>NW_028270169.1:40846516-41159016 GCF_037043375.1 Chiloscyllium plagiosum
ATTTAGTCCCTACCCTCCCCTTCACTGTTTTGATCACACAGCACTGCCCTTTGATGTGAAGGGCAGTGTTTGTCACTGGCCACCCGGGTGTTTTCCTATCTTCCTGGTGGTGGAAATTGAATAAAGATTGGTGCACTTTGTGTCTTCCACTGTGTCTCACACCTGCACACACACACCATGGGTG
Source organism: Chiloscyllium plagiosum (assembly GCF_037043375.1). Classification (NCBI taxonomy): domain Eukaryota; kingdom Metazoa; phylum Chordata; class Chondrichthyes; order Orectolobiformes; family Hemiscylliidae; genus Chiloscyllium; species Chiloscyllium plagiosum. The sequence continues at coordinate 40,846,701 of NW_028270169.1, forward strand.
CTGGGGATAAAATAAGCACTACCGCACTTAGGTGGTAGTGTGGGGGTTAAAGGGGAAAAATAAAGAATTTAAAAAAAATATATATATATATAAACAAGAGGGCAGGGAGTGGAGTGCATCATTTCAAAAAAAAAAAAAAAAAAAATATAAACATGGGACCGACCAACACCCTGGAGTTGTTCAGGGAGAGGTTGGCGCCGCAGGGAGTGGAGTGCATCATTTCTCCCTCCAACTCTATTTTGATTTAGTCCCTACCCTCCCCTTCACTGTTTTGATCACACAGCACTGCCCTTTGATGTGAAGGGCAGTGTTTGTCACTGGCCACCCGGGTGTTTTCCTATCTTCCTGGTGGTGGAATTTGAATAAAGATTCGTGCACTTTGTGTCTTCCACTGTGTCTCACACCTGCACACACACACCATGGGTGCTGGGGATAAAAGAAGAAAAAAAAATATATAAACATGGGACCTACAGGATACTAGCCTCTGTGGAGTTACTTCATCAGCCATGAGTGATATTCTTGTTCACGAGTCGGCCAGAATGATTCAGTACTGGAGAAGATGAACGGGACTCTTTGGAAATATTTACAAGATAATCTAGATTGGTTTGTTTTAATTATATGCAAACAAATCATATGTAAGGGGATACTTTGCAGTTATTAATTCAGAAACATGATAAAATATTGACTCTAATCAGAAAGTGATGATATTTAGAGATGTCAGTGAGTAAAGCATAGCTAAAAAAGGTGAGAAATGTCCAACTCCATAATGTTATCTGGTGTACAACACACAAAAAAAAAACATGGGACCTAGGAAGCGCACAAGTAAATGAAGGGCGACTTGGTGATGGGATACCATCCTCTGTGCAGTTATTTCAGTAGTGACGGGAGAAAACAGTTCATACCTGAAGAACAGTTGGGGTAAACATTTCTGGCAACATGCCTTTATGTGGCAAGCTTGACTCATTCAATCTTGCTGTTGAAGACTGGGTCCAGTGTATGGAAAGAAAGTGATACTTTCTCCAGGCAAATGACATTGAAGCAGATGAAAAACAACGAGTAATCTTCTGACTGCTTGTGGACTTGCAGTTATAAGGGGCTTAATTTTTCCAGAGGCACCAAACTTAATCCCCTGAATTAGATTGTCTTTCTTACTTACAGGAGGCACGTGGCTGGCGTTGGTGACATTTCTGCTCCCATTTCACACTTTTCTCTCTCTCTCTCTCTCTCGCCTCTGCCCCTGATCTGGAAATGTCGGGTTTAACCTGGTGCGGAGTATTTTACCCATCAGCAACTCTGCTGGAGCTATCCCTGTTGGTTTGTGAGGGGTGTCCTATAATTGAACAGGAACCAGGGCAGTTTGGTATCAAGTGACATTGTATGTTGCTTCTTTAAGTCTGTTTTCAATGTTTGGACCACACTTTCCGCTAGACCATTGGAAGATGGATGGTATGGAGCTGTGTTTTAGGAACCTGGACATGACCCAGGTCTACCTCCAATTGTGACTGTATGAGGAGTCCCAGAATTAACATCTGTAAGGGTTTATACCAATATACAAGACTGACATTTGGGGTTTCATCATCCTGCACCCTTTTCCAGTGGATCATTGAGAACATTTTACAAGGGCTACCATTTATCTGGATGGCGTGCTAATAACTGGGAAGAACAATAAAGAACACTTGGAGAACTTGGACATGGTGCTTGAATGTTTTTCTCAGTTGATTGTATGCCTTAGAAGAGGAAAATGTGTGTTCCAGGCACCCCAAGTAACCTACTGGGATTACAGAGTCGACAAAACCAGGTTACACCTATTGGAAGATAAAATGAAGGCAATCAAAGGAGCCTCAACTCCCACATCTGTACCTGGAGCTGGGTCTGTGTTGATAAATTGCTACCAGCACGCCCTCAAGTTCGTGGGAATGACGGGGTAAATCCTAGACTCATTTGCATGTTGACTACTCAGGTCCTTTCATGGGCTCAATGTTCCTGGTCATTGTGGACACACATTCAAAGTGGTTGGACATGCATAAAGTTGTTTTGGCAAACTCAGGAATGACAATTGAGAAACTGTGAACATCGTTTGCGATACAAAGGCTTTCGGAATTATTGGTCATGGACAATGCAATGTCACTTACCAGCGGGGAATTCAAATATTTCCTAAAGTCAAATGGCATTTGGCACATAAGTATAACTCCATACCATTCGTCATCAATGGTCTAGCGGAAAGACCAGTCCAAACATTGAAGGCAGGCTTAAAGAAACAGCTTACAGCACCATTTGATACCAAACTGTTTCCGTTCCTGTTCAATTATAGGACCACTCCTCACAAGACAACAGGGATAGCTCTCAGACACTGCACCAGGTTAAACATCCACCCTGGGGGGGTGGAGGGTGAAATGGAAGCAGGAGCCGGCCACATGCCTCTTGTAAGCGAGAAAGACAATTTAAGTCAGTCAATGAAGTTTGGTGCCAGGACCATGGAAATGGACCTAACTGGGTATGTGGGGAGGTTTACACAAAGTCAGGTCCCATGACTTACAGAGTTGGGTACGTGAGACAGTACCGAACAAACGTGGATCACCTGAAAACTGTTACCTCGCAAACAGGACAGGAGCAAGACATACCTGGCCCCTCAGAACAACCAGAAGGCCTATAAGAAACTGTTCATTCTCCCCGTCCATTTAATATTGAGGAAACATCAGAGTCAGAGATGGATGCAGCCTTGATTCTGCTACCGATGGAAGAAGAGGAGGACGACGCACCTGAGAGGGGGTACAATCTGGTAAATACTGCCTGTGTCAGAGTCTGAGAGAGTAATCGGACCTTGGGCAAAAACATCATAGGAAAATCTACAAGAGAAAGTCCAGGCCTACATCCTGGACTTAGCTTTGTAATCCTTTCATACCCATAAACACCTTCCCCTGAAGCTTGTTTTCTCATAATTAGTATTGTACACTTGTGTATGTAATTGCATTTACCATGACCCAATTTCCTTCCAAGTCCCTGCCTGTACAATTTCACATGATTGGGAGCTTACACTATTGCCCTACAAATACCTTTTCTTCAGATTTGGAAATCTGGCAGTTAGCTGGGTAGAATATAGTGCAACTTTGGTTACCCAACTGCTAAACAATGTAAGCTTTGGAGAGAAAGTTGGGAAAATCAAATGTTGCAGCAGGAGCTTCCTAATGCTAAGAGAAAAGACCCTTTTTTCAACCAATTATTGAGTGTGAGACCAGATTCTCATTCGTGAGTGGCAAGAAGCCTATTTGCTTACATTAGCATGCCATTGTTAGCTAATTTTATCCCATTTATTTGCATTTCCCATTCTCCTAACTATGAATTAGAAACTAGATGGTGACATTTCCCAAAGTAAAACGTCAGAGCAGTAACCTGGTGCCTCAAGCTTGTTGCTTGCTCTTCTGGCCTTCTATCTTGGACACCAGACGCTAACATCTCAGGGTGCCCTCCTATGGTAATGATCACATGTACCTCCTATCCATGTATGTTAGTATTCATGGACATGTTGCCACCCTCACCACATCCTGATGGCACACTTCCTACACCCTTGTAAGATGGCTCTGCAGTTTGCAATTGAACAGGGCCTTGGTGAGGCCACATCTGGAGTATTGTGTGCAATTTTGGTCTCCATATCTGAGGAAAGATGTTCTGACAATGGCATAATTGTAGCGAAGGTTTATCAGACTGATCCCTGGGATGCCAGGATGGATGTATGATGGCTCAGTGATGACTATCTTTACTGGAATTTAGAAAAATGAATTAGGGATCTCATAGAAACCTAACAGGATGAACGCAGGAAGAATGTTCCTGATGACTGGAGAGTCCAAAACCACAGTCACAAGGTAAAGATATAGGGGAGGTCATTTAGGACTGAGATGAGGAGAAATTTCTTCACCCAGAGTGTGGTGAGCTTATGGAATTTTCTGCCACAGAACTATTTGAGGCCAAAACATTAAATGTTTTCAGTGAGAGTTGGATAAATCTTTAGGGTATAGGGAGAATTCAGGAACTGAGTTACTGAGTTAGATGATCAGTCATGATCATATTAAATGATGGTACAGTCTCAAAGGGCAAAATTGTTTACTTCTGCTCCTATTTTCTATGTTTCTACATTTCCGTGTTAGATTTTGGAGAACACTAGCAATCTCATCGCAATGCTTCTGCATGGACACTTAGTACACAAAAGACAGTCATTCATCTCAGCAATTGGACTATGCTGCATTTTGGGGATCCCTGCCTGCTCCCTTAGGACTCACTTTGTATCTACTTGGATGCTCACAACATTCCTGACACACCTTGCTTTTCTACCCTTTGCTCCCTCGGCCGGAGCTTCAATGCTCACAGGACTTCTGCCTTGACTAGCCTTTCAGCACAGAAAGAAAGTCAAGCAGTGTGTCCTGGGTTTTGGCAATCACCAGACCAAGAGGCGCTATGGCACTGTGTGATATCAATCTTATTCCTGCACCACGTGCCAGCAGTGTATATGGCAAACAGTGCATGTACATCAACCAAACAGCTATGTCACAAGTCTAAGGGAAATAGTCCTTTGTCAAGTTAAGGGACAAGTTTCGTCAGGAAGTCTCAGCACAGTATACTAAAGGTAACTTCCAATATCAGTCTAGGAGCTTGGTCAGTCATGTGTTTTTGTCAGTCAGGATCAAAATCTATATCTCTAGAATCCACGGAGTGTGCCATAGTGATCCCTTTAGGTTCAGTACACACACAGTCTGGGTAGATACACATTAATCACTAATTCACCATCTAAGTTGATCATTAAGGTTGGGCCATGGTCAGTTCGGGGAATCTGTTGACTCAAAATTGAAGGACCGGTGCTCATATCGGGGCTCTCCCATGGGACGGAATATATACATTTAGGAATTCAATAAGAGTAAAAGGTTGAACCTGAGACTCTGCATGAGGTGAAACTGTTGTTCTCTTACATGATGATGAAAGTAAGAAGAGTACATGGAGCTGAAAATGTCTCCCTCCACACTCAGAGTGGGTGAGGTGATGTTTCATTCTGTGAAGGAAAGGTCTTCACTTTTAATCAATGCCTTCAAAGGGCAATAGCATTAAACAAACACTCATAGAGCACAAGCGAAAGATACTTACGAATATGGCATGCTCTGTAAAGGCATTAAGCTACAGTGTGGACCACAACTCCTGGCCCCAAGCACTGTTGACCATTTCATGCAATATCAGGAATCAATATCAATAGTACTAGTAATTTATTGAAGCTTGGAAAAGTTTGCCAAAGTAACGATCACCTTTCAAGGTCTAAAAGCGTGCATGTGATGCAGGAGCTTCATATCTTAGACTCTGAAACCTCATGGAGCACAATGGATGGCTAGGATCTGTACTTTCAAACTTGTATTTTCTGATAAGAAGACATTCACTCATACAGCTGTTGAAAAATGTGAACATATATTTGTAAGTATAGAAATATGTTTAAAATGAAGTGCCACCTCTGCTATGTGCAAAGGGTTTTCTTCCTTTCCCACCCAATATATTCTAGGTGTAGTTGAAAATGTGTTGCTGGAACAGCGCAGCAGGTCAGGCAGCATCCAGGGAACAGGAGAATCGACGTTTCGGGCATAAGCCCTTCTTCAGGAATCGGGCTGAAGAAGGGCTTATGCCCGAAACATCGATTCTCCTGTTCCCTGGATGCTGCCTGACCTGCTGCGCTGTTCCAGCAACACATTTTCAGGTCTGATCTCCAGCATCTGCAGACCTCACTTTCTCCTCCATTCTAGGTGTAGTCCCAATCTCTGCCACTGGGGTAGAAGTAGCCTACACGATGTGTGTCCTTTTGGTCTTTGGAGTTTTGTTTGAGTAAAGCCAGGCATTTGATTAGATGAGATTTCCTACAGTGTGGAAACAGGCCCTTCGGCCCAACAAGTCCACACCGACCCCCCCCCCCGAAGAGCAAGCTACCCAGACACATTTCCCTCTGACTAATGTACCTAACACTATGGACAATTTAGCATGGCCAATTCACCTGACCTGCACATCTTTGGACTGTGTGAGGAAACCGGAGCACCCGGAGGAAACCCATGCAGACACGGGGAGAATGTGCAAACTCTATACATGCAGTCCCCCAAAATGGAATCGAACCTGGGACCCTGGTGTTGTGAGGCAGCAGTGCTAACCACTGAGCCACCGTGCCACATTTGTGGCTGGTGAACAGAATAGAATAAAAATTTTGTAAGTTACTGTACCACCTAAATTAATGCAAAAAAAAAGAAAATATATTTTGAGAAAAGTGTAGAGGTTCAGCATGTTAAGAATACATTCACAGCTGCAATAATGGGAGAGTAGCATTGCAATGGACAATGCTTCTTCCTTGGTTGTTTGATATGGACGTTTTGGCATCACAAACAGAGCAGTGGCCAGGGCTAGGACCCTTTCTTCAAAAGGGTGAAGTCCCCAACTCATATTTGTGGGTTGTTTTCTCCTGGAATAAAACAAAATGGGGAGATTGAGTAAGAGGAATGTAGCTAGCAGAGTTTTTATTGCTGCTGCAGACAGGAAAAAAGGTTGAGAGAGACAAAGAAAGCAGAAGAAATACAGAGAAAATGTTGATTAGTAGTATGGGTGGGGGAGATAGGGAAAATGCTGCATGCAATGGTGAGAATGGTAGATCATGATCCTTGGCGGGTGGTATGTGTAGCAGCAGTGATAGAGTGGGTGAGTGAGGTAGCAAAGTGAAGATGGTAGCATCCTCAGGAAAAGTAAAGGTCATTGACCTTCGTGGAGCATTGTTACATGTTCATCCAGACCGTGGGTATTGGACTGACCCAGCTGGCAACTTCAGACCTGACTGGTAAGATCTGCTGTTGTTGTCTTCTTTGCCAATCTTGACAGTTGAGGATGACCCTCCTCTGTACCACCATGTACACCAGGACCTTCTGTTCCCTTTTTATAGTACAGGACATCGATTTTCCTTTGTCTGACTTTCTGGGGCAGTTGAGCTGAAACATTGCCAGTCTGGACTGCTAGTACTTGATCTGGTGTGTGGCCAGGATTTAAGTATGGTATAGGTGCCAGGGATCCTGGGATGTTTTGGCAGTGGAGAACACTTCTGTCTATGGCACTTGAGAGAATACAATGAGCAAGATGCCTTGGGGTGTGGTGCATTTTAATAAGTGATTCTTGGCTTTATTGTGACTCTTATGAAGGATTCTCCACTTTTTCAACAGGCCAAATAAAGTTTCCATTTCATCAGGGTTGACCAAAATAATCACTTTAATCATTGGCTTTTTGATACTCCAGTTCTGTGACCTCAGATTAATATTTCTTTCATGACTCTTTGTTTCTGTTTCTGTAGGTGTGTCTTATATTGCCTGTTTGCAATGGCCACGATGCAAATTTGAAATATAAGTACATTTTAACTTCTTACTTTTCCTGCCCGGATTACTATGCCATTTTAAAGTTTGTTATGGACACTCCAATGTTTGTTTACCGGCCTGCTCTTACAGACCTCCCATGACGATACAACCTGTATCTGCTTTGGAGTTACAAACTCATATTCTACAGCATGTCTCTTACCCTTCACTGAGAAATTCAGCAGGTCTGGCAGCATCAGTGGAGAGAGAAACGAAGTTCATACTTCAAGTTCATAAGATTCTAATTCTGAGATTGCTATTGAATTTCTCCAGCATTTTCTCTGTTTTTTTAGATTTCCAACGTCCATAGAATTTTGCTTTTGCTGGAGTTTTGTTCCTTGATGAGAATTGCATGAGGGTTTTGTAAATCTTGAGGTTTTCTCTGCTGTTGACTGTGCTGTATGAGCAGAGGACTTAGAATCTGAACACCACGATTATGAGCTGTCAAAACAAATTTGCCCCATTGCCAACCATGTGATTAAGGCATGTCAGGTTATGACACTGTATGAGCTGCTATGCACAATGAAGATTGTTGTCACCATCCTGGTTAGGTACAAGAAAACACAAGACCTGCTTGGTCTAGTGGGGTAGAGGGAAACCACTTACTGACACAACTAGAAGAATCTCTTGTAATTAACGAGATAAGTTTATTAAAGCTCTAAATTAGTTGTAGGTTACAATGATATGATAGACATTGTGAACTTATTTGAGATCCTAAGCTTTTTGGCCAACAAGTCTATCTGAAATCATATGGGTAATGCTTAACAAACTCTTCAGTATTAACAGTAATTCAGTATTAACAGAGGCGGCACGGTGGCACAGTGGTTAGCACTGCTGCCTCACAGCGCCAGTAGACCCGAGTTCAATTCCTGACTCAGGCGACTGTGTGGAGTTTGCACATTCTCCCCGTGTCTGCGTGGGTTTCCTCCGGGTGCTCCGGTTTCCTCCCACATTCGAAAAATGTGCAGGTTAGGTGAATTGGCCATGGTAAATTGCCCGTAGTGTTAGATGCAGGGGTAAATGTAGGGGAATGGGTCTGGGTGGGTGCGCTTCAGTGGGTCGGTGTGGACTTGTTGGGCCGAAGGGCCTGTTTCCACACTGTAAGTAATCTATTCAGTATGGATGGTATGGTGGTATGGGTGGTATGGTGGTATGGTGGCTCAGTGGTTTGCACTGCTGCCTCACCAGGGACCCAGGTTCAATTCTCTGCCTTGGGTGACTGTCTGTGTGGAGTTTACACATTCTCCCATGTTTATGTGGATTTGCTCCAGTTTCCTTGCACAGTCCAAAGTTATGCAGGTTGGTAAATTGGCCATGCTAAATTCCCCATGGTGTTCAGAGATGTGTAGGTTAGGTGTATTAATCAGGGGTAAATGTAAAGTAGGGGAATGGGCTGAGTGGGTTACTCTTTGGAGCGTTGATGTGGACTTGTTGAGCCAAATGGTCTGTTTTCCACGCTGTAGAGATTCTATGATGAACCCTTTCATACCCATATACAACAACACTATTTTATAAAAGGAATTTGTGCATGCCATTGAGGTAATGGTACAAATGAATGTGCAATATTGATTTGAAGGTGCTGCATTTTTCAACTCTAACTAATGCACTGTCTCAATGTTGTACAGCTAATCTGATAAATGGAAAGAATCTTCTCCTGGAAGAGTCATTTGAAGTCATTATGAAATACTTAAAGGTTCATTGTTCCTTTATTTTTTGTTCTGACTGCTGGTGCAATTATATTCATCTTTGGGGGTTTTCTGTACAGTTTCGGACTACAGGTCATTCTGCTATAACATGACAATTGTGTTCCTCTGCAACCTTGCGTTATAGAAAATTGAGCTATGGAAAACTGCGATAGAAAATCGCACTGTATGAAATTGCTAATAGAAAATCACTGTAGCCCTGCAGTAGAAAGTTTGCGCTATCCAACCAATGTCCATAATTCATCAATCATGTTATAGCCAATTCGCGCTGATGAAATACACATTACAACAGAATGACTTTATACACTGGAAAGTATTGTTGGGCTGGTCCTTCAGTAAACTTTGTTGTATAAAATATTGTGCTGAAAGAACTTCCTTCCAGACAAGGATAAAGATGGTAAGACTTCTTGGTTTCTAGAACTGATCGTTTGCTGAAATTATTGGAACAGTTTCAACTATTTTATTGTCCTGCATGCAATGAACAAAGAGTTAATTGTGTACAGTGATCTCTCTGCCTGTTTTTGGGGCTTATCCAATTTCATTCATGAAATTTGTGATCTAGTCTCTGTGCTATTTTCTCTTCTCTGTCTTTATCCATTTTCCATTCACAGATTTAATAGCCTGACGTTCTCTATTAACGCAATTGATGCTAATTAAAGACAAGAAAAGGCATTTGCAACATTTTGTTCAAATGAAATGAATTGTTACCATTTTGTTTGAAAGGGAGGTGTTGAGATGGATGTTCCTATGTCATCAACAAGTTGGAAAAGAGCACTGGTGCACGTCTGGCTGATCTCAATGAATGAATTATGTATTTTTTCTGTTAAGATTGCACTCCAGTTGCATAGCACAATGTTTCATAACTAGTGTTCATTGAGAGACGTAGACAAGAATTTAACTTAGAAGTTCAATTACATCAAGAGGAAAAGTAATCAAGATGCTATGGGTGCAAGAATTCATTGACTGAAAGGAATTCAGTTTCACGAATTCATCACTTCTCTCATCTTTACTCAATAGATCTTTTGTACATTTGTACTCTTAGCTCTTCATCAACTAACAATTATTGTTTCCCCTGATATTAAATGGCATTTGAATCTTCTCCATTCATAATGCAGCCTCCCAAAGTTTGATTTTGTGCCTTTCATGCCAAACATTTGCCTTTCTCTTAATGATTTTCATTCTTTATAAGCCAGATCTCTCCAATATTTGAATACTGCTGCCACATCTGGTAAATTATTCTAACTCATTTTTGTACTTCTTGAGAGAATACAGGGATTTGCTTCCTGTTTGATAAGTGACCATTGTCTCACTTTGCACTCCATTATTTCTTGTAACCTTATTCTATGGGCAGTTCTCATCTAACCATTAGCTAGCACAAAGAAGCTCTTCCTCCTTTCTGCACCCTCAGCTTTGAGAGAAGTCACCCCATTACCATCAACTTAAATTAGTTACTGCAAGATTTCAAAACTATGCCAGTCTCATCTCAGTGGATATTTCTTTTTTCAAAAATACAAGCTTTTGGAAGTAACATAATTTAATTACTACTTTCTGATTCAATCTTATTTTTACTTTCTGATATCCAATGTGATGGACCAAAGCTTTGACCTTAGTTTCTGCAATTGAAAGTTATCAATTTCCTTTGTTTAGAAAACTACATTTACTTTGTGCAGTAGGGAGGTTGATTGAAATTAAATTAGTTTGATAGCTGTGATCTCTTTTGATTCCAAGTTAACTAAAATAAGAATGGATAGTTAGGAAATGCTGGAAGATTCTGTCCTCTTCTCACTCTGTGGGAAATGCTGGCATAGGCAGCAACATAAATAAATGTGTGCTTGCCAAATTGTTTCCATCACACTTCTCAGCAATGTTGGCACAGAGCTTGTCTAAGTGTCTCAGTATTTTCCACATTTCATTGTCTCCATTGGTGCATTTATCATCTTTGTTCTTTATCTTCCTGTTTATGTAAATGTTCAACAGATGTTCAGATAGTCTCTAAAGCTCCATTTAAGTTTTCTTGTTCACATGGGTCAGAATTAATTCAAAGTAACTTTGTCAGCTAAAGTAGATTTTCATTGAGCTAGTTGCCTGGACTAGCAAACAAAAAGTAATTTTGTTCTATCCTTTTCTACCATCTAATCATCCATGCTTTAAAAGTTTGCATTATGTGCTTGGTGGGAGAGGAATGGATTGTAGGTAACCCTGTGCAATAATCATCAACAATCAGTGCCTGTAGGGGGGGGGCGGGGGGAGAGAGAGAAAAACTTTTTAAAAAGTTGTGTATGTGAGCAAATTCAGTAATAACTACCTCATGGGTCAGAGTGGCCTCCACTAACAAACAATTCCTGCATCTGCTGACTAGATGCCAAAGTTATAACATGTGTGAACCATTTATTGAAGCAATGAATCTGGAATCTCTGTTTATGAGGAAGATATGGCTCTCATCGTCTGAATAAAGGTCAAACCCACAGATTGGTGTGTTCATTACTGAATGTAGAAAAATCAACATTTGTTTACTAACAAAGTGTAAATTGTTATAATAAGAGGAATCTGCTAACTTGTTCTAAATTTACTGTGAGGGATACAAATGGGGAGTCCATATTCATGGTGATGATGCCATAAAATACAAAATTCGATAGGTCAAAGATTTGGAATGTCTAGGATTGATACTCATTTCTTCATGTAACTACATCAATTAGCACAAATATCAGGTGGAGATTAAAGCCTGAAAAATGAGGCAAATGGAGATTATATTAATAGACAAAACACTAAGGCACTGGGGACCAAAACAGTTGATCAAACTTTCAAGCTAGTTAAAACCAAAACCCCGTGTTGAACTCAGAGCCAAGTGGAGACTAAATCCACGCAATAAACAGTAAGCTAAGTGAAAACCAGATCTCCAAAGTGAACAGTAGAACTAAATGGAAAATAAAACCACAACTTGCACACTCAGCTATGTTGGGTTCAACAGTATTAATCCAATGCAAAGTAGACTGGAGATCAAAACCACAGTTGAAACATTGATTTGAACAGAAACAAAAACATGAGTCTGAAAATTTAAGGATTCTAGACATAAAAATCCAACTCTCGGGCTGAAAGGCCAATTTCATCTAATACCAATATAGGGTGAGTTCATAGACTGAATATCACACAAAGTTTGACTAAAATTAGGCAACCCAACACAAATCATAACAATGAAGTTAAAACAGAGGCTAGAGGTTTCCAATTTGAAGTCAAAGCAATGCATTCACATGTTGGAGATCATCAATTAAGCGAGGGCCCAGGATGCGTTCTTTTACACGATCAATTGATTTCATAATACATACAATAAATTATTGAAAGAGTTGAACATCAAAATGGACAGGATGAGTAAACCAGGAAGTTCTTGCCTATACCAGGACCTTCTGAGGTTGAAGGTTCTATGGCCATATGGAGAGGCCACCTGGACAGCATTTAACTTATTGCAAATCTGTACTGCCACAAGAGACAGTTTTCATTGTTCTGATAAGATCTCACAGCAGAAAAACCTTCCCCGAACTCCACTTTCGATGATGTCTCACTAGAGATTCTGGTCCAGGCCACCCAGAAAAGAAAATAGATCCCCTTTCTAATGGATGGCAACAAGAAGCCAACCAATCAGGCCCCAGGCAGCCTGAATTGAGATTGCAGTGCAGGTAGTTACCTGCGATCCACACATTTGGATATGAATGTAGGAGATATGGTTAGTAAGTTTGTAGATGACACCAAAATTGGTGGTGAACTGGACAGTGAGGAAGGTTACCTCAGAGTACAGTGACCTTGATCAGGTGAGTCAATGGGCCAAGGAGTGGCAGAGGGAGTTTAATTTAGATTATTGCATGGTGTTGCATTTTGGTAAGGCAAATCAGGGCAGGACTTATTCAGTTAATGGTAGGGCCTTGGGGAATGTTGCTGAACAAAGAGATATTGTCATGTGGTGCATTGCTCCTTGAAAGTTGATTGGCAGGTACACAGGGTGGTGAAGAAGGTATTTGGTACTCTTGCCTTCATTGGTCATTGCATTGAGTTTCAGAGTTGGGATGTCATGTTGCGGCTGTATAGGACATTGGTTCGGTCACTTGGAGTATTGCAATCAATTCTGGTCTCCCTGCAGGAAAGATGTTGTTAAACTTGAAAGGGTTCAGAAAAGATTTACAAGGATGTTGGCAGAATTGGAGGGTTTGAGCTATAGGGAGAGGCTGAATATGCTGAATATCTTGCTCCCCCATTGCTAGAGTGAGGAGGCTGAAGGGGTGAGCTTATAGAAGTTCATAAAATCGTGAAGGGAATGGATAAACCTTTTTCTCTAGGTGGGAGGGGGTGGGTCCTAGAGGGCAGAAGTTTAAGGTGAGAGAGCAAAGGTATAAAAGGGACCTAAGGGGCAAACTTTTCACACAGAGGATGGTGCTTGTATGGAACGAACTGCTAGAGGAGGTGGTGGAGGCAGGTACAATTACAACATTTAAAAAGCATCTGGATGGGTTCATGAGTAGGAAGAGTTTAGAGGGATATGAGCCAAGTGTTGGCAAATGGGACTAGATCAGTTTAGAATATCTGATTGTGACTGACGAGCTGGAATGAATAGTCTGTTTCTGTGCTGCATAACTCTATGACTCTATGACTGTTTAACTGGAAAAAATGTAGAACTTGGGTGTACAAAGTGATCTATGGTCATGGTACATGAATCACAGCATTATAATGCAGGTACAGCAAATGATTATGAATCAGAAAGGATATTATATTTTATTTTAAGGGAATGGAAGATAAAAGTGTGAATGTCTTAAAGCAGCTGTACAGAATTTATGTGAGATGACACCTGGTGTACTAGGTACAATTTTGCTGTCTTTATTTTGAAAATGATGTAATTACTTTAAAAGCTGTTTAGAGAACATTCACTTGACAAATTCCTGGGATAAAAGGCTTATCTTCTGAAGACTGGGTTAGGCCTATATCCATTGAAATCTGAAAAAATAAGGCATGATTTTATTTAAGCATATACGATCTTGAGGAGCCTGAATAGGATGGCTACAAAATGATGTTTCCTCTTATGGAGCAGACTAAAACTACAGGATCTTGCTTTAGAATGAGAATTTTTCTTTTTAAGACAGAATAGATGTTTTGGTTCTCTCAAAGTGTCATTTCAGTGCAGAATTCTCTTCCCAAGAAAAACTTTACGATTTTTAAAGGCCACTTGATTTTGATAGACAAAAAAATGAAGTTTTATGAGGTCCAGACAGTAAATTGGAGCTGAGACAATTCCTAGATCAACCATAAGCTTGCTCCCTCATTCAAACGGCCAGGTCTTCTCCAGTTCCAGGGTCCTATGTGCCTATGATTGCTTGGGCATCAATGAATGAATCCTGATGTGTCCAAAAATACCTACTGCAGCTTAATGAGGCTCATTTACAACCTATATTTTGTGAATTGTCATGAAAATTTGTCATAATTTGGTCTCGTCTTTTAAGATCAAATATATGGACTTAGTGAATAACTCAATAGATAAAAGATAACAAGCTAACATTTTCCAAAAAATTAATTTTTGTCCAAAAACATTTGAAAGTTCCAGAAAGATGTTTTGACACTTACAGCAATATCTATTAGTTAAGCTGCATTTTCCCACCTGGAATGTAGATAGAAACCATATGTATCAGTTTCTGCTATCAAAGTCAATATTCCTGTCTTTTCTATATCAACCTGTTTGGGTTTTGACTGTGATTCATTTGCTGAATCCTAACTGATTTATATTAAATAAAATAATACCACAAAGAAGCATGGTTTCCAGAAATTCTAATATTACATTTGTAATGCCCTCAACATGATTGAATGGGATTTATATAGTGTATCAATTTCCTGTATATTCAAAAAGGTTGACAGATATGAGGAAGTCTGGAGCTTGAAGTGTGCATAATCTTTAATTCAGGGGATTATTGACTCTGAAAAAGAGTTTTGAAGCATTTATTTTAGCTTCTTTTATGATCTGTGTTGTGCCTGATTCTAGCTATCCATGTGACTATGCATCCCCAGGACATCATTTCCCCACAGTGAAAATTTCTTAATGCAAGTTAAGGGTCTCCCAATTGGTATTTCTTTGTTTGACACCAGAATGGAAAAGGAGAAACAACAAGATGAAGAGGAAAGGAGTGATCCTCCCCTGTCAAATAACATAAAAGGTCAGTGGGGAGGATGGAGCTGATAGGTGGGAAGGAAGATAGACAGGTGGGACAGGTCAAGATGGTAGTGGCAAGTTAGAGGGTTGGATCTTGGATAATGCGGGGGGAGGGGAGATTTGAAAAATAATGAAGTCGACGTTGATGCTGTGTGGTTAAAGGGTCCCAATGCGGAAGGTGAGGCGTTTTTTTCTCCAGTTGTCAGATGGCTTGGATTTGGCGGTGGAGGAGGCCCAGGACTTGCATGTCCTTGGTGGACTGGGAGGGGGAATTGAAGTAGTCGGCCACAGGGCACTGGGATTGTTGGGTGCATGTGTCCCATGAATGTTCCCTGTACAGTAAGGAGCTTTGATTTAAAGGAGTGTGTGTCATGGAAGCCATTAAGAAGGTTTTGCACTATGTACTTAGAAAATCAAACTAATTTGACAAAATTAAACATTATTTTCTGCTCATTAAACCATGCTAAACAGTTAGAGTTTCTGAGTAAATAATTACCTTAAACTGTGAATTATAAGTTTACCAGGAACATAAGACAGCCACATATTCTGAGTTGCAAAAATCATGTTCTTGCATATGCTCAGTGTATAAGTCAACTCCTTTTCAGCCACAACATACCATACTTATGTTAGTGTCATTGTCAGCCTCAATCTTTTTGTTGTTAGAAATGGGCACAAGAAATCAGCATACAAAATGGGTGGTGTTGTGAAGATGCGTGACGTTCAAGACGTACTTGCACAGTGCAAACCATGTGAAACAAACAAAGAAAAATGAGTCTTCTAACAAATCAAATGAAATTTCACAATAAAATCGTAACAATTGCTACATCATCAAATATCTGTGTTGTAGTAGTCAAATTTAACGTTAGAAAACAACTAGTGCCACCAAAGATGAAGGATTGTACCCTGGATAATGTGCTTAAGATCAACGCACATACCAACAGATTCAAAAGTAGATTTTTCCCTGTTGTTATAAGACTTATGAATGCACTCTCATAGATTAGAGCGGATCTTTTTCTGCAGCTGTAACACTTTATTCTGCATTCTCTTCTATTGCCCTGATGTACTCATAAAAGGTATGATCTGATCAGTTAGTACACAAAACAACACCTTTGACTGTGTCTTGGTACATGTGACAACAATCAAATCAAATCAAATGGATCATGGGAACAGTGACCAGCAACTGGCCTAATCTTGAGAAGCATGATTCAGAATGGGCCCTTAAAATTTTGAGAATGATTTAATTGTCACCAGAAGTATGCATTTAAATGGGTCAAATCAAGCCTTGAGTCCAGCCAGGATTTCAGAGCAACAACTAGTTGGTACAGCCGCTTAATGAAACAAAATACACCCAGTGTTGCAATGGAAGACCAACCAAAAACCACAATATCAAAATGACCAGTTTACAGCATTTCAATATCAGACAGTTGCAAGAACATGAGCCATCAACAACGCGGTGGCTCAGTGATTGCACTGCTGCCTCACAGCACGAGGGACTCGGGTTCAATTTCCGCCTCGGGCAACTGTCTGTTTGGAGTTTGCACGATCTCCCCGTGTCTGCGTGGGTTTCCTCCGGGTGCTCTGGTTTCCTCCCACAGTCCAAAGATGTGCAGGTCAGGTGAATTGGCCATGCTAAATTATCCATAATGTTAGGTGTAGGGGAATGGGTCTGGGTGGGTTGCTCTTCGGAGGGTCGGTGTGGACTTGTTGGGCCGAAGGACCTGTTTCCACACCGTAGGGAATCAAATCTAATCAACAGTGATAACATATGCATGAATTTTGATATGCCCAGAAATTGAATTGAGAAGTGGAAAGCTTTGATAACCATTCTAAAGAAAATCACAGGAAATGAGAAAACAAGATTCGGGATAGTACTACATGACAATGGAATTGAATTAAAATCTGTGGTTCTTTTCCAGCATCAAAACTTAGCAAAAAACATGTTCCTTGCAGGAGTTCTTGTTCATATTCATAGCAAGAGTGGATGGATTAGGGTGGATTAAGTTCTGGATTGACAATATATGGCTTGTGTAAATAATACAGTTTATTTGTGTGGGATTCCATATATTTAATGAGATCAAGATGCACTCACAAGGAGATAACACCTACTGTGCTGTTATACCAGCAGGTCTAATAACCAGGCATTAACATTTGGCTATGTGCATCAACAAGCCATTCAAGGATCAGGTTTGACCTCGATAGAATTGGTAGACATTTGGTGGGGATGAAAGCTTTCACAAAGAATGTAAATATGCACATATATTTGGGTGGCTATGTTATCAGATTGTGGGATGTTGTTAGGTATGGTATATCTATTTGGAGCAATGCCACAAATTGTATGTTTCCTGGGATGGAGACATCACTGGCTAAGGTAGCATTTATTGCCCATGACTAACTTGAAATAAGTAGCTTGCTAGGCCTTTTCAGAGACATTTAAGAATTAACCACATTACTGTGGGTCTTATGTACCAAGTAAGACTAACAGATTTCCTTATTAAAGGACATTAGAGAACCATTTTTTAATTTATACCAATGGTTTCATTGTAACAATTACTAGTTTTTAAAATCCATATTTATTAATTGAATTTAAATTCCACCAGCTGCCATTATAAGATTTGAATCCATGACTCTGGATTTCCAGTCCAGTGATGTCATCAATGCACCACTGCTGAAGGCGTTTTACTCAACAATGCAGAAGCATCCATTCAGCCCATCATGTCTGCACTGGTACTCCAAATGAACATTCTGATTTCATGCCATTCTCCTGCCTTTTCCCTGAAATCTGCACATTATTTGAATCAAAACAATTATCCAAAACCTCTTCAATGTCTTGATTGAATCTGCCTCCACTATATATTCAGCCAATGTAATCCAGACCATAACTGTTTACTGTGAAAAGATTTTTTCTCATGTTGCATTTGCTTCTTTTGTAAATTAATTTAAATCTGTGCTCTGTCATTCTGGATCCTTTCACAAGCAGAAACAATTTCTCCTCAACAAGTGCCTAGAACCCCAAATTTTAAAAACTTCTATCAGATTTCTCGTAACCTTCTCTTCCCCAAGGAAAATAGTCTCAATTTCACCAACATATCCTTATAACTTAAGTTTCTCATCCCTGGAAACATTCTTGTAAACGTTTTCTGCAGTCTCCTCAATATATTCACATCCTACCTGAAGTTTGGCACGCAGAACTATACACACTTACTCCAGCTGATGTCTAACTAATGTCTTATACAAATATATAGTAACCTCCTTGCTCTTGTACTCTATCTATCTATTAATATAATGTCCGATATCTATGCTTCATTAACTGTTATCTCCTTCTGTCCTGCCACTTTTAATTACGTGTGCACATGTACATTCCTAATTCACGACAGGAGACAAGCAGGGAAGTGTCATTGTCACTACCCTTTTCTCCATCTTCATTGCCAGCATTTTTCATGTTGGCAAGAACGAGTGTCCCAGTGGTACAGACACTGTCTATAGCATGAATGGAAAACTTTTCAACCTCAACCAGTTGAAATCCAAGAAGAAAATGACCATGCTTCAGTTAAGTCCCCGGTAGTCAGTGGGAAATTGAGAAACAACTGTGTCAGGAGATCTCAGTTATCTGTAAGAATAATAGGGTGGTTATGGTAGGGGATTTTAACTTTCTAAACATAGACTGGGACTGCCATAGAGTTAAGAGTTTAGATGGTGAGGAATTTGTAAAGTGTGTACAAGAAAAGTTTCTGATTCAGTATGTGGATGTACCTACTAGAGAAGCTGCAAAACTTGACCACATCTTGGGAAATAAGGCACAGCAGGTGACTGAGGTGTCAGTGGGGGAGCACTTTCAGGCTAGTGACCATAATTCTATTAGTTTTAAAACAGTGAATGAAAAGGTAAATGGGATCTAAAAGTTGAAGTCCTAAATTGGAGGAAAGCTAATTTTTGACAGTATTAGGCAAGAAATTTCAAACGTTGATTGGGGGTAGATTTTTTTGCATGTAAAGGGACAGCAGGAAAATGGGAAGCCTTGAAAAATGAGATAACAAGAGTCCAGAGACAGTATAGAGTCACAGAGTCATAGAGATGTACAGCACGGAAACAGATCCTTCAGTCCAACTCATCCACGCCGACCAAATATCTGAACCTAATCTAGTCCCAATTGCAGCACTTGGCTCATATCCTTCTTAACCTTTCCTATTCATATATCCAACCAGATGCTTTTTAAGTGCTGAAATTGTATCAGCCCTACCACTTCCTCTGGCAGATCATTCCATACATGCTCTACCCTCTGCATGAAAAAGATGCCCCTTAGGTTCCTGTTAGGGTGAAAGACAAGGCTGGTAGGTGTAGGGAATACTGGATGACTAGAGAAATTGAGGTTTTGATTAAGAAAAAGAAGGAAACATATGTCAGGTATAGCCAGCAGAGATTGAGTTAATCCTTAGAAGAGTATAAAAGCAGTAGCAGTATACTTAAGAGGGAAATCAGGAGGGCAAAAAGGGGACATGAGATAGCATTGGCAGATGGGGGCTAAGGAGAATCCAAAGGGATTTTATAACTACATTAAGGACAAAAGGGTAATTAAGGAGAGAATCGGGCCCCTCAAAGATCAGCAAGTCAGCCTAAGTGTGGAACCACGGGAGATGGGGGAGATACTAAACGAGTAATTTGCATCAGTGTTTACTGTGGAGAAGGACATAGAAGATATAGTTTCCCCACCCAAGCCTGTATGACATCACCAGATTGGGAGGAGCTTGATGCAGCATCCAAAACTTATCCTTTCAGAACTATTACTTTATTCAGCAACCACCAGTAACCATTCCTCAAGCCTTGCCAACTAAATTTATTTTCTCTTGGATGTAAATCTATAAATGTAGCTTTATCCTGATTGTGTCAGCATCCTTACATACATAAATACCACAGCACAGGTAGTTGTGTATGCATTTCTATTCCTCTGGAAGAGTACCAATGCTGACAAAGTGAAATAGTCAATGATCTTGCAGAAATGGAAGTAATTGTGGGTTATCTCCTAGTCTCTGAATGCAGATGTCTGATGGCAGACTATCATCAGAATCTAATGAGACTGCTACAGACAGTTTGCCATCTGAACCTGAAACTGAGCATGAGAACTGTTATGACATGGGGTAAACCCCTCTGTTAATTTAAACCCAACACACAGAGAAGCTCACCTCATGCCGTAATCTGTTAAATTTTGAGAGGCAAAGAACTATCCCAGAGCTCACTATTTAAAGTAAAAATTAACAATTTTATTCTTTAGATTCAGCAGAGAATATTAAAACCAACAACTATTTACAACTCCTTTCTCTTAAACCTATCTTTTACCACCCCATTCTAGAATACGTGTCCAATAAAAACCTGATTAAGATATACAAAGAAAATTTAAATTTCAAAACCAGCCAGCTGTTGAATCTTCTCTTTGTATCTTCCTCTGTAGATTTTCCCCTGTTATTTTTTCTTCAGTATTCTGCTTCACAGGTCTTTCATATGAACAGGTACCTTTCAGAGAGCTATTCGGCTAGCTGTCTATACTTGTTGGTTTTCTTGGCAGTTCTCCCCCTATTGGTTTAAAATGTCCAGTTTTATACTCCAAAACCTGAGATTATTTCATTGGTTTGATGTTGTCAAAATACTAAATCAAATTTGATTGGATTTTAGTATCTGGGCATAATTTAAATGCATTGGCCAAATTTGAATATGTTTTTGTATCCTAGCAACTCATCTGCACTATTGGTTTCACAGTCAAATGTTATATTTTAAACTTTTTCAGCACACTCTGCACCTCTCTAGGTCTGTGCCAGCTTCCAGTCTCTCTTAAATGTGCAGTACACACCTACACATTCATAACACCTCCCCCTTAAGAAAAAATGACCCATCATTTTTTTCTATTCCTTAACCAAATTATCATGACATACATGTAACTTTAATTTAAGTTCCTATTAACTTTTTCCCACATATATATAACATTGAATACATACCAATCTCATCTATACTTTATCAATTAAATCCGTGATAACGCATCTGTGATTAAATTCTTATGACCCACAACATGTACCATCTATAAATTAAAAGTCTGTAAAGTAAGACTCCAACAAAATAATCTTATATTCTTGTCTTTAATGTGTTCTAAGAATGTAAGAGGATTGTGATCTGTGTACACAACTGTCTCCGACACATTGATCATGATGCACACTTTAAAATGTTGTAAGGCCAGTACCAAACTCATTAGTTCTTTTTCAATCGTGGAGTATTTCTCCTGGTGGATGTTGAGTCTCTTCTAAAAGTAACCAACTGGCCATTCAATCCCACCATCATCTTTCTGTAGCAGTACAGCCCCAACTCCTATGTCACTAGCATCGATGGCAACTTTGAAAGGTTTCGAAAAGTTTGGTGTAGCTAAAACTGCTGCGGTGGTTAATATTGCTTTTAAATGGTTGAATGCCCTTGACATTGTTCTGTCCACTGAAACTTTGTGTTCTTCTTCAGCAAATTGATTAACGGTGCCACTACACTGCTGAAGTTTGGAACAAACTTCCGACAGAATCTGCTTAGTCCCAAAAATCGAAGCACCTCTTTCTTCGAGGTAGGTTGTGGAAATTCCTCAATGACCTCCATCTTTGCATTCTGTAGGGTCAACCTTCCATGACCGATGTTATCACCTAAGTACCTTTGCTTTTGCGAATTCAGTTTTGTTTAAGTTTATTATCAGTTTTACTTTTCGTAGTCATTCAAAGAGCTCTGCCAACTGTACAATGTGATCTTTAAAGATCATTACATCATCCAAATGGACTGCACAATTTGTTAATCCAGCCACAACTCTGTTCATGAGTCTTTGGAATGTGGCAGGTTCATTCTTCTTTCCAAAGGGCAACACTTTGTATTGATATAGCCCAGTTGGGGTTATAAACGCAGAAATTTCTTTCGCCATCTCTGATAAAGGTACTTGCCAGTAACCACACAGTAAGTCCAACTTAGTGATGTAACTGGCTTGTTCAAGTTTCTCGATACAGTCTTCCAATCTCGGTATTGGATATAAGTCTGATTTTGTGCTGGCGTTGACCTTCCGACAATCCAAGCAAAATCATTGAGTCCCATCCAGTTTAGGAACTAAGGCGATTGGCAAACTCCACTCACTCTGGCTCAGTTCAATGATATGAACTGTCAGTCATATCCAAACTGTGTATCAATCATAATTTGACAGGGCAAGCATTTCATCCTGATCCCGATAAAGTGAGCTGCAGCAGTGATGTAACAAAAAACAGATATGAAGACAATACAATGACTTATGAACTACCTGAAAATATTCTCACCCAATTTTTCAGCAAAGTGTCAATGTCTAATCTAGTCCACCACAAAAGATGAAGCAGAGAAGAAGTTGCAGCTTCCATGTGCATAAACAACTCATGATAAGTATGCCAGTTCTGAGGTACAACAATGTCAATAACAAAGTAACCTGCAATGTGATGCCAGTCAAACAGGACTTGAAGAGACTCTCATGCAGCAAGGATAACCACTTCCATTTATGTCTGGAGAGTTTGCAGAAACTGAATGACACTATGTACAGATTGTGAAAGCATGCCTGTCTATTGTCTTTACTATTGAGCATTTCAATGATCACCTGTTTGAGAGAAACAAAGTTATAGTAGAGTCCAACTGCAAGCTACTTCAAAGCATGTACTTTAAATTTTTATCTGTTCCAAAGAGCATTAGAATTGGAGCTGGAAGAGGCAATTTAGCCCTCTGCTATTCATTACTATCCTGGCTGATCTCATCTCAGCCTCAACTCCACTTCCCTGCCTGTTCTCCATCACTTTTCAATCTATTGCCACTTAAAATCTGTGCAAGTTATCCTTAAATTTATTCACTGTCCCAGCATCTAAAGCATTCTGATGTAATGAATTCCACAGATTCAGGACCCTTTGAAGAGAAGTAATTTCTCCTCATCTCTACTTTAACTAAAAGAATGACTCTCATTCTAGATTGCCCCACATAAGGAAATGTCCTTTCTACATTTATTTTGTCAATCCTCTTTAGCATCATATACCTAAATTCAATGTCCTCTCATTCTTTTAATCTCTAGAGAGTAAAGGCATAAACAGCTCAATCTCTCTGCATAAAGAAACTTCTTTTCTGGGAACAATCTCACGAACCTCCTATGATTTGTGTCCAATGTAATTACATCTCTCCTCAAGCGGATCAAAATTGTATGCAATACACTGGATGTGTTTTCAACAATGCCTTGTACAGTTCCAATAAAACTGCCCTATATTAAACTCTAATCTTTTAGCAATAAATGCCTAAATTCCATTTGTCTACCTTATTAATTGCTATATTTGCATACTAATTTTCTGTGATTGACGTATAAGAACACCCAGAACCCTTAGTACTGAAGCATCCTCAATTTAAATAATAAATTGCCTTCATATTTCCCCGACCAACACATCAGCAAAGCAGATCTGAAGAAAGGCCACTGGACCTGAAATATTAACTCTGCTTTTTCTCCACAGATGCTGCTAGACCTATTTACTTTTTCTGGCAATTTCTGTTCTGCTTCTGATTTCCAGCATCTGCAGTTCTTTGGTTCTTTTGTTCATGAAAAAAAGTCTTGGTTTCTGTCTTACCAAATGGTTTGGTTCCAAATTGACAACTTTTCTCTCCACTTACATTTCCCTCAGCTTGGCCTGCAATACATTTTGCAGTTGTTTTCCTCTGGAGACATAGTAGACATTTTCCCCTTTGATGCCTCTTATCTAGGTAATTCTGATGAAAATTTGTTTATTTTTGTAAATTATTGGAATACACTTTTTCCTTTTTGGCAATCTCTGTCAGATTGTCTAGTGGAAGACAATTTTTAAAAATTGCACAAAATCACACAAGATATCTAATATTTGACATAGGTTCACTGAACCAACCAATTTCTTATTTGCTGGTCTTTTAGCATGCTGCTGCACTCTTCAACCAGACTTGGGGACTTTTCAATGGCTGCACTCTAATTTATAATTGCTCACGGCAGATCAATTTTGCTTTACATGGAATTTGTGGTAATAGGTTTGCAAATTATTTTGGGGCAAATTCTAATTGCTTATTTGGATTTTAGTGCTGCCATCTCTTTCTTATCAGCTAATTCTTAACACTGTTGGATTTGTCTCTTCAATTTAGTTATGAAATATGCAATCTGAGGAAGAAATACCTCGATGTCAATGACATAACACAATGAATATCAATCATTGGTTAAGTTCAAGTAGTTGTAAAGACATCTGATTGATCTTTCTTCCATCAACTTAAATGGAAGAAAATTGGACAATTTTCTTTCTGGGTCTATGCTCTTACTGGCTAAGTATTCTGATATTTGGTATATTAGGTTCCAATTCCAGGAAAATCTTTCCAGATCCCTCAAATTTTGTGCTTAATGCTTCAAAGAAAAACCATAAAATGAGTAAGTTTTATGTCTGTTTGAATTCGTTAAAATGGATGTTTCAGCACATAGTAAATTTTAGAAAGAAAATTACACAAGAGCCTAAAGCGCAACATCTTTAGTTGACCCTGTTGGCTGATAGACAACAAAGTTGGTGTAAACTACTAAGTAAAAAGCACAGGCACATGAACAAGTATAGTCCATGAATTTGTCAAAAAATAATTTACAAGTTCTGCAGCTGTTTATTTTCACTAGAGTTTTGGGAGTTGGATGATACATTCGGTATTGTTATTGGAAAAATGTAGTATTTTGTTAATCCTTCACACCTCTGTTGTTTCATGATTAAATTCATCAGAATCTGATTTCTATGCAGCAACTTCATCATAAAATATCTAGTCCTAAAATTCTATGCAGTTTCAGAAAGATGATGATTTCTGTTTTATAATAAAATTTGTAAGATGTAACAGGTAGTGTGCCACATCTGAATATGTACAGGTTCTCACTGGTGAACTTACACTTGAAACCAATGAGGCAATTGAATAAAAGAAGACATTTGAACACCATGAATGTGAAAACTCTTAACTTTAGTTGTGAAATATGCAATCTGAGGTGGAAATACCTTGATGCCAATGAGAACAGGCCATATTACTCTAGAGAAACTGAAATTGCTGGGAAGTATGGTAATAAATAAAAAGACCACAATGTAATTAACAGTGAGGGGTGAAAGCATTCTATAGAAATATTCCTAATGTCGGTGGAATACCATTGTCAATTGACATGTTGGCTAAATAATGCCGACAATCATTGGTCAATTCCATCATTTTTGAGGGACATGTATGTTTTGGTGTTAAACGTCCTCATCTTGCCCAAATCATCTCCACTGTTGGAAGCAAGGAGGCAAGTGATTGCTCAGAATGGGCCTGGTCAACAAGATGCTCCTCAAGATGATTAAAATCAATCAGTGTCACATGTGAAGGCACAATTTGAGGTGTTTCTTCAAAAATTGTTTTCTTACTAATCAATAAATTTTGGCATTGGTGCTCAAATTGAGTTGTGTAGTCTCCTAGACACAGGACATGAAAGTAAATTTTGGTACTCATGTTCAATTTGTTCAGACTTACAATGACTCATGATCCTCAGAATATATTTTGCCTCATCTCTGTTTTACATAGGGGACTCCACCTGATTTTTAAAACTGACTTCTAGTGTAGATGCTCCCATAAATAGAAACATCCTTTTCCTTGTCCATACCATTCAAGATCTATTTCAATCAAGTGACCAATGTTGTGCACAGTACTCTAGATGGTGGAGGGTGTTTTTTTATGGACTGGAGTCCTGTCACCAGCAGTGTTCCACAGGGATCAGTTCTGGGTCCCCTTTTGTTTGCTATCTATATATTTATATAAATGATTTGGGTGAGAATATATAAGGCATGGCTAGTAAGTTTGCAGATGACATCAAAATGGGTAGTATAGTAGACAGTGATAAAGGCTGTCTAAGATTAGAAGGAGATCTTGATCAAATGGGTCAGTGGGCTGAAAAATGACAGATGGAGTTCAATATGAATAAATGCAAGGCATTGTATTTGGAACAACAGGGGTAGGACTTGTACAATTAATGGTAGGGTATTATAGAACAGAGGGACCCAGGGTTCATAATTCTTTGAAGTTTGTGTCACATATAGACAAGGTGGTTAAAAAAGGTATTTAGCACACTTGCTTTCACTGCTCAGAGTTGTTTGAATATGGGAGTTGGGAAGTCATGTTGAGGTTGTGCAGAGCATTGGTAAGGCCTCTTCTGAAGCACTGTATCCAATTCTGGTTGCCTAGTTACAAGAATTAGACCATTCAGCCCACTGGATCTGCTCTGCAATTCAATCATGGCTGATATGTTTCTCAACCCCATTCTGCTGCCTTCTCCCTGTCACCCTTCATTCCCTTACCCATCAAGAAGTTATTTATCTGTCTTAAATACACTCAATGACTTGACCTCCACAGCTTTCTGTGGCAATGAGTTTCACAGACTGGCTGAAGAAATTTCTCCCTATCTCAGTTACAAAGATGCCGTGTCCTCAAGTCCGAGTCTCTCCTCCTAGTGGAAACATATTCTCCATGTCCACTCTATCCAGGCCATTCAGTATTGTGTAAGTTTCATTGAGATCCACTCATCCTTCTCTGCTCCATCGAGTACTGACCCAGAGTCCTCAACAGTCCCTCATATGACAAGTCTTTCATCCCTGCGATGATTCTTGTAAACCTCCTCTGGAGCTCCTCCAAAACCAACACGTTCTTCCTTAGACATGAGACCCAAAACTGCTTACAATATTCCAAATGCTGTCTGACTAGAGCCCTATATAGCCTCAGCAGTCCACCTCTGAGGTTGTAAGTCGGAACAGCAGCAGCACGGAGTGAGTAAAAGATTTGGGGCATTATAGCCGCAAAAATACTGGAGTGATGTCACAGGAAAGCTGTGACCTTATTTGCTGGTAGAAAATTTGTACTAAGTTTGAAAAAGAACATGACAGAGAAGTATTAAGAAATTAATTAATTCGTAAGTTTATATAAATTAATAAAGTAACTAAGTAGAAATGGCTGGGCAGATGATGTGCTGTCACTGTATGATGTGGGAGTTGGCTGATCCCATTGCGAGCTGCAGTGACCACATCTGCAGCAAGTGTTGATTGTTGGAAGAACTCTGGATCAGAATTGATGATCTAGAATCTGAGTTTCAAACACTGCAGCACATCCAGGAGGGGGAGAGTTAGCTGGATACTTTGTTTCAGGAGGCAGTCACACCTGTTAGATTAAGTACTTCAAATTCAATCAGTGATCGGGGACAGCAGAGTGTGACTGTAAGTGAGGCAGGTGGGATGATCCTTAGTTCAGGAACGGAGGAGTCTAAGCTCCTGACCTTGTCCAACAGGTATGAGATACTTGCTCCCTGTGTGGATGAGGAAAAGGGCTGCAGGGAGGATGGGCCAGCTGGCCACAGCACCATGGTACAGTAGGCCATTTAAGAGAGGTCAGCAAAAAGACAAGTGGTAGCTGTAGGGGATTCTATAATTAGTTGGATAGATAGTATTCATTGCAAGCAGGATTGTAAGTCCCACATTGTATTTTGCCTGCCCAGTGCTAGGGTGCAGGACATCCCTGACCGGCTTGAAAGGATATTAGAGCAGGAGAGCAAGAACCCACATTAGGACAAACAACGTAGGTAAGGCTTGGAAGGAGGACCTGTTTGGGGATTATCAAGCACTGGGAATGAAATTAAGGAACAGATCCTCAAGGGTTATAATTAATGGATTATTACCCGAGCCACGTGCAAATTGGGTTAGGGAGAAGAAAATTAAGGAAGTAAACACATGGCTAAGGGAGTGGTGTGGGAAAGAGGGATTCTATTTCATGGGGCATTGGCATCTGTTTTGGAATAGGAGGGATCTGTACCAATGGGACAGTCTCCACCTGAACCAATCTGGAACCAGTGTTCTAGCGAAAATGATAAATGGGGTGGTCACTAGGACTTTAAACTAGTGATTTGGAGGGAAGGGAAGGGTAAAATAACAGGAAGTATGGTAGCACATAAAAAGGAAAGCAGAAGGTTAGCATGTGAGCAGAAGGATTTAAGTACATGGCAGACTATGAAAGAAGTAGAAAGGAAGGATAACTCAGGAGATATTATTGTTGGAGATGTTAGAATTCATAAAGAGGTACAAAAACTAGCATAAGAGCACTTTA
The DNA here is from genome assembly GCF_037043375.1 of Chiloscyllium plagiosum. NCBI lineage: Eukaryota > Metazoa > Chordata > Chondrichthyes > Orectolobiformes > Hemiscylliidae > Chiloscyllium > Chiloscyllium plagiosum. The sequence continues at coordinate 40,875,143 of NW_028270169.1, forward strand.
CCTGAATGCTCTTAACATTCGTAACAATGTAGATGAGTTAATGGCACAAATCATCGTAAATGAACATAATTAAGTAGCCATTGCGAAGGCACAGTTGCAAGATGGTCACGACTGGGAGTTAAACATCCAGGGGTGTCAGGCTATTCGGAAGGACAAATAGGGAGGTAAGGAAGATGGTGTAGCTGTGATATTTAAGGGGTGACATCGGAGTGATGGTGGGAGATGATATACGTTCTACTACTGAATAAGGTTGAATCCATTTGGATGGAATTTAGAAATTCTACGATGAAAAAGTCACTGATAGGTATAGTCTGTCGGCCACCAAATAATATCACAGTAAACAAAGAAATAACTAATGCCTATATAAACGCATGTAAAAATTTTAATCTACATGTTGATTAGTTGAACCAGATCAGTCAGGGTAGCCTTGAGGAGGAGTTCATTTGATGTATCTGTGATAGTTTTCTTGAACAGTATGTAATGGAACCAATGAGAGAGTAAACTATCCTCAATCTGTGTATTGAGATAGGAATAATTAGTAATATCATAGTTAGGGATCTTCTTAGAAGGAGCAATCACTGTATAGTTGAATTTAGAGTACAGATGGAAAGTGCGAAGATAAAATCCAATACCAGGGTCCTGTGCTTAAACAAGGGTGACTACAATAGGATAAGGGAGGAGTTGGCTAAAGTAGACTGGAAGCAAAGACTTTATGGTGGAACAGTTGATGAACAGTGGAGGACTTTCAAATCAATTTTTCAAAGTGCTCAGCAAAAGTATCTACCAGTGAAAAGGAAGGACTGTAGGTAAAAGAATAATCTGCCATGGGTGTCTAAGGAAATAAGGGAGGCTATCTAATTAAAAGCAAAAGCATACAATGTGGCCAAGATCTGCATGAAACTAGAAGATTGGGAAAGCTTTAAAGGTCAACAGAGAGCCACAAAAAGAGCTATAAAGAAAAGTAAGATAGATTACAAGAAAAAAAACTAGCTCAGAATATAAAGACTGATAGCAAAAGTTTCTATAAATATGTAAAACAAAAAACAGTGGCCAAAGTAAACATTGGTCCTTTTGAGGATGAGAGGGGGATTTAGTATGAGGAAATGGCCAAGGCATTAAGATGGTATTTCGTGCTGGTTTTTATAGTGGAGGACATGAATAACATACTAGTAATTGACAAAGAGATGAAGGTAGGTAAGGACCTGGAAACAATCATTATCATGAATGAGGTAGTGTCGGGCAAGCTAATGGAGCTAAGGGTAGACAAGTCTCCTAGCTCTGATGGAATGAATCCCAGGGTACTAAAAGAGATGGCGGGAGAAATAGCAAATGCAGTTGTGGTAATTTTCCAAACTTGACTGGACTCTGGGGCAGTTCCAGCATATTGGAAAACAACAAACGTAGCACCACTGTTTAAAAAGGGAGATAGACAAAAAATGGGAGATTATATACCAATTAGCTTAACTTCTATATTGGGGAAAATGCTTGAGTCTATTACCAAGGAAGAAATAGCAAGGCATCTGGGTAGAAATTGTCCCATTGGGCAGACACACCATGGGCTCATGAAAGGCAAGTTATGCTTAATTAACCTTTTGGAATTCTATGAAGACATTACGAACACGGTGGACAACAGACTCATTAGATGTGGTGTATCTACATTTCCAAAAGTCATTCGACAAGGTGTCACACAAAATGCTGCTGCATAAGATAAAGATGCAAGGTGTTACGGATAATGTATTAGCATGGATAGAGGGTTGGGTAACCAACAGGAAGCAAAGAATGGGAATAAATGAATGCTATTCTGGTTGGCAATCAGTGTCTAGGGGTGTGCCTCAGGGATCAGTGTTGAGACTGCAATTATTCACAATTTATGTTGATGATTTGGAATTGGGGAACACATGTAGTATGTCAAAGTTTGCGTTTGATGCTAAGATGAGTGGTAGAGCAAAGTGTGCAGAGGACTGTGAAACTTTGCAAAAGGACATAGATGGTTTAAGTGAGTGGACAAAGGTCTGGCAGATGGAGTACAATGTTAATAAATATGAAGTCATCCATTTTGGTAGGAAAATCACTAAAAAGGACTATTACTTGACTGATAAGAAATTGCAGCATGCTGCTTTGCAGTGGGACCTGGGCATCCTTGTGCATGAATTACATAAGGTTGGTCTGCAGATGCAACAGGTAATTAAGAAGCCAAATGGAATTTTGTCCTTCAATGCAACAGGGATTAAGTTTAAAAGCAGAGAGATTATGTTGCAACTGTACAGGATGCTAGTGAGGCCACACCTGCAATATTATGTGAAGTTTTGGTCTCCTTACTTGAGAAAGGATGTACTGGCACTAGAAGGGGTGCAGAGGAGGTTCACTAGGCTGATTCTGGGGATGAAGGGTTTGGCTTGTGAGGAGAGACTGAACAGACTGGCATTATATTCATTTCAATTGAGAAGAATGAGGGGCGATCGTATAGACACATAAAATTAGGAAAGCAATAGATGAGGTAGAAGTAGAGAGAACATTTCCACTAGGAGAAAGTGAGGACTGCAGATGCTGGAGATCAGAGCTGAAAAATGCGTTGCTGGAAAAGCGCAGCAGGTCAGGCAGCATCAAAGGAGAAGGAGAATCGACGTTTCGGGCATAAGCCCTTCTTCGGGAATGAGGAGGATGTGCCAAGCAAGCTAAGATAAAAGGTAGGGAGGAGGGACTTGGGGGAGGGGCGTTGGGAGTGCGATAGGTGGAAGGAGGTTAAGGTGAGGGTGATAGGCTGGAGAGGGGGTGGGGGCGGAGAGGTCGGGAAGAAGATTGCAGGTCAAGAAGGTGGTGCTGAGTCTGAGGGCTGGGACTGAGAAGAGGTGGAGGGAGGGGAAATGAGGAAGCTGGAGAAATCCGCATTCATCCCCTGTGGCTGGAGGGTTCCTTGGCGGAAGATCAGTCGCTCTTCCTCCAGGCGTCGTGTTGCCATGGTCTGGCGATGGAGGAGGCCAAGGACCTGCACGTCCTTGGCGGAGTGGGAGGGGGAGTTAAAGTGTTCAGCCACGGGGCGGTTGGGTTGGTTGGTGCGGGTGTCCCAGAGGTGTTCTCTGAAACATTCCGCAAGTAGGCGGCCTATCTCCCCAATGTATAGGAGGCCACATCGGGTGCAGTGGATGCAATAAATGATATGTGTGGAGGTGCAGGTGAATTTCTGATGGATATGGAAGGATCCCTTGGGGCCTTGGAGGGAAGTGAGGGGGGAGGTGTGGGTGCAAGTTTTGCATTTTTTACGGTTGCTGGGGAAGGTGCCGGGACTGGAGGTTGGGTTGGTGGGGGTGTGGATCTGACAAGGAGTCGCGGAGGGAGTGGTCTTTCCGGAACGCTAATAGGGGTGGGGAGGGAAATATATCCTTGGTGGTGGGGTCCGTTTGGAGGTGGCGGAAATGACAAAGGATGATCCGATGTATCTGGAGGTTGGTGGGGTGGTAGGTGAGGTCTAGTGGGGTTCTGTCCTTGTGGCGATTGGAGGGGCAGGGTTCAAGGGCGGAGGAGCAGGAAGTGGAGGCGATGCGGTGGAGAGCATTGTCAACCACATCTGAGGGGAAATTGCGGTCTTTGAAGAAGGAGGCCACCTGGGTTGTTCGGTATTGGAATTGGTCCTCCTGGGAGCAGATGCAGCCAAGGCGAAGGAATTGGGAATATGGGATGGGGTTTTTACAGGGGGCAGGGTGGGAAGAGGTGTAATCTAGGTAGCTGTGGGAGTCAGTCGGTTTATAGTATACATCCGTGTTGAGTCGGTCGTCCGAGATAGAGATGGAGAGGCCTAGGAAGGGGAGGGAGGAGTCTGAGACGGTCCAAGTAAATTTGAGGTCGGGGTGGAAGGTGTTAGTAAAGTGGATGAACTGTTCAACCTCCTCGTGGGAGGACGAGGTAGCGCCGATACAGTCATCAATGTAGCGGAGGAAAAGGTGGGGTGTGGTGCCAGTGTAGCTGCGGAAGATGGACTGTTCCACATATCCTACGAAGAGGTAGGCATAGATAGGGCCCATGCGGGTGTCCATGGCTACTCCTTTGGTTTGGAGGAAGTGGGACGATTGGAAGGAGAAGTTGTTAAGAGTGAGGACCAGTTCAGTCAGTCGAAGGAGAGTGTCAGTGGAAGGGTACTGGTTGGTTCGGCGGGAAAGGAAGAAGCGGAGGGCTTTGAGGCCTTCGTGATGGGGGATGGAGGTGTACAGGGACTGGATGTCCATGGTGAAGATAAGACATTGGGGGCCGGGGAAGCAAAGATCATGGAGGAAGTGGAGGGCATGGGTGGTGTCCCGAATGTAGGTGGGGAGTTCTTAGACTAAGGGGGACAGGACTGTGTCGAGGTATGCAGAAATGAGTTCGGTGGGGCAGGAGCAGGCTGAGACAATGGATCGGCCGGGGCAGTCAGGTTTGTGGATTTTGAGCAGGAGGTAGAAACGGGCGGTGCGGGGTTGTGGGACTATGAGGTTGGAAGTGGTGGATGGGAGATCCCCTGAGGTGATGAGGTTCCACTGGTAGGTGAAACTAGGACAAGAGACCATATCCACAAAATTAAGGGGAGCAGATTTAGGACTGAATTGAGAAGGAACTTCTTCACTTAGATAGTTGTGAATCGATGGAAATCTTTGCCCAGTGAAGTGCTTGAGGCTTCTCAGTAAATATTTTAAAGCTAAGGTAAATAATTTTTTGAACAGTAAAGGAATTAAGGATTATGGTGAGAGGGCAGGTAAATGGAGCTGAGGCCAAAATAAGTTCAGCCATGATCTTATCGAATGGCAGAGTGGGCTCGAAGGACCAGATGGCCTACTCCTGCTCCTACTTCTCATGTTCTTATGAGTGATTTCACACTTACCCAAACTGTGTTCCATTTGCTCCTTCTTTGCTCATTCTCTGAGCCTGTCCAAGTCCTTCTATATCCTCTCCACTTTTGGAACACTCTGTCCCTTCACCTACCTTTGAGTCATCTGCAAACTTAGCAACAATGCCCTCAGTTTCTTCATGTACATTGTAAATGTACAATGTGAATAGTTATGGTCCCATGATTTACCGCTATGGAAATCCACTAGTTACTGTCTGGCATGTGAAAAGACCCCTTTATCCTAACTCTGCCTTTTGCTGGTCAATGAATCCTCTATCCATGCCAGTACATTGCCCCTAATATCATAGGGCTCTTATCTTATTTAGCAGCCTCCTGTGTGACACCTTGTCAAAGGCCTTTGTGGAAATCCAAATAGATCACATCCATTGGCTCTCCTTTGTCTGACTTGTTTGTACCTCCTCAAAGAAATCTAATAGGTTTGTCAGACATGACCTCCCCTTGATGAAGTCATGCTGACTGAGTCCTATTTTACCATGTACTTCCAAGTGCTTTGCAATCTCATTGTGAATAATGAACTCTACCATCTTACCAATGACTGAGGTCAGGCTAATCAGTCTATAATTTCTTGCTTTTCTTCCCTCTCTTTTTAAACAGGAGTTTTACATTAGCTATTTTTCAGTCTTCTGGAACCCTTTCTGACTCCAGTAATGCCTGAAAGATCACCACCAATACTTCCACACACCACCCAGCAATGTCTTTTAGAACCTTGGGGTGTAGTTCATTTAGTCCAGGTGAATTGTCCATGTTCAGATCTTCCAGCTTTCTCAGCATGTACTCCTTAGTGATGATCACTACACTGGCATCTGCTCCCTGACTCTTTTGGTGTTTTAGCATACTATTGGTGACTTCCATCATGAAGACTGATGCAAAGTATTTCTTCAATTCCTCCTTCGTTTCTTTGCTCCCCATTACTATTTTTCCAGTCTCATTATCCAGCAGTTCAATGTCCACTTTTGCTTCTCGTCTCTAAAAATCTCTTGCAATCATCATTTTGTATTACTAGCTAGTTTACCCTCATTTCATCATCTCTCCTTCTTTTAATTGTGCCATGCTGGATTTTTTTTAAGGCTTCCAAACTTCTGGTTTCCCACTAATCTTTGCGACAGTGTATACTTTGTATTTTGCTTTTGTGCTGTCCCTGACTTCTCCTGTCATCCATGGTTGGCTCATCTTTCCCTTATTATGTTTCTTCTTCCTTGGGGTGAGTTTCTGTTGTGCCTCCCTGAATACCTCCTGAAACTCGGCTATTTCTGCTTCATCATCTTCTCTGCTAGGCTCCCCTTCCAATCAACTCTGGATAGCTCCTCCTGGAAAATTCATTCACATGTGGCTTGGAACAGTTAAATTGCTTAGCAACATCTAACTCAGAACTAATCAAAATAAATGTCTGGTTAAGTGGTAACCTGGTTCTAATAGAGGTCAATACTGACACAGCTTTATCAGTGATTGAATAATCAGGCTTTAACAAAATTTACTCTGGACTCCAACCCTTATGTTTACGCAAGACTTTGGCCAGACTGAGAACAAAGATGAGGAACCATTACAGATTAAGTTCTGGTCTCCGATTAGAAGCAATTGGTGCAGTTAAAATTGATTGTAGTAAAAGGTTCAGGCCCAAGCTTGATGGGTGGATTTGGTTCAGAAAGATTCACCTTGGTCGGCTCAACATTTTTCAATTAGAAATTGGCTGCCTGAGTGAAATCTAATTAAATACCCAGATATTTTTCAGGAAGGTCTAAGGACTACCAAAGGAGCCAAGGCCACCTTGTATGTTGTCCAGGAAGCAATTCTGTGATTCTATATGGCCCAACCAGTACCATGTGCTTTATATGCAAAAGTAAAGGCAAAAATCAAAAGGCTGGAAAGTGAAGGAATCATCAAACCATTACATTTTGCGGAATGGGCAGCACCAGTTGTACCTATTGTGAAGCCTGATTGGTTCACCTTTGTGGGGATTTTAAGCAAACTGTAAACCACTTCTTTCAGCTAGGTTAATACCAATACTTTACATAGAGGGTTTGCACGCAAACCTGACTGGGGGGAGGGCTGTCCTTTATGAAGTTGGACATGACCCATGTGTACATGCAGTTGTGACCAGATAAGGAATCCCAGAAGTATGCCACAATTAAAAAACATCAGGGTTTGTACTAAATTACAAGACTGCCGTTTGGGGTATTATCAGCCTGAGCCCATTTCCAGCAGATGGAGTAAATTTTACAAGTCAAAACTCTAATCTAAATTTTACAAGGTCTAACCCAGGTTACCATTTATCTGTATGACATGCTAATAATCAGGAAGACCGATAAAGAGCACTTGGAGAACTTGAACATGTATTTCTCCTAGGCAGGCATAAACCTTAGAAGGGAAAAATGTGTTTTCCAGGCACGCCAAGTGACCTGCTTGGGCTACAGAGTTGACAAGACCAGATTACACATGTTGGAAGATAAAGTGAGGGCAATCAAGGGTGCATCGGCTCCCTCTTCTGTATTGGGGTTTAAACCTTTTCTTGTGTTGGTGAATTATTATGGAAAATTCATATGTAACCTGACCTCCATTTGGCAAATATACATTTGCTATTGAAAAAGGATCAGCCTTGGCACTGTTTGTGCCACTAAGAAGTAGTCTTTAGGGGAGTGAGAAAGCAACTATTGTTGTTTAAAGTTTTTGTCCAGTACAGTCCCAAGCGAGATGTGGTGCTGACATGCGATGCCTTTCTGTACAGTATTGGGGTAATTTTGGCTCACCGGTAGTCCAACGGAGAAGAACGCCTGATAGCGTATGCTTCCCAGACTCTCTGATGCTGAATGCAGATACACCCAGATAGAGAAGGATACTTTGGTGACCATCTTTGGTGTGAGAAATCTCCACAATACCTTTGCAGATGTAAATTTGTAATAGTATCAGAACACAAACACTTGCTAGGGCTACTTAAAGGAGACAAGGCCATGCCTTTCATAACTTCTGGTCAAATTCAACGGTGGGCCCTTATTCTCATTGCGTACAATTACAAGTTGGAACCCTATCCGGGAAGTCAAGTGGTAAATGCGGATACCTTGAGCTGCATCCCACTGGTAGGTACACCAGCAGTGGTGCCTCCCAGGAAGAGTCCATTCTGGTTTTAAACTTTACAGACACCCTTCCAGTCATCACTGACAATAACCGACAGTGGACACAAAAAGCTCTCATTCTGGCAAAATTTAGACAGTTAGTGGTGATGGACAAAACAAAAGAGCCAACACAACCAGAATTAAAACCTTTCTGGATACAGTGAGATAAGATCACTGTAAAGGATGGCATATTGTTATGGGAAGCAAGAGTGATTGTCCCAAGTAAAGATCACTACCAACTACTGGCTGAACTCCACCAGGGTCATCCAGGAGATTCTAAAGTGAAAATGTTGGCAAGATGATACGTTTGGTGACATTGCTGTGTTGGTGGGGCAGTGTCCAGAGTGTCAACAAGGACAAAAATTACAGCCTGCATCTCTCCCATATTCGTGGGTATGTCTAGATAAACCCTGGATTCAGTTGCATGCCAACTATGCCAGTCCTTTCATGGGGTCAATGTTCCTAGTCATTGTGGATGCCCATTCAACGTGGTTGGATGTGAATAGAGTTCATTCATCAAACTCAAGGGTGACGACTGAAAAACTGCAAGCATCGTTTACCATACATGGACTCTGGGAAGTATTGTTCACAGACAATGAGATGTTATTTACCAGCAGGGATTTTGAGTATTTCATAAGGTGAAATGGCATTTGACATGTTTAGGCAGCTCCATACCATCCATTGTCCAATGGTCTGGCTTTTGATCTCATGATCTGAATCAAAGATTAAGGGAATAATCATGTTCTCACATTGAGGCCAAATTCGGGGAAGATCCTTTAACCCTCTCCCTGCTTTATCCAGTTTTTTGCTAGAAAAAGGATGTAACTTGCCTGAATCCTGCCTACCTCCTCAGTCTTTGTCTCCAGTCATGGCCGGGTGGGGATGCTTCTATAAACTTTTCAATCACTTTAAGCATTTACTTTTTAAGTGTTAAAGGCTGTTTTCTGTTGTGCATTTTTTGTTGAGGCATCTACTTTTTGGAAATTTTTAGTCACTTTCTTCAAGTTCTTACGTCGGTGTGTTTACATAATAAACTCATCACCGGGGCGGCATGGTGGCTCAGTGGTTATTACTACTGCCTCACAGCACCAGGGTCCCAGGTTCGATTCTAACCTCAGGTGACTGTCTGTGTGGAGTTTGCACATTCTCCCTGTGTCTGCGCGGGTTTCCTCCGGGTGCTCCGGTTTCCTGCAACAGTCCAAAGCTCTGCAGGTTAGGTGAATTGGCCAAGCTAGATTGCCCATAGTGTTAGGTGCATTAGTCAGAGGGAATAGGTCTAGGTGGGTTACTCTTTGGAGGGTCAATGTGGACTTGTTGGGCCGAAGGGCCTGTTTCCACACCGTAGGGGATCTAATCTAATCTAACTTTATGCTAAGAAATACGGCTCTTGTGCCAGGCATAATGCATAAAACTGGGGTCTGAATGACTAACATTGTGTCCTAGAAAGTAGTTGAAAATATACTTGTTCCTAGCTTAAGAAGTACATTGATATCAGCATAAACACCTTGTTGATGAATTAAGCACTTGTTTCAATGTACAGAAAATTACAAACAATTGATGCCAGAACCTTTCTAATGATGTAGTATGTCAGTTACTTTTACCAAGTATTCCTACTGTATCCCTATCTTTTTTCAGTCATCTTCAGCATCTGTTTATTCTCTTGTGAATTCTATTTGTGTGGGACAAGTTGTAGCTAGAAAAAATAGTTAGGTCAGCTTAAACTTTGATTTTTTTTAAGCTAATGAGACTGCAATGAATGTTGCATAGTATTTGCAAACAGAACTACCTTCCAGTTCAGTTTTCACTTTTCTTCTGGGATTTATCAGACATCTGCACTGGCTGACTTAACTGCCTATATACTCTGGATTCTCTACTATTTACAGCTGTTTTTATCTATAGTACCAACCGAGAGTGTCAAATGAATTCACTTGTCATACATCACACATTATGCTCTATTTTGGACTTTCAAACAACTGAGAGAGGTGGTTCAGATGAGATGTAATTAACAAATGAAACTAAATGTTTGGACCTGCAGAGTTATTATGTCAAGAGAGAATGGATAAGCAATCTTTTCAATAGTTTTTATAATGATTCCTTCATTCAGCTGTTTGACAAACACTGTCCAGTTCTCTCTGTATCTGTCCATAGCGACTAATTTTTAAATCCTATATTGCCAATTACCCCTTGGTTATTATTCCTTCCCCTGTTTCAACTTATGTTTCACCAGAGGCTGCTGTTTTTTTTACCCAAATTTAGGTTCTTCCTTGAAAAAAATTAAATACTTTAAATAGAGGACAAATTACACTTTAAAGTCACAAAAATGCTACACCTTGTTACCAAAGGATACAAACATCATTAGAGTTATTCCTCACAGGATGGTTCGGTTTAGTTAATAGTTCTGGTTCTGTCACATGCATGGCTACAGCTTCTGAAAAACATTAGTGAGAAACATAGAGATTGAAACTGTAATTTTGCGAGTTATTCTGGCATTCAGTTATTATTCGTTTGGTATGAGATATCAGTGATATACAACATTATAGTTAATCTACCAAACACAGATAAACAATGTGCACACATGAATGTAAAATGCCAAGAAGATTTAGAAACTGTCAACATTTTAAGCAATATATTATGAAACCCCACAATTTTAAAACCCTTAGAATTCTTTGTTTTCATTCAATTTGCCATTTTCAATTTAAATTGGAAGTGCATGAGTTGAAATAAATAAGCTTTTTTGTAGAACTTCTATTTTCCCTGATCAAACATGTTTCTACATTTATTTCACTTTATGACATCTTGCATGGCAGGTACTGAATTTGGGAGATAAGATGCAAATCAAGAACACACTTTCACCACTGTTATAAAATCCTTCACATTCTTTATTATAGGTGTAACTTTAATTTCTTTTGAACATCTAATAGTATTCCTTCAAAATTCCTGTGGTTTTCTCAGAAATCTGAGTCATCCTATGAGGTATAATTCTAATGATGTTTGTCATTTGTTATTCAGACTTTTTGTAATAGATATTGCATTGATTCAGTGTAGCTGTTCTATATTTTCTCCCATTCTAAGCAGACATTTTTTGCCTGGCCTCTGTTTATTTGTTCTTCATTCTTTCAAAAACAAAGGCTACAATGAAATTGCAATGTTATGTTTCCCCCTTATACTTATCAGATATTCACGCCCACATACAAACATTAAACAAGCTGAAACACAAAATTAATATATTTGGTGAGCTAGCGGCAGCCATATAAAACCGTTGTGCTTTGCTCAGGAAGTATATACAGTGTAGACAGGAAGGGCTCACAGCTGTTTTACACCTGGCTCTATTATTGCATTCAGGAACCAGACTAAGGGGGAGCATGCTCATGGTCAGCCAAAGTAAACTATCATATGGCTTCAAAATTTATAGGTACTGTCATTTATATGCTGCAAAAGATCATGTTTACACTAGTACTCTATTGCTACGCAACAACTCAGCCACTGAACCTTGCACCCTTGGTGTGCTGGCACCTTTTTGTGGGAACAGATTTAATTTCAAAGAGTCACGCAGTCTTCTTTTTTGGTGGAAAAAAAGCAGAGTTGAGATAGGGGCAGGACAAAATTGGAAAAGAACATGAATATCCTTGTTCATAATAGCCACTCCAATTTCCAGTATACACAGCAGGGATGGCAATCTTCTATGATCATTAGATGAACAAAAATAGCAGTCCTCTGCAAGACTTGGAAAACATTTACGGTTAACGTTTTCTTGAAGATCTCATGTCAATAAACAAGAAACAGCAATATTGAAATATAATGGTGAAAACATCAAGAGAATAAGCAAGCAACTGCCAGGACACTGAGGCTAAATTAAAACCAATATTCAATCCCACAGTTTATGAACAGTAAGTTTGTAGGGTTCCGTGGCAATTCAAAAGTGTATATTATCATACTAAGGATATAGAAAGAGGCAAGTCTATCTTCATACTGATGAACATCTTTAACTAAGTAGTTACACTATATATACGGATGTGATAGATGAAAGCATTCTTTGAATTTAACAGGTTTGGACCTGGCTTCAAATGAACCTCACATCAGCAAGTATCACTAATAATGGGCGGCACGGTGGCACAGTGGTTAGCACTGCTGCCTCACAGCGTCAGAGACCCAGGTTCAATTCCAGCCTCAGGCGACTGACTGTGTGGAGTTTGCACATTCTCCCCGTGTCTGCGTGGGTTTCCTCCGGGTGCTCCGGTTTCCTCCCACAATCCAAAGATGTGCAGGTCAGGTGAATTGGCCATGCTAAATTGCCTGTAGTGTTAGGTAAGGGGTAAATGTAGGGGTATGGGTGGGTTTCACTTCGGCGGGTCGGTGTGGACTTGTTGGACCGAAGGGCCTGTTTCCACACTGTAATGTAATCTAAAAAAAAATGTACACTATTCATTAATGAACTGGAACTTACCAATAATCCTTTGCATTGCTGAAAATCTTTTATTCTAAATCATTATCATTTAATCACTAATACTTCTCAATATTTTTAACTGCACTGAACTTTTAGCTATTAATAGTTTCCTCACTCCCACACAGCCCACCCTCAATTTCTTCATGGTTCTATTCTCACTATCTCTAGAAGATGGATGGGACATCTGTGGGTCACATTTTCTGGTAGGACTGAAGAATCGTGTCTAGACTGGGTGTATAATTTGAAATGATTGTCACTTGTGGTACAGATTAGAATAGTAATTTATTGTCAATTGTATTGTTACAAAAAAAACAGTGAAGTGTTGAAGTCATGATACTTTGCCACCGATATTAATAACAGAAATCACATAAAAAATTAAGATAAACTCCATCTTTGTTCAATTCATGGCTCATGGATTCCCAAGGTCAAGGAAAACACACAAACCACATTCTCCATCATTGTAGAAAGCTGACATTGAAACCACCAAATCTCAGACCATTGGAATCCTGGGCCACCATGCTGCTGAAGACACAGCAAAAATCGACTCAAGGACCCATCTCATTGCTGAAGCCAACCATCATGCTGGGTCAATGGAATCCCAGGCCAAGAACCTGTAGGCAAAAGGACTGAAGTGGGATCAACAAAGGGAGGACTCAGTGGGCAAATCTTCAGCATCTAGAGGAAGAAATGAAGAAAAGAGAAAGGAAGGAACTTGTAGTTTGAATCCTATTCATGCTTTTCTCTGTATTAGGGGGACAAACTTCAACACACTCTTTGGGAAATATATCATTTTATCTTTCACACCTTTCCTCATGTACTGATAATGGAGGAATAACTGAACTCGCCTCTGGGATAAAAGAATGATGGTCAGAAAAAGGAAGATTTTCGATTGGGCTAGTCCATGGAACTGATACAGTGCATTCATTCATTGCTGTAGGTAGTGGGATAACCTGTCCATGTTTACAAATTTGGAAGTACTCTAGAATGAAGCATAATCTCCCTGTAGCCTGAATAAGCAAGATTAGTATTCCTATCTCATTGCACAATACAAGCTCTAATTTAGCCTGCACTTTGGTTGGCTTCAGTGTACTCTGTTCTAAGAAACTATCCTGAAAACACTAGATGAGAAGCTAATATAGTCTACCCTTGCCCACCTGATTTTTCCAGCCTATATGTAGATTAAAATCCTTCATGATTATCACTACTTTTCTGGCAAGTTGCCATTATGTTTCATTATATTCCATTCTAGCATGTGTTTACTGTTAGGGCCTATACATTACTCCACAGATAACTTCTTGCCTTTATCATTTCTCATCCCTATCCAATCACTACTACATCCTTATATCCTGAATTTAGGTCATCCTTTATTGTCTTAATACCATCATTAATTAAGTGAGCTTTACCTCCACTTTTTCCAAGTGTTTAACCTTGCTAAATATTATTTTCTTTCAATATTAAGGTCCCAATCAATATTATGCACAGCCATATTTCTATAATCAGATTGAACTTCTTTATTTTAGTTTGCGCTGTCAATTTATCTGTTCTGTTTTGAATACTAGGTGCATTCAGATACAGAGTCTTTAGTTTTGTCTGCTTCTAATTTTATAACATCGAGCCTTATCTGTTGATTTACTCTTAGATTTATGTTCTTTACACTTCCTGACACAGTATGTTCATCATTTCCTTTATTAATAACTTTCTATCCTGCCTTGCCTCTACTCTTTAATTCACCACATCTTCCTAATTTTGATCACTTGCCTTCATTGATGCAAAATATCCTCTTAACTCCTCTGCATTTCCCAAAATTGTCTCCCCAGATTCATTTTCTAAGGACATATGTTCACTTTGACCTTTCTTTAAAATATATATTTAATGAAGTTCTTATTGTCAGTTTTTATATTCCTATGATTCATGGTATTCCATGAATAATGGGATGTTTCTTCAGTTGCTATTAAAATCTAAGCCTAACTCCTTCATTCCTCCAGCAACAATAAAACTTGCTGCTCTCACTTTGGATATATTCTTTTCCAAACTGAAAGAGAATTGCACAGTTGTTTGCCCAGGCAAGGAGTTGAGATTCACTATTTGTCTGTGAAGTAGAGTATCAGCAGACCTTTGTCACCAATAAAGATCCCACATTTTCCATCTTACCATGCACCCCCTCCACCAAACTTTCAACCAATACCCTCCATGTTATAATTGATGTCTTCATTTTGCCTCCAGGGCTGATCACAATCCAGGTTCCAATATGTCCTGATGCTCTATGCACCCTTACTTTCCTTGATTGCACACAATGAAACTGTATACTCCTTGCCTACTAAGTCCTCCCATTCAAGCACATCCAAGTGCCCTCTATGACTGTTGCCATTCCTTCTGCAACACAAAACCAGCACCACTCCTGGAGTGATAGCGGCTCAGCGTAGACTGACTGTGGCCCAATCCCAAGCCTTTCTGGAGGGGGCAGGCCACACCATATGATTGTGGCCCACTGCTTGACTGGCTCCAGTCTAAGTCTTAGATCTACTGTAACCCAATGCTAGGATTAGTTGTGTCTCAACTTTGACCCATCAATCCTTCCACTCCTTTGCCATTAATGTTCTAGCTCCTTTTAGCCACATACATCCCTGCTTTACCCTTTAATGGTATTAGCAAGAGGAGGGGCTAAGGTGGAGATGGAGCCTAGAGAGAGAGAGTTAAAAGGGACAGGTAAACTAAGAGATAACTGAGAGCAGGCTAGGATAGAAAAAAAGCTGAATAAAAGATAATAAGAGCAAAGAGTGAGAAAATAGGTTAGCTGTGCTGAATGGGCCCAGACATAGCTGGGTGTGGGGATGGGTGAAAAAAAGGAAGAACAGAATCAGGCTCTAAAGTTATTGAACTTGATGTTGAGTCCTAGAGACTTCAGGGTTCTCAAACAGAAAATGAGATGTTCTTCGAGCTTGCGTTGAGGCTCAGTGCAGCAGGCCTGTGACAGAAATGTTGACCAAGGAACATGGTGGTGTGTTGAAGTGGCAGGAAATTGGGAGCTCGGGATCATTTTTATGGACTGAATGTAGGTGTTCTGCAAAGCAGTCACCCAACCTCTGTTTTGTCTCCCCAGTGTATAGTAGACCATGTGAGCAGCAAATATAGTAGAATAGATTGAGTGAAGTACAGGTAACTCACTCCTTCTCCTGAAAGGCATGTCTGTGGCCTTGGATGGTGAGAATGGAGAAGGTAAATGGGCAGATTAAGCTGGTAATTGGGGTCAATTGATTAATTAATTGACTGGTTGAATAAAAAAGGTTAACAGCGGACTGTGGAGGGGGTCATTATGGCCGACTGCCTGACCCTCTTCCCTGGGTATGGCAGAACCCGGGTGTCCTTGGAGAAGGAGCACGTGGTATCCACCAACACCCTGGAGTTGTTCAGGGAGAGGTGGGCACCGCAGGGAGTGGAGTGCATCATTTCTCCCTCCAACTCTATTTTGATTTAGTCCCTACCCTCCCCTTCACTGTTTTGATCACACAGCACTGCCCTCTGATGTGAAGGGCAGTGTTTGTCACTGGCCAACCGGGTGTTTTCCTATCTTCCTGGTGGTGGAAATTGAATAAAGATTCGTGCACTTTGTGTCTTTCACTGTGTCTCACACCTGCGCACACACACCATGGGTGCTGGGGATAAAATAAGCACTACCGCACTTAGGTGGTAGTGTGGGGGTTAAATTAAAAAAAAAAGAAAAAAAAATAAACACAGGAACCGCCCAACTGCTTGTTAAGAAATAAATAAATAAATAAAAAAGGTTAACAGCGGACTGTGGAGGGGGTCATTATGGCCGACTGCCTGACCCTCTTCCCTGGGTATGTCAGAGCCCGGGTGTCCTTGGAGGAGGAGCACGCGGTGTCCACCAACACCCTCGAGATTTTCAGTGAAAGATGGGCACCACAGGGAATAGAGTGTATTATTTCCCCCTCCAACTCTATTTTGATTTCATCCCTGCCTTCTTCACCTTTTTGATCACGCAGCATTGCCCTTTGATGTGAAGGGCATTGCTTGTCACTGGCCATTTGGGTGTTTTCTTTCTTCCTGGTGGTGGAGATTGAATAAAGTTTTGTACACC
Source organism: Chiloscyllium plagiosum (assembly GCF_037043375.1). Classification (NCBI taxonomy): domain Eukaryota; kingdom Metazoa; phylum Chordata; class Chondrichthyes; order Orectolobiformes; family Hemiscylliidae; genus Chiloscyllium; species Chiloscyllium plagiosum. Next base: position 40,891,669 of record NW_028270169.1, read on the forward strand.
TATTGTCTTTCACTGTGTCTCACACTTGCACACACACAACATAGGTGCTGGGGAAAAGTAGGCTGTACTACAGTTAGGTGGTAGTGTGGGGGGTTAAAAAAATATAACCAGGGGATTAGAATCTCTAAAAGAAATACAAAAGGATAACATTTGGAGGTGCCTGTGGTGCTTTGCTAGTGCCCCCGCCTCTGAGTCAGGCAACCCAGGTTCATATCCCACCTGCTTCAAATGTGTGTAATAACATTTCTGAACAGATTAATTAAAAATAAAATCTACAAAAGAGGAATAGGTGAGACTGATGTCTGGAAAGGGCTGTAAGACTGAGTTATTAATAAATTATATCCACAAGAAAAGTTCTTGTTTTTGTCTCACTGGTTAGGATCTAGATTGCTATTGTCAATCCAGATTGCCACTGATACATTTTGTATCAAAATATATAAAGAATGTGAATTTATAATGCTTATTGATTAAGCTTGGCTCATCCAATCAAATACAAGTGAGTTTCTAACAGCATGAGAAGTCTTAACTACTATCAAGCAAAACCTCTGGCCATGAACATTGAATTTCAGTGTCTTTCCTTCAGAGTGTAATTTTTGTTGAAGGCATTTAAAAAAATACATTTTACGTTTTCTTTCGTTTATGTATATATAATGTATATCTCAATACCCATTTATTTTTCCCTTTTTAATTTCTGTGTGTAATTTTACAATAAGTTTAAAAACTCTTTTATACTTCTTATTTTAGACTCTGTTGGGTGGTGGGGATGAAAGGTTAGCTCCTAAAAGTGAATGCGATTGAAAATGGATAGGGTCTTCAAAGTGCTGAAACTGAAAGTGTTGGGAAGCTAGCTTCAACCTGCTGACTTCTATTTTTAACTGTAGTTGATTAAACAGTGTGTGAGCAATCTCCTTAGCACAGTTGGATTGACAACAGTATATATGCTAACATATTTAAAATATTAACAGCTCCATAACAGCTTTCTTAACAGGAGTTTTAGTATGTAATTTAGTGTACATGGGTTTCCTAAGCTTCTTGAAAGTTGCCACTGAAAGCAATGGGTGAGCACAGCATCAATTGAGAGGTCAGAAGAAATGGAAGGGAAATAATCTTGTGAGTACTGAAAATCCAGATGTTTTTTGGTCATGTACTTACAGCTGATTTCTACTACTATGCTTTCGCTACTTCAGAAGTGAGTTTCACCATTTTGGTGGTCTGCATAACTGGACTCTGTATATACCAGGTCAGCATGGGTGCTATCTATACTGTTTTAGTTTGACCTCAAATAAAGAGCAAGGTGACCAAGATCATCAACACCAATGCTAGGGTAACTAGCAGCAAACTACACAGTATCAGCAGTGTTCTCCTCATGGACCTGCTGTTCCAAATGAGGAATGTAGATTCTAGAAACCATGAATCCATAACTATAGGTATCCAGGTAGAAAATAAACTTACTTCACATGTTTGAACAGCTGTTTCCCAGGGCTTTCAGCCTATTGTGTCCATACATTGTAGACCTTTGTCACCTACTGGAAGAAGACCTGCTGCCTAGTGGATCAGGTTGCCATGCTTTTACCAGTTTCGTCAGTCATCATTTTCCTCAACTTTGCCTCAAACACCTCCCAGGAGTTGGCCTGCAACATTAGATATTTTTGCAGTTGGTATCATTTAAATGCATCATACAGATAACTGATGTCAGGTTTGCAATGACAGACACTTTATATGAGATGCCAGTCATAGGGCTGGTCTCTTAGGTTTGTGGTTCGAACTGGCTTCCCATTGCCAGAAAATATTACTGATTATATATGTTTGGCAAACCAGATCCATCCAAAAGTGTCAGTTTGGAAACATTTGCAATTTACTATCAATATACATTCAGAGTGGGATCACAAAAGGATATTCATGCTATTGTATGCAAGATTCTGATCCAGTTGTCATGATATTTTTGCCTTGTTCCCCCTCACTCATCTCTTCATAAACTTTCCACATTGCTGGAAATTATAGGTTGGAGACAAACAGTAATATTGAAAATGTGGCTATTATTATCTTTGAGGAACCCAAGCAAAGATACCCAGGATTGCAACAATGACAACCATGCAACAATGAATGTGTGATTGAGCAAACAATTTCATTCTCAATAGAACTGAAGGCACTTTTCAATATAAACCAACCAGAGTTCACAGTCCTAATGTCCTATACTCTGCTCAACATTGTAGAGATATAAGATTTTGACCTGACCAGGAAACAAGTTACAGAGTACCAAGCCTCATTAGAGATGGAAGAGGTGAAACATCAGACGGTCAATGCACCAGGATGATGCATATTGCAAACTACGTAATGATGAGGTTCAGTTAAGTTGAATCAGTGCAACCATCTGACAGCCACACTAGTTACACTCAAATCCCATTCCTACCCACTCAAATCCTTTGTTTAACCCAGGAAATTAAGTGGTTTGGCCGTGCTAAATTATTTGTAATGTCCAAGGATGTGTATGTTAGGTGCAATAACCATGGGAAATGCAGAATTATAGGGTAGGGGGATCGGTCTTGGTGGGATACTCTTCGGAGGGCTGGTGTGGACTTGTTGGACCGAATGGCCTGTTTCCACACTGTAGCAATTCTATGGAAAGCCCAACAACCAATCAAACATGCAAAGATTTCAAACATAGATTGAAACTTGAAAGACCTTAAACTTGCAGTTGCAGCAATTGAGTAGGAAAATGCTTATGACTGAGTTACTCTAATTGTCATGAATGCTGAACTTGATAAGATGGCTATGCTTTGAAATCTTTGAGGAGAAAGTGAGGTCTGCAGATGCTGGAGATCAGAGCTGAAAATGTGTTGCTGGTAAAGCACAGCAGGTCAGGCAGCATCCAAGGAACAGGAGAATCGACGTTTCGGGCATAAGCCTGATGAAGGGCTTATGCCCGAAACGTTGATTCTCCTGTTCCTTGGATGCTGCCTGACATGTTGTGCTTTACCAGCAACACATTTTCAGCTATGCTTTGAAATCTACCTGTCAGGGTAACTGTGCAGCATGATGGTTGGCATGACTAAGCTTAAAGGCTGGATCTCAGGATGTAATGAGAGAAATAAAGTCATAATTTGAAAAAAGTGTTTTGGAACATTTGGAAGCTCAGTACTCATGGCCTTGACAAGGGAGTGCCAAGAGAAAGGAATATGGATATTAATTATTAGGTTGAGCCTGTGACTCATTTTTCAAATGCAACCTGCATTGCCTTCTATACTATTGTGAATTAGAAATATGCAATGTAAATGTGCTATGCCCACACTTGGAGTGGGCAGAGTAGGTGTTTTTTATTCTGTCTGAGCATGTGGGCTCTACTTATGAGCAGTGTCAGAACCTTCAAACTACAATTGCATTATCAGGCACTTTCACAGTACAGTTTGAATTAATCTCTGACCATATTACCTGCGTGTGAATTACATGCAATATCTGATTTTGTGAAATACAAATTCTGGTCATTGAAGATGGTTCACAAAAAGAATCCAAAATCTCACAGGCTCAACAAGGGCACAGCCGATTTCTTCCTACCTTAACCTGTAAGCATTTGCCACAATGCTCTTAAATGCAGTGCTGTCTTTTGTGGTGATTATGCGAATTAAGATATTGATGATCGTGCAGCACTTAAAATCTCCCACTGCATTTACATGACAATGGCTTATGTTGATTATATTAGAATAAAGTCCTGTGTCAAAGGTCAATGTAGAGACATTCCATGGCCCTCTTTGTTCAAGTCCTCCATGTCCCACTGTATGGAGAACTGTGCTAAATTATTGGGGTTGAGGGGGTTCAGAGAGTGTGCTACAAGCTATGATGATGTTGCTCTGCACACCTGGAGCAGCTAAAGAGGGCATGTTATAGACATTTACTCTCTAATTCTTGTCAGAAGGAAGGCAGAAATGAGGAACATGTTGAAATATTCTTTACTTGCCTGGCTGTATGCATCTCCAACAACACTCCTGAGGTTCACCATCATCCAGAACAATGACTGCACACATGCTTGGCACTCATCCTCTACAATTAACATTCACTCCCTCCACCATGGTATACAAAAGAAGCAACACATTGCAGCAATCTACTGAACCAAAAGCAACTCCTTTGTAGGGTAAGAACAGTATTTGCATGCACATACCATTACCAGCAAGCCACATACCATCCTAAGTTGAAACAATATCATCATTCCTTCACTACTGCTGGGTCAAAATCCAGGAAATCTCTTGCTCAAAGGCCTGTGGGTGTATCTACACCATATGGACTGCAAAGTTCAAGAAGACATCTCACCACAACTTTCTCAAAGACAAATTTCTAGTGCAAAGTAGGATGGTTGTGGTTCTTGGAGGGTAGTCATTTCAGCTCCAGGACATCACTGCAGGAATTGCAGTGGCACTAGTGCTAGGGCACTAATCACTCAAATTAGTGCCCTAGGCTCAAAAATTTCAGCTGCTTAATCAATGACCTTTGTTCCTTTATAAATGGTGATGTTCATCTGATGATTGAAATTTAGACTCCATGTCTAAATCAGCAAGCCCTAGACAATGTCAAAACTTGGGCTGACAAGTGTCAAGTAGCATCTGTGTCACTTAAGTACCAGCCAAAGACCATCTCAAACAAGGAAGAATCTAAGTCTATGATGTTCAATAGCAAGCCATCACTGAATCCCTCCCTATCAACGTCCTGAGGACAGCATGAAATAGGCTGATACACTTGAACAGGTTGATGTCAAGAAGGAGGATGTATTGGAAATTTTGAAAAACATGAGAATAGATATGTCACCTGGGCCAGACGGGATATACCCAAGTGAGGGAAAAGATTGCTGCACCATTGGCAATGACTTTTGCATCCTCACTGTCCACTGTAGTAGCACCAGATGACTGGAGGGTGGCAAATGTGTTCCCTTGTTCAAGAAAGGGAATAGGGATAACCCTGGGAATTACAGAACAGTCAGTCTTACATTGGTGGTGGGCAAATTATTGGAGAGGATTCTGAGAGTCAGTAGTTATGATTATTTGGAAAAGCATAGCTTGATTAGAGACAGTCAGCATGGCTTTGAGAGGGGCAGGTCATGCCTCAAAAGCCTTATTGAATTCCTTGAGAATGTGACAAAACACATTGATGAAGGTAGAGCAGTGGATATTATGTATATGGATTTTAGCAAGGCATTTGATAAGGTTCCCCATGGTAAGCTTATTCAGAGCATAAGGAGGCATGGGATACAGGGAAATTTGGCTGTCTGGATACAGAATCAGCTGGCCCATAGAAGACAGAGGGTTGTAGTAGATGGAAAGTATTCAGCTTGGAGCTCAGTGACCAGTGGTGTTCCGCAGGGATCTGTTTGATTAGATTAGATTAGATTCCCTACAGTGTGGAAACAGGCCTATTTGGCCCAACTAGTCCACACCGACCCTCCGAAGAGTAACCCACCCAGACCTATTCCCCCTAACTTATGCACCTAACTCTACGGGCAACTTAGCAATGACCAATTCACCTAACCTGCAGATCTTTGGACTGTGGGAGGAAACCTGAGCACCCGGAGGAAACCCACACAGACAGGGGGAGAATGTGCAAGCTCCACACAGACAGTCACCTGAGGCTGGAATTGAACCTGGATCCCTAGCACTGTGAGGCAGCAGTGCTAACCACTGTGCCACCATGCCATCCCAATTTCTGGGACCTCTACTCTTTGTGATTTTTATAAATGACTTGGCTGAGGAAGTGGTAGGGTGGGTTAGTAAGTTTGCCAGTGACACGAAGGTTAGTGGAGTTGTGGATAGTGTGGAGGGCTGTTGTAGGCTGCAACAAGACATTGACAGGATGCAGAGCTGGGCTGAAAAGTGGCTGACAGAGTTTAATCTGGAAAAGTAAGAAGTGATACATTTTGGAAGGTCAAATTTGAATGCAAATTACAGGATTAAAAGCAAGATTCTTGGCAGTGTGGAGGAACAGAGGGATCTTGGGGTCCATGTCCATAGATCCCTCAAAGTTGCCACCCAAGTTGATAGGGTTGTTAAGACGTATGGTGTGTTGGCTTTCATTAATAGGGGCATTGAGTTTAAGAACCAAGAGGTTATGCTTCAACTCTACAAAGCCCTGGTTAGACCACACTTGGAATATTGTGTTCAGTTCTGGTCGCTTCATTATAGGAAGGATGTGGGAGTTTTAGAGAGGGTGCAGAGGAGATCTACCAGGATGCTGTCTGGACTGGAGGGCATGTCTTATGAAGAATGGTTGAGGGAGCTCGGACTTTTCTTATTGGAGCGAAGAAGGATGAAAGGTGACTTGATAAAGGTGTACAAGATGATGAGAGGCATAGATAGATTGGATAGCAAGAGATGTTTTCCTAGGGCAGAAATGGCTACCACGAGGGGACATACTTTTAAACTGATTGCAGGAGGGTTTAGGGGAGTTGTGAGAGGTAGATTCTTCACACTGTGAATGATGGGTGCATGGAATGCACTGCCAGAAATGGTAATAGAGCCAGATACCTTAGGAACATGTAAGCAATTCTTAGATAGGCATATGGATGAAAGTAAAATGTAGAGTATGTAAGTTAGTTTGATCTTAGAGTAGGATAAAAAGGTTGGCACAACAATGAGGGATGAAGGGCCTTTATTGTGTTGTACTTTTCTATGTTCTATGTAGGGAGATGCCCAGAATTCTTGGGCTTCTGTCCCACTTTAGGACTTGATTGCCATGGAATGTGTATTCATCACAGTGATTAACCCTTGCCAACCATGGTTAATGTGGATGTCACCCATCCCAAGCTATAATCAATGGCACCAGGCTGACAAACTCTAACAGGCTAATTAGTAATGAACTCAAACAAAAGATGTTCTTTATCTGCCACCTCACCTCTTTAACTCATTCACCCACTCACACATTCAGTTATTTATGCATTCATCAGCTCACTCACTGAAATACTCGGAATTTTAAGAACTTACCTGAATTCAATAGCTACTGTTTGGAAAGAGCATATGTTCTAATTTCTTCTCTCTCTTGTGATCAATGATCTTGTATAGTGATGGCTACACCTACCTTTCAATTCTTCACCTTGAACCAGAAGATACAAATAAAAAGCCTTAAAAGGATTAAGCTTCAGAAATCATCATGGGCAATGTCAATGTAGTCAGCATTGACACTAACTGAAAGCTCAGGATTTAAAAATTGCCATACAAAAGCCTGAGAATACGCTGGGCAGTTACAATCATAATAAATGACAAGCAACATTTTCTCCCTTTTTAATGGCAAAATCTGGAACTTTTAAAAAAAATTTGCTAAGTTTGAACATCCAGGCACTAACCTCAACCTTCTGAATTCAAAATGATTTTTAATTTATCTACAATTTACTGGCCCTCTACTAAATGCTGCCACCCAACCTATCGAAATGACATGGCATTGAGAATAGCAACTGGCAACTGTACAAAGCTAGACTGTCATGGGAGACAGACTTCTTAAAGGTGAAAAATTAGATGAAGTTGTGTAATCACCAAATTGGAACATTGCGACTGCAAATATCTAGTGTACAGAATTTTTCAGGCTTTCTTGGCTATACTGAAAAGTCTGTTGGCTGAAGTTTATTTCCCTTTTGGACTAACTCTGAAAAGAAAATGAAATAATAGGACAACATAATACTTAGTCCTTGAAAATGTTTCAGTCTCACATGTGAACACGAGTGAGAATTTGGGCTGTTGGGCGTATTGTTCCAATTATGTGCTTTTGGAAACTAACCACTGTTTGTTCATAGTCCTGAGAACACGATCTTACAGCTTCTCACAATTTTGCCTTGTGTGGATTCTGTGCAACGATGTATCCACCTTTCTCAGTATAATACTTGCTTATATATTCCGCATATGTGTAACATTGTCTGACACTGTATATTCCGTATTCCTAATTATAATAATCTCTGGCATTTACATACTCATCACTCTACACTTTCCATGCAACACTGAAATGCTCCACATATTTAGTAATTTGTTCTAATATACTCTTCACTCCAGAATTCTAATATGCTCTATTTTTGCAGTAATGTAGTGCAATATAAAATTAAAATATTAAAGCACAGAAGAATGCCATTTCCTCAGAGAGTTTGCATTGGCTTTTTTCAAGGAACAATCCAATTGCTCCCAATCTCTCCTCATGACCAGTAATTTTTTTTTTTCAAGAATGATCTAATTTTTTTTCAGAAGGTTAACACTGAATCTATTTCCATCATCATATCTGTCAGTGCAATCTAAATCTTAACTACTTGTGTTGTACCTGACGGAGGAGCAGCACTCCGAAAGCTTGTACTTTCAAATACAGGCTGTTGGATTATAACCTGGTGTTGTGCTACGCCTCATCTTCACCATGGACATCCAATCCCTCTACACCTCCATCTGCCATGAACAGGGCCTCCAAGCCCTCCGTTTCTTCCTCTCCCGACGTCCCCACCAGTACCCTTCCACTGACACTCTCATTCGTTTGGCTGAACTGGTCCTCACCCTTAACAATTTCTCCTTCGAATCCTCCCACTTCCTCCAGACCAAAGGGGTAGCCATGGGCACCCGTATGGGCCCCAGCTATGCCTGTTTCTTTGTTGGCTACGTAAAACAGTCCATCTTCCATGGTTACACCGGCACCACTCCCCACCTTTTCCTCCGTTACATTGATGACTGCATCGGCACCACCTCGTGCTCCCGCGAGGAGGTTGAGCAGTTCATCAACTTCACCAACACATTCCACCCTGACCTTAAATTTACCTGGACCATCTCTGACACCTCCCTCCCCTTCCTGGACCTCTCCATCTCCATTAATGACGACCAACTTGACACTGACATTTTTTACAAACCCACCGACTCACATAGCTACCAGGATTACACCTCTTCCTACCCTATCTCCTGCAAAAATGCCATCCCGTATTCCCAATTCCTCCACCGCCACCATATCTGCTACCAGGAGGTCCTGTTCCACCACAGAACACACCAGATGGCTTTCTTCTTAAAGATCGCAATTTCCCTTCTCATGTGGTTGAAGATGCCCTCCAATGCATCTCATCCATATCCCGCACCTCCGCCCTCAAACCCTACCCCTCCAACTGTAACAAGGACAGGCCACCCCCGGTCCTCACTTTCCACCCTACCAACCTCCACATTAACCGCATCATCCGCCGACATTTCCGCCATCTCCAAAAGGACCCCACCACCAGAGATATATTTCCTTCCCCACCCATTTCCACTTTCCACAAAGACCGTTCCCTCCGTGACTACCTAGTCAGGTCCACGCCCCCCAACAAACCATCATCCTGTCCTGGCACCCTCCCCTGCCACTGCAGGAATTGCAAAAGCTGCGCCCACACCTCATCCCTCACCACCATTCAAGGCCCAAAAGGACCCTTCCACATCCATCAACGTTTCACCTGCACATCCACCAATGTCATTTATTGTATCCGTTGCTCCCAATGCGGTCTCCTCTACATTGGGGAGACTAGATGCCTCCTCGCAGAGCGCTTTAAGGAACATCTCCGGAAAGCCCACACCAACCAACCCCACCGCCCCGTGGCCCAACATTTCATCTCCCCCTCCCACTGTGCCGAGGACATGCAAGTCCTAGGCCTCCTCCACCACCGCTCCTTCACCACCTGTCACCTGGAGGAAGAAAGCCTCATCTTCTGCCCCGGAACACTTCTACCCCAGGGCATCAATGTGGACTTCACCAGTTTCCTCGTTTCCCCTCCCCATCTTACCTCAGTTCCAACCTTCCAGCTCAGCACCATCCTAATGACCTGTCCTACCTTCCAATCTCACTTCCCACCTATTCGCTCCACCCTCCCCTCTGACCTATCACCTCCATCCCCACCCCCATTCACCTATTGTACTCTTTGCTACTTTCTCCCCAGCCCCACCCCACCCATTTATGTCTCCACCTTGGAGGCTTCCTGCCTCTATTCCTGATGAAGGGCTTTTGCCCAAAACGTCGATTTTCCTGCTCCTCAGATGCTGCCTGACCTGCTGTGTTTTTCCAGCACCACTCTAATCTAAACTCTGGTTTCCAGCATCTGCATTCCTCAATTTTGCCTATTTTAAACTTTGTCCACCCCAATCCTGCATATGCCACCTCCACATCATGACTTGTATTGTAAATCGCTATTTTTATTTTGTTGCCTATAGTTCTTTAAATTTTTGCCTTCTGGTTAACTAACCTGCTGCAATTGAAATAGTGTGTCTTTAGTAACCTTTATATAACGATATATCTTTACTAAACCTTGATTTATCAAATCTACTTGTAGCCTTCTCTGTTCTAAGAATAACAACCACATCGTCACTGTAACAGTAATCCATCTTCTTGAGAAACTCAGTCTGAATATTTGTGTACAACCATCCTTGATCTTCCTGTTTCATGTGAACTGTAAATATATGCCACTTAGCTTGTATTGTTATTTTTTTCTCCTCAATCATAATCCCAAAATGCATGATCTTGCAATTTCTGTGCAAAATTCTTTCTGTTATATGACTGTGCATTCCACCATCCTGTCTTTTGGTCTCTTGAAATTAATTACAATCTTCTTTGTTGTTTACAATGCTTTTGTTACATCTTCAAATTTCAAAATCTGACCTCCAATCCAAATCAATAAAGTATATTAAGAATTGCAGTAATCCTAGGATGGAACTTTAGACAGTACTACTTTATATCTTTTTTTCCCATGCTGAACAATAGCTGTATATCACAACACATTGATTTGTCTTCCTTAACCAATTTTGTACCATACTGCCACTTGCCCATTTGTCCTACAAGTCTCAATTTTGCTACCAAGCCCAATTTGAAGTGAATGTCTAGGGAAACATATATCCTATGGTGGTCTAACAATTAACTGCTGTAATGGCTGCTGCCCCAGATGGGCCACCCCAATCAGACCTCCAGCTTAATTAGATGTTTGCAGTTTAGCAACCATGGCAGTGTTACATAGCAGTAGTGGTGGCCATTTCTGAGGCTTACTTGGACTTGGGTCATGTCAGGGATAGGAACCAGTAGTCCCTGATGGTTGGGGAGAAGACATGTTAATGGGTTTGGGAGATACTGACAGCATTGCTGTTGCATTGCATTGCCATTTTCTACTGGGGAGGCTTCAATGTTTGCCTGGAAGTGCCAAAGAAAGGAGCACCCCTTCCCACAAATGGAACATGTTGAAGCCTGCCAAGTTTCACAAGGCAGTCTCTTCAGACAGCAATTGGCTTTTCAGTGCAGGGAAATGTCTGTAGAGATGGTAAGTAGTCCTTAATTGACCATTAATTGGTTCAATTCAATTGACTACCATTCTGGCAACTTACCCAAAGCTGAGAAAATTGCAAGGCACAGGAAAACATTGGGCACAGCCTTTGATGAATTCCTAAGTCATTTTTCAGGACTTCCTGCCTCTTGGACACAATTAAAATGCTGGTAAAGTCTGGCCTACATAACTTAATTGAACACTTTCTGAAATAAAACAGAGAGTGCTACTGAAGAAAAGACATACTGGACTCAAAACATTTATTCTCTTTTTTATCTACGAATGCTGCTAAATCTACTGAGCTTTTCCATCATTCTCTGTACTTGTTTCAGACAAACTAAATTTCTCCTGGGCCAAATAGGTAAAACCCCTAATGTGTTGAAGAACCAAATAAAGGATTGAATATATCTTAAAAAATTGACCTTTGCAAGTAAATGTCCATCTGTAACAAAGGAAGACATAAGAAAATAGAATAATGAGAGCAACGGATTTAACTAGAGTATTCACTGTTTTAAAAGCCAGTGGCGATTGGAAAATTGTGCAAATGTATTTGTTCAAATATTCCTCCTAGTTTCTTAATACCTGATGTATGGGCTTGCTGTTTTTTGGATTATTTGGTCAACTTGCAGCCTAACCACTGCTCCTTAAGGTGATATTTGAAGTACTCCATCAAAAAGGTATGTTTTTCTTTTACTTAATTACTTTCTTCTCTCTGGTAACTGCCTGCAGGTGAATCAAACTGTTTATAACCTTTGTGTCATATTTGGCTCTAAGTTAAACTTGCAGCCTCATATCTGTGCTATCACTATACTGCTTATTTCTATCTTTCTAACATCACCCAACTCAGCCTCAAATCATTTGCTGCTGAAACTTCATCATGTCTTTGCTAGTTGACAATTCTGACTAATCTTTTATTATCTGCACTCCATAAAATTGTGATCATGCAAGATACTGCTGCCTGTGTCTTAACTTCACCATATTCGCTTGAACCAACACCCCTGTGCTCATTAACCTACATTGGCTCCTGGTTAAAAAGTGCTTAACTTTAAATTTTACATTCTTATTTTCAATTCCCTCCATGATCTCACACTGTCTAATATTCTGTAATTTTCTCCAGCTCCAAAGCCCTATGTGTTCCTCCAATTCTAGCCTTTGAACATGCTGGATTTCAATCACAGCACCATTGGATCACTAGCCTTCAGCTGCCAAAGCTCTAAACTCTGGAATTTCCTCTCTAAATTTCTCCACCTCTGTTCTTTTCATTCTGCCTTTAAAATACTTTTAATTCTAGATTTTTGACGATGCTTTGCATTTTGGCCTTTATGTGACTCAGATATAAATTATTGTTTAATAATGCTCTTATGAAGTACACAGAACCAGTTTACTACATTAAAGACACATCTTTCTAGATTGTTGTTAAAGTCACCTCTGAGGAGCAACAGGGCCAAGTTGATAGTCCTTTTTTTGTTGTCATTTTCTCTCTCAAACCCCAGAAAAAAATTGCTTTATAGTCTTTCATGACAAATTAGATAAATGAAGTTAAAAGGAACCAAACTGTGGGAATGTTTTTGGAGATACAAGAAATGCTGGAATCACATCTGAGTTATGATGGGGTCTCAGATTACTTTCACGAGGCTGTCAGGCTAGCTGTTTTGGTATGAGTCATGTCTAGTGAAATAGTAGAGTGCATCTCTTACAGTTTGGGGTCAGTTCACTTGTTGGCTCAACAGTTGGCTTGCAATATAGAGTAATGCCAACTACATGGACTGAGATTACCATGAAGGACTTTCCTTGTCAGTCTCTCCCCTCACCTGAGGTGTAGAGACCCTCAGTTAAACCATCATCAGTCCATAAGATATAGCAGCAGAAGTAAGCCATTCAGCCCCTTGAGTATGCTCTGCCATTCAATGTGTTTTTCAACTTTATTCTCCTGCCTTCTCCCCACAAACCCGATCCCTTTACTAAAACAAGAACCTATCTACCCCATCTTAGATACACTTGGCCTCCTCAGTCTGCTGCAGCAATGAGTCCACAGATTTACAACACTGTGGCTGAAGAAATTCCTCCTAATTCCAGTTCTAAAGGGTTGTCCCTTCATTTTGAGATTGTGCCCTCAGGTCCTAGTCTCTCCTATAGTGGAAACTTTTTTCCCATTTCCACTCTATCTAGGACTTTCAGTATTCTGTAAATTTCAATGATATTCCTCCCTCCCCTCATGCTTCAAATCTCAACTACTCCTCAAATGACAAGTCTTTCATTCCTGGGATCATCCTCGTAAACCTCCTCTGGGCCTCTCCAAGGCCAACACATCTTTCTTTAAATATTGGGCTGAAACTGCTCACTCTATTCTGAATGCGGTCTGACCATAGCCTTACACAGCCTCAGGAGCACATCCTGCCCTTGTAAATTTGCCATCTTGAAATGAATGCTAACATTGCAGTTGCCTTCCTAACTGCCAACTGAACTTGTATTTAATCTTGAGTATCTTGAATTAAAACTCCTAAGTCCCTTTTTTGCTTCAGATTTCTGAAATCTTTACCCATTTAGAAAATAGTGTGTGCCTTTATTCTTCCTACCAAAATATACAACCTCATGTTGTACCACATTTTATTCCAATGTTCACTATTTTGCCCACTCTCCTAAAATGCCCAAGTCTTTCTGCAGCCACCCCACTTCCTCAACATTACTTGTCCCTCCATCTATCTTTGTGTCATCTGCAAACTCAGCAACAATGTCCTAAGTTCCTTCGTTCATATCCTTAATGTATTGCATGAATAGTTCTGGGCCCAACATGGACCTTTGCAGAACTCCACTTGTCACCAACTGCCCTACTGAAAAAGATCCCCTTAGCTCCACTCTCTGCCTCTGACAATCAGTCAGACAGTCCTCCATCTATGGCATTGACCCTAACACAATGGGCTCCTACCTTATTTAGCAGCCTCCTGTGCCACACCTTGTCAAACATAATGGTTTGTTTCAACTGGAACTTAAAAATTAACAGAATAGGATGCTCAGCTCATCGATCGCCAGTTCCAACAAGCCACAGTGAGAAACTGTAATAACCTCCTCAGGAGACAGACATGGGATGCGACCGATAGAGTACCCTTTGTTGTCCAGTACTTCCTGGGAGCAGAGACACTACGCCATGTTCTTCACAGCCTGTAACACATTATCAATGTGGTTGAGCATCTTACCAAGACCTTCACTACGCCTCCACTTCTCACCTTTAAACAACTGTCAATCCTTAAACAGACCATTGTTTGCAGCAAACTGCTCAGCATTCAAGACACCATTGACCACAACACCATACAACCCTGTCATGGCAACCATTGTAGGATGTGTCAGAGTGTTGACATGGATACCACCATTACACGTGAGGACACCACCCACCATATACGCGGCAGGTACTCATGTGACTTGGCCAACATATCTGATATGCTGCAGGTAAGGATGCCCTGAGGCTTGGTACATTGGTAAGACCAAGCAGATGCTACAGCAATGGATGAATGGACAATGCGTAACAGTTGCCAGACAGGGATTTCCCTCGCAATCAGGAAACAATTTAGCGGTCAGGGATGTTCTGCTTCAGATTTTTGTGTGATGATCATCCAAGACGGACTTCGGGGTACACAATAATGCAGAGTGGCAGAGCAAAGGCTTATAGCCAAGTTCGGCGCTCATGAGGATGGCCTCATCCAGGACCTTGGGTTCATGTCACTCTACAGGTGACCCCACTACACTATACACTCTCTCACACACAAAAACACATGTACACACACGCTTATATACTCACACACTCACGTAGACCTTCTCTCATATGTACGCTCTGTCTAAGGTGTATAAACACACACACACACATCCCCCACACTCACACCCATGTGCACACCTTCTCACAGGTATATGCTCCATCACATTCACACAAGCAACTCCATCAAGCGCACGGTCACTCACTTATTCACTCACTCCCCCCCTCACATGCATGCACACACACAAATTTATGGGGTGAATATGCATTTGCAGAATTGCATTGTCAGATACATTCTATTTTGTTCAAAAAGCACACAATCTGTAGGTAGTCAATATTTTTTACAATTCATATGACATTTTAAAAGTTTGTATTTTGGAAATAGAACCAGTCTGATTCAAGATTGGAACACATACAGACTCTATATGTCAAACATTTAATGCATTGTCTAAGCTGAGATGTCACTTTTTTATTAAAACCAGGAATGTGACTTGAAAGAGGTTCTGGGATTTACATATTAATGAATCGAAACCGGCATCCCATAAAAGACTTAACAGCAATCTAGGTTTGTTCAATATATCACATCAGTGTATGACACTAAGATCTTTTGCTATAAATTCTGTGACCTATGATCCTGCTCCACCAGCTACCTGATGAAGGAGCAGCGCTCCAAAAGCTTGTACTTTCAAATAAACTTCTTGGACTATAACCTGGTGTTGTGTGATTTTTAACTTTGATCAAGATTAACAGGTTAGATCATATGGCTGAATTTTCAGGACTATATATATAGATGAATTTCATATTTTTAAAATCTTAGCTGTGATAGAATAATTTAAACAGATTTCAAAAGTGAGCACCTAAGGTGAAAGCTTTTCACATGAGCAGCATTAAAACTTCTATGGAGCTTGTCTATAGATTTATCTGGGCTTTTACTGAAGTTAGACATGGTTCATTTTTAAAAATCTGGAAATCCAAATAGATCACGTCTATTGGCTCTCCTTTGTTTAACTTGTTCATTACATCCTCAAAGAATTTTAACAGATTTGTCAGACATGACCAACCCTTGATGAAGCCATGCTGTCTCAGCCCTATTTTACAATGCACTTCCAAGTACTTCACAATTTCCTCCTTAATGATGGATTCTAAAATCTTACCAACAACTGAGGTCAAGCTAACTGACCTATAATTTCCCATCTTCAGCCTCCCTCCCTTCAGAAACATCTCCTATCCTTTTGGACCCTCTCTAACTCCAGTGATTTCTGAAAAATCATCACCAATGCCTCTGCAATTTCCACAACCGTTTCCTTCAGAACCCTGGATATAGTCCATCCAATCTGGCTAATTTATCTACCTTCAGGTCTTTTAACTTTCCACTACCACCTTCTTAGTGATGGCTACTATACTCACCTTTGCTCCCTTACTCTCCTGAAGTTCTTGTGTGCTGTTAGTCTCTTCATACCTATTCAGTTCCTCTGCCATTTCTTTGTTCCTCATTGCTCTTATCCAGCCTCACTTTCCAGCACACCAAAGTCCACTTTTGCCTCTCTCTTACCTATCTAAAAGACATGGTGAAATCTTTTAAATAACTAGCTAGCTTACTCTCATATTTCTTCTTCTCAATTTATAATAATTTTTTAGTAGTCCTATGGATTTTTAAAGACTTCCCAATTTCCTAGAATCCCTACAGTGTGGAAACAGGCCATTCAGCCCAACAAATCCACACTGACACATTGAACTGCATTCCACCTAGACCCATCTCTTACTCTATCTCTGTAACTCTACATTTTCCATGGCTAATGAACCTAATCTACACATCCCTTGACACTATGGGCAATTTTGCATAGCCAGTCAACCTAACCTGCACATCTTTGGACTGTGGGAGGAAACTCATGCAGACACGGGGAGTATGTGCAAACTCCATACAGACATTCACCCAAGAGTAGAATCGAACCCGAGTCCTCAGTGCTATAAGGCAGCAGTACTAACCACTGAGCCACTATGCCACCACTAATCTGCACTACAGTGTTTGTTTTTTCTTGTGTTTTGATGGTGTCCCTGATTTTTCTTGTCAGTCATGATTGCTTCATTCTCCACTTATTATGTCTCTTCTTCTTTGGCAAAATTTTCTGCTGTGTCTCTTGAATTATCTCCAGAAACCCCTGCCATTGCTGCTCCACCATCTTTGGCTAGCTCCTTCCTCATGTCTTTGTATATACCTTTAGTCAATTGTAATACCGTTACATCTGATTCAAGCTTCTCCCTCTCAAACTACAGGGTAAATTTTATCATGTTATTGTCATTGCTCCCTAGGGGTTCCTTCACCTTAAGTTCCTGAATCAAGTTCTTATCATTGCACATCACCAAATCCAGAATTGCCTGTTTCCTCATGGATTCTACCACAAGCTGTTCAAAAAAACATATTGTAGACATTGTACAAATTCCTTTTCTTGGGGTCCACTACTAACCTAATTTTTCCAGTTCACCTGCACATTGAAGTTCCCCATGATTATTGTAATCATGCTTTTCTTACATGCCTTTTCTATCTCTTGATTTATTTTTTGCCCCACATTTTGACTACTGCTTGGAGGCCTGTACATAGTTCCCATTGGGTCTTTTTTCGTTTCTGGTTCCTTAACTTACCTATAAACATTCTACGCCTTCTAACTCTTTATCATTTCTTTCTATCAGGTTAAATTGGTTTCTTACTAACAAGGGAACCAACTCTGTCTGCTCATCCACCTAACCTTTCAATAGGCTCTATATGTTGGATATTTAGTTCCCAGCCCTGATATCTTTGTAGCCACTTCTTTGTGGTGCCCAAGACATCGTATTCTGCAATTTCAAACTGGACTACAAGCTCACTTACCTTGTTTCATATATTGCATGCATTTAAGTACAACCTCAAGTCCTGATTTGACTGTCCCTCTTCTCATAGTTCTACCCTTATCTGCTGTGCCTGAAGTTAGTTTTTCGACCCTTTCCATACTCTGTCCTATCACTTTTTCAAGAAAATTTAATAACCTCTGCTGAGCCCTTCGTGCTTTAAATAGTTTCAATTCCTTTTGACCTCAGTTTACTTTGATTTACACCATCAGTTTGTCTATCTTATTTCAAGTGCTTATTACATTAAGAGACAACACATTTAAGTTGGTTCTATAATTGAATTTCCCTGCACTTTTAAGGTTTCTAGGTACAATATGACATTCACAAATTTTCTCCCTTCCTTTTATTTTCCTGTAACAATCAACTGGATCACTAGCCATTAAACCTACCTCACTTTTACCTTTGATTTTATAATTTTCCATGCATCTGAATCCATCCACCTACTATTTACTTTAAAGCCCAGCCCACAGTCCAAGTTATGCAATTTACCAGGACTCCGGTCCCAGCATGATTCAAATGGACCCCATCCCATCAGAATAGTTCCGTTCCCCAGTATTGCTGCCATTGTTTCATGAATTTGAACCTGTTCCTCCCACACCAATGTTTAAGCCATATGTTTATTTCTTTAATTTTGTTGACCCTGTGCCAGTTAGCTCATGCCTAAGGTCATAATCTGGAGATTATTACCTTTATGGTTCTGCTTTCTAATTTAGCCCCTAGCTGCTCATATTCCCACTGTGAACTTCTTTTCTTTTTCTACTTGTATTGTTAGTACTTATTTGGGCCACAACAATGGATCTTCCCTCTCCCATTCCAAGTTCCTCTGCGTGCAATGAGATATCTTGAATTCGGACACTAGGTAGGCAACACAGAGATCAGGACTCTCAATCCTGAACAGAAAGCTCTCAATCCTGGCCCGCATAGAACGGGGACTACAGAGGAACCTTAATTATCCAAAAGACACAGGCGGGAGCATTTCATTTAGTTTATCGAATTCTGGATAATCGAATGCCGGATAACATAGTTTAGCCAAGCATTGGGACCTAGCGATCTTGCTGGATACTACAAAATTCGGATAATCGAATACCGGATAATTGAGGTTACTCTGTATACTATTCCTGATTGCAACTAGATTTATCTTTTCTGCCCTGTCTTGAATGACTCCCTTTACCATGGTACTATTGTAGGTTTGTTTACCCTCCCTCTTGCTCTTGCTGTTGTCCACATGGAGCAATAATCTCAAAACAAGCTCAAGGGCTGAGGTTCCGTCAGCACTACCTCCTGGATTCCTCTATTTATCTCGCTCATAGTCACATCTTCCTGTCGCTGACCACTGACTGAATTAGAAGTAATTCATCTAAGGGATGTGACTTTCTCCAGAAATAGAGTGTTCAGGTAAATCTCCCCTCCCTGGTGCACTTGAGGCTCAGACTCCAGGCCATCAACTCTCACATGGATTTCTTCAAGCAACCAATACTTGCTACCAATGTAGTCACTATGAACCATAATGGAGTCCATCAGCTTCCACATCATGCAGTTACAATAGATTGCCTGGCTCTGTGTCTCTATTTTATTTACTGAGTTCTTAATTTGTTTTGTTTTAAATTTCCCACTGGTCTTTTAGTTTGTAATCTTTCTCTTATTTACCTTCAATCTGTAAGAAATCAATAATTTATAGTCAAATTAGCAGCTTTACTGGAGTGTCCTGTGATGTCACCCTTTGTTTTGTGCTGGGCCCTGATCCTAGGCTTCAATTTATCCTGTAAAAATTCTTATAAACTATGAGCCAAAAAACCAAGAAAAATGCACATCTCTCTATCTGCATTGGAATCCCACGTTGCCTCCAAAGTCCTGAACTATACTCACACGGACTCTGTCTTGCTCCAGGTGAGGTCTCTCCTTCCTGAATGTGTGGAATTTACTGTTGTCTTCTCTAAGGAGATGCTAGCCCTATAGTCTAGTAAGACTATGGTATCTAACTACCTTATGATAGTTCAACTACTTGGGCAGAAAAGTTATATTTGACATTTTAAAAATTAATTTACAGGATGAGGGTATCACTGGCCAGGCCAGTATTTAATGCCAATCCGTAATTATCCCCAGAGGGCAGTAAGAGTCCACTACATTGCTGTGAGGCTGGGGTCACATGTAGGCCAGATCTAATATACCTGTTGACTATCACCTCCTCAATAATAAACATATAGAGAAACAGGATGCAATTTTAACTACAACCACATTTAAGCAAGCTTCATAAGTGTACAGCTGAAACACTGAATGTTTAGTACTTGGCGAAGGTCAGAAATTAAGTTGGACAGTGCTAAAACTACTGCTGTCAATAATATGCAAGTTCCCTGGCTTTGTTGCTTTCTTCAGGAGGGTTTGCTAATTGTGGAATGAGATGGGAAGGATGCAGAGCTGGAGGGCTACAGCCTGATGCGATGGGTATTTGACCAAATGAATAAATGGTCACTTAACGTCAAATATAGTAGACCAATTGCGATTTTTCAGTTAGTTTTCAGATTTCTGGATGTGACAGAGACAAGTTTCATTATCTAGAAGCAGTGGGGGCTAGCATTCTGGCAGACCTGGGTTTAGCAGTATCTACAACCTGCTCTGTGGAAGAGTCCCCCCAGTTGCAAAAGTCACATTACACTTTAATTTTGAAGAAGTTGGAGAGAGGGTGCCCATTTTGCAGTGACCTCTCCCTCTCCTATCTGCCATGATTGATTTCAGGCTGAATGGGTCAGTTATGCTTACGTAGACATCAAAAATGCCTTTGAGCCATTAATTGGCCACTTGAGGAAATTCACATTGAAATTTTGGGCACAGTTTACTGATCCAATTGAGATCACAATGTTATGACCAAATGTGTGTTAGAATCAATCATTGGTGAGACTTCCCTCTGCATTCTGACTTGGTTAATTGGCTGCTGATAGGGAGGCCATCCAATTGATAGTGGTGGATGGATCCTACAGCTGGCCTGCTGTAAGCTTACGAGGAACCTATGTTGTATTCAGTCGGTTGAAATCAGAATCAGGAGGAGGAGATGGACTGCAATGCTGAGATGCTTACAAGAAAAGCAAAAGGTAAAAATATTTTTGATTACTTACAGTGTGGAAACAGGCCCTTCGGCCCAACAAGTCCACACTGACCTGCCGAAGTGCAACCCACCCGTACCCCCACACCTAACACTACGGACAATTTAGTATGGCCAATTCACCTAATCTGCACATCTTTGGACTGTGGGAGGAAACCAGAGCAAACCCACGCAGACACGGGGAGAATGTGCAAAATCCACACAGTCAGTCGCCTGAGGCGGGAATTGAACCCGGGTCTCTGGCGCTGTGAGGCAGCAGTGCTAGCCACTGTGCCACCTTGCCACCCTCACCACTGTGCTACTGTGCCACCCTCTCACACAACACCAGGTATAGTCCAATAGGTTAACTTGAAGCACCATCTTTTGGAGCGCTGCTCCTTCATCAGGTGGTTCTGAGAGAGAGGCTGTGTGTGTGTGTGTGTGTGTGTATGTGTGTGTGTGTGAAAGAGGCTGTGCATGCAAGAGAGCATGTGTGTGCACATGTGCGTACGAGACAGCATGTGTAGACATATATGAAAAAGAATGTGTGTGCATGTGTGTAGGAGAAAGGGTGTGTGTATGATAGAGAGAGTGTGTATGGGAGAGACAGTGTGTGCGAGAGAGTGTATGTACGAGAAGAAGTGTGTGCATGTATGTGAGATGAGAGCGTGTGTGCATGTGTGTGTGAAAGTGAGAGTGTATAAGAGAGATAGTGTGTGTGAGGGAGACAGTGTGTGAGAGAGAGTGTGTGTGAGAGAGACTTTATGAGTGTGTGAGAGAGAGAATGTGTGAGAGAGAGTGAGTGTGTGTGTGAAAGAGTGAATGTGTGTGAGAAAGCGTGTGTGTGATAGGCAGTGTGTGCACGTATGTGAGAGAGAGTTTGCGAGAGAGAGTGCGTCTGCATGTATGTGAGATGAGAGCATGTGTATGCATGTGTGTGTGAGTGAGAGAGTGTATTAGAGAGAGTGTGTGTTTGAGAGATAAAGTGAATGTTAGCATTTTTTGAGAAGATTTGTAGCTCAGGTTGATGATAAGTTTATAAGTTAGCTCACTGAGCTTGAAGGCTTGTTTTCAAATGTTTCGTCACCATACTAGGTAACATCATTTGTGAGAGTCTCTAGTGAAGCACTAGTGGTATGTCTCGCGTCTATATATATAGGTCTTGGTTTCTTAAGTGGGTGATGTCATTTCTGGTTCTTTTCTTCAAGGGAAGGTAGATAGGGTTTAAGACAATATGTTTATTGATGGAGTTCTGGTTAGAATGTCATGCCTCTAAGAATTCTCGTGCATGTCTTTGTTTTGCCTGTCCTAGGATGTGTGTGTTATCCCAGTCAAAGTGGTGTCCTTCTTTGTCTGTATGTATGGAAACTAGTGAGAGTGTGTCGTGTCTTTTGGTGGCCATTTGGTACACGTGTATCCTGGTGGCAAATTTCCTGCTAGTTTATCCGATGTAGTGATGTTTTTACAGTTCTTGCATGTATCTTGTAAATGATGTTAGTTTTGCTGGTAGCATCTCATGGAACTTTAGGTTCATTAGTCGCTGTCTAAGTGTGTTGGTAGGTTTGTGGGCTACCATGATGCCAAGGGGTCTGAGTAGTCTGGAAGTAATTTCTGATATGTCTTTGATGTAAAGTAATGTGGCTATATATTTTGGTTGCTTGTGTCTGTTTGTTTGACCTTTTTTTCTGAGGAATCAATGGATTGGATATGCATTTTTCTTGAAAATGTTGTATAGATATTTTTCTTCTGCTTTTTGTACTCTTGGGTGCTGCAGTGTGATGTAGCTTGTTGAAATAACGTCTTAATGCATCTCCGTTTGTGGGTGATTGCTTCTGAAGTTAAGTATTTGGTCCGTTTGTGTTGTTTTCCTGTAGATGCTGGTTTGAAGCTTTCCGTTAACAGTACGTTCAACTGTCACGTCTAGGAATGGGAGTCTGTTGTTATTCTCCTTTTCTTTTGTGAATTTTATGCCTATCAGAATGTGTATATGTGAGAGAGAGTGTGTGTGAGAGAGTGTATGTGTGAGAGAATGAGTGTGAGAGAGTGTGTGTGGGAAAGTGTGTGACTGAGACAGAGAATGTGTGAGAGAGAGTGAGAGATTGTGTGTATGAGAGAGAAAGTGTGTGTTTGAGAGAGAGTGTGAGAGAGAGTGTGCATGTGAGAGAGAATGGGCATGTGAGAGAGAGAGTGAGAGTGTGTGAGAAAGTGTAAGTTTGTGTGTGAGAGAGAGAGTGAATATGTGAGTGAGAGAGAGTGAATGTGTGCGTGAGAAAGCCTGTGTGCGCGAGAGGGAGTATGTGCATGTAAGTGAGAGAGGGTGTGAATGAGAAAGCGTGTGCATGAGAGAGCATGCACATGCATGTGTATGTGTGTGAGAGAAAGAGAGTGTATGTGTGAGAGAGAGTGTGTGTGTGAGAGAGAGTGTGTGAGAGAAAGAGTGTGAGAGAGACAGCGTGTGTGAGAGTGTACGTGAGAGGTAGAATGTGTGCGAGAGAGAGTGTGTGTGTGAGTGAGTGAGTGTGTGTGAATGAGAGAGTGTGCGTGAGAGAGAGAGTGTGTGGCAGAGATAGAGTGTGTGTGAGAGAGAGATTGAATGTGTGTGTGTGTGAGAGAGAGTGTACATGCAAGAGAACGTGTGTGTGGGAAGGAGTGTATGCATATATGTGAGAGAATGTGTGCCTGTGTGTGCGAGAGAGAATGTGTGTGTTCATGTGAGATGAGAGCGTGTGTGTGCTTGTGTGTGTGAGAGCGATAGTGTGTGTGAGACAGAGTGTGAGGGTGTGCAAGACCGCATGTATGCATGTATAAAAGAGAGTATGTGTGCAAGACAGCATGTGTGTGTGTGTGCACGTGCAAGAGAGCATGTGTGCATGTATGTGAAACAGAGAATGTGTGTGAGAGTGAGTGTATGTGCGAGAGACAGAGATTGTGATAGAGATAGAGACAGTGTGTACGTGGGAGAGAGACTGTGTGTGAGAGAGAGTGTGAGTGTGTGAGAGAGTGTGTGCAAGAGGGAATGTGTGCATGTATGTGAAAGTATGCACAATAGAGTGTGTGTGCGTGTATGTGCGGTGACAGCGTGTGTGTGCATGTGTCTGTGAGAGTAAGAGAGTGTACGAGAGAGATAGAGTGACTGTGAGAGAGACAGGCAGTGGGTGAGAGATGAATGTGTATGTGAGAGATAGAATGAATGTGTGTGTGAGAGAGAGAGTGTGTGCAAGAGAGCGTGTGTGCTCGACAGGGAGTGTGTGCATGTACGTGAGAGTTTGCGAGAGTGTGTCTGGATGTATGAGATGACAGTGTGTGTATGCATTTATGCGAGAGAGTGTATGAGAGTGTGTGTGTGAGGGAAAGACAGTGTGTGTGAGAGGGAAAGACAGTGTGTGTGAGAGAGAGAGTGTGTAAGTGTGCCTGTGAGAGAGAGAGTGTGTGAGAGCGAGAGTGAATGTGTGTGTGTGAGATAGAGTGCATATGTGTATGCGAGAGTGTGCATGAGAGAGAGTGTGTGTGAGAGAGAGTGTGTGTGTGCTTGTGTGTGCAAGAGAGCCTGTGTGTTTGTGTCTGTGCGAGAGAGCAAGTGTTAGAGAGAGAAAGTGTGCGCGTGAAAGAGGGAGTGTGAGGAGAAAGTGGGTTTGAGAGAGAGTATTTTTGAGAGAACGTGTGTGTGAGAGAGAGAGAATATGTGTGTGTGAGAGAGTGTGCATGTGAGAGTGTGTGAGAGAGAGTGTGTGAGAGAGTAAGTTTATGTGTGAGAGAGTGAATGTGTGAGTGAGAGAGAGTGAATCTGTGAAAGAGAGCCTGTGTGTGCGAGAGGGAGTATGTGCTTATAAGTGAGAGCGGGTGCGTGTGCCTGTGTGTGTGAGAGAGTGTGTGCATATGTGTTTGCATGAGAGAGAGTATGTGTGCATGTGCGTGAGAGAGAACGAGGAGAGAGAGTGTATGAGAGTGAGAGAGAGTGTATGTGTGTGAGAGAGAGTGTGTGTCAGTGTGTGTGAGAGAGAGTTTATGAGAGAGAGAGAATATGTGAGAGAGCATGTGTGTATGGGAGAGCCTATGTGTGCATGTGGGTGAGAGTGTGCATGTGTAAGACAGAGTGTACTTGTGTGAGAGAGAGAGTGAGGGTATGCGTGCAAGAGGTCATGTGTGCATGGGTGTGAGAGAGTGTGTGTGCATGTGTGTGTGTGAGAATGTGTGTGTGAGAATGTGTGTGCGTATGTGAGACAAAGAGTGTGTGCGAGTGTGTTTGGGCGTGTGTGTGCGAGATTGTATTCGTGTATGTTTGTGCAAGAGAGTGTATATGTGTGTGTTTGTGCAAGAGAGAGTATGCGAGAAAGAGTATGTGTCTGAGAGAATGTAAGTGTATATATGCACATTTGAGAGTGTGTACGCACACTTGTGTGTGAAAGAGAGTGTGTATGTGTGTGAATGTGCTTGTGTGTGTGAGAGTGTGCATGTGTGTGAGAGAGAGTGTGCGTGTGTATGAGAGAGAGAGTGACGGTGTGTGTGCAAGAGAGCATGTGTGCTTGTGTGCGCAAGAGAGCGCGTATGCATGTGTGAAAGAGAATGTGTGTGCAAGACAGCATGTGTGTGTGAGAGAGAGCATGTGTGCATGTATATGAAACAGTGTGTGCGTGTGAGAGAGTGTGTGTGAGAGAGAGAGATTGTGCGAGAGAGAGTGTGTGTGTGATAGAGACAGAGTGTGTGTGAGAGAAAAGAGTGTGTGTGTGTGAGAGAGAGAGAGAGAGACAGAGTGTGTGAGAGAGAGCTTGTGTGTGAGAGCATGTGTGTGCAAGAGGGAGTGTGCACGTACGTGAGAGAGAGTGTGCACGATAGTGTGTACGTGTATGTGAGGTGAGAGCATGTGGTTGGGAGAGTAAGAGAGTGTCCAAGAAAGATAGTGTGTGTGTGAGAGAGACTTTATGAGTGTAAGAGACAGAAAGTGTGAGAGGTAGAATGAATGTGTGTGTGAGAGACAGTATGTATGCACAAGAAAGCATGTGTGTGCCAGAGGGAGTGTGTGCCTGTTTGTGAGAGTTTGCGAGAGAGAGTGTGTCTACGTGTATGAGATAACAGTGTGTGTATGCATGTGTGTGAGACAGTGTATGAGAGTGTGTATGTGAGAGAGAGAGAGAGAGACAGTGTGTGTGAGACAGTGTATGTGCCTGTGAGAGAGAGGTGTGAGAGAGCGCGAGTGTGGATGAGAGATAGAGTGAATGTGTGTATGTGAGAAAGAGTGTGTGCGAGTGAGAGTGTGTATGAGAGTGTATGTGTGTGAGAGAATGTGTGTGCTTGTGTGTGCAAGACAACCTGTGTGATTGCATGTGTGTGCAAGAGAGCAAGTGTGAGAGAAGGTGTGTGTGTGAAAGAGGGAGTGTGTGAGAGAGAGAGTGTGTGAGAGAGTATTTTTGAGAGAGCAGTGTGTGTGAGAGAGAGAGAATATGTGTGTGTGAGAGTATGTGGGTGTGAGAGAGAGTGCGTGAGAGAGAGTGAGCATATGTGTGAGAGAGAGTGTGTGTGAGAGAGAGTGAATGTGTGTGCAAGAGGGAGTATGTGCATGCAATTATGAGTGTGTGTGTGTGTGAGAGAGAGAGAGTGTGTGTGTGTGAGCGAGAGAGAGAGGGAATGTGAGAGAAAGAGTGTGAGAGAGTGTGTGTGAGAGTTTTGCGAAAGTATTATTGCTTTGTTTCTGCCTTTGTCCAGTACATCAATAAATCTGAGTTATGGTAGCCATTGCACCCTGCTTGCATTTCCCTTATTTTTGTTCAGCTACACTTTTACTTTGGAGATTAATGATATGCACAGAGATGTATTTTACTTTGTTGATAAGTCTCCCCATCATCATAAATAAGTGTATGGTCCATTTTCTAACCACCACTTACCTGGCCAGCTGCCCAGCCTTTGACAATATCAAGTCAGCCGTCGACTACACAAATCTGACAATATGTCATCAAAGATTTCCAACCCACAATTTGGTTTTGATTAATTTTTCCTTTAAATTCACATTTTCACAATTTTCTGTCAGCTGAGATAAATTATTAAAATATGAATCAACAAGCTGTGTGCATTTCATCCACTTGACAGTATTTTTTCTGAGACTGAAGTACTCATTATATGCTTTAATTGCATTATTATATACAACTGTTTCCTCATCCATCCCTTGCCTAAAAGGAATATCACCTGCAGAACATCCCATTGAGTACAAAAGAATACTGAACTTATCGCTGATGGAGGAAAGAAAAGGATGATTTGGTGATGGGGGAATAGAGTCTTGCAGTTGTGTATAGGAGCACCTCTGGATATAAAAAAGTAGTACTGACCTTGGGCTGTAGTGGCATAGCAATTGTTTCTCTACCTTTGGGCCAGGTAGGCCTAGGTTCAATTCTTACCCATACCAAAGGTTTGTAATAACATTTTCTTTTACGGTGATTAAAAAGTAGTGCTGACCTAGGTCTGGCCAAGTTGGCCAATAACATGTGCAGGCAGTAATGGGCATTGGTAGGAAGTGGGACGAGGTCTTGACGGCTGATTTTAGGAGGAAAATAAAATGCAAGATTTCAAGAGCGGTGGCTGGAGAACTAGTTTATGAGAAAGGTCATGAGATTACTCAGGAGTTAGGTCAAGTTCTGAGGCAGATGCAAATTGTATAAACTAAATGGGTTACACCTTAATGGAACTGGGACTGAAATCTTCCGTGGAATTTTGCTAATACCTTTGGGCTGTGCTTCACTAACTTGTCAGGTTGATGGGAATCTGAGGGATAGTCTGAATTGGAAAAAAAGTAAAGATATTACAAGAAGTTGAAAGAATGCTAAGGAACCTAGAAAACAGGAAAAACAATACTGAGCAGAATAGGCTTTGCAATCAGATGTAAAGAACAATGTTTAAAATGATAAAATGATACCTAAATGCTCAAAACATTTGCAACAAGATAGGCAATCTAAAAGCTCAAACAGAGATGCATGGGTTTGATCTAATTGCCACTATAGAAACTATAGAAATATATTGAAAAATATTCAATGGTTACGAAGGAGAGACAGGAAGGAAAAGAATATGGAGTTGCACTGATAATAAGAGTTAGAATTAGTACATTTATAAAGGAGGATCTCACATCTGAAGAACAATGTATCAAATCTCTTTGGGTGGAGCTACAAGACAGCAAAGAGTAGCAGACATTGGTTGGAATTATTTGTTTGCTACTAAATAGTAATGGTAGTCTGAGGCATGGTATTAATTAGAAGATGAGAGAAGCTATAACATGGCTAACACAGTTATAATGGATAACTTCATATTTGGGTAAACAAATTGTGTACTAAAACTGTGGAGGATGACTTTCTGGAGTATGTTAGGGAATGTTTTCGAGAGAAGTTTGTGAGAACCAACTGCAGGTTAGCCAAGTTTTGATTTAGATTTAGATCCCAAGACTATTTTAGATCTAGTAGTTTGTAATGGAAAAGGACTAATTAACAATCTCATCCTGAAAGAATGGGCAGCAGGCTAGGTCAGTGGTTCACACTATTGCTTCACGGTACTAGGAACCCAGGTTCAATTCCAGCCTTGGACGACTGTCTGTATTGAGTTTGCACATTCTCCCCATGTCTGTGTGAGTTTCCTCCCACAGTGCAAAGATGTGCAGGTTAGATGGACTGGCAATACTAAATTGCCCATAGTGTCCAGGGATATGTAGGCTAGATTGATTGTCCATGGAAAATGCAGGGTTACAAGTATAGGAAGAATGGGTGCTCTTCAGAGGGGCAGTGGGACTTAGAACATAGAACATAGAACATAGAAGAATACAGCGCAGTACAGGCCCTTGGGCCCTCGATGTTGCGCCGATCCAAGCCCACCTAAACTACACTAACCCACTATCCTCCATATACCTATCCAATGCCCTCTTAAATGCCCATAAAGAGGGAGAGTCCACCACTGTTACTGGCAGGGCATTCCATGAACTAACGACTCGCTGAGTGAAGAACCTACCCCTAACATCAGTCCTATATCTACCCCCCCTTAATTTAAAGCTATGCCCCCTTGTAATACCCGACTCAATACGCGGGAAAAGGTTCATACTGTCGACCCTATCTAACCCCCTAATCATCTTGTACACCTCAATCAAGTCACCCCTAAACCTTCTTTTCTCTAGTGAAAACAGCCCCAAGTGCCTCAGTCTTTCCTCATACGATTTTCCTTTCATACCAGGCAACATCCTGGTAAACCTCCTCTGCACCCGTTCCAATGCCTCCACATCCTTCCTATAGTATGGCGACCAAAACTGCACACAATATTCCAGATGCGGCCGTACCAGAGTCTTATACAACTGCATCATGACCTCAGGACTCCGGAACTCAATTCCTCTACCAATAAAAGCCAGTACGCCATATGCCTTCCTCACCGCACTATTTACCTGGGTGGCAACTTTCAGAGATCTGTGTACATGGACACCAAGATCCCTCTGCTCATCCACACTACCAAGTATCCGACCATTAGCCCAGTACCCCATCTTTTTGTTATTCTTCCCAAAGTGAATCACCTCGCACTTAGCTACATTGAATTCCATCTGCCACCTTTCTGCCCAGCTCTGCAGCTTCTCTATATCCTGCTGTAACCTGCCACATGCTTCCTCACTGTCAACAACTCCTCCGACTTTCGTGTCATCCGCAAACTTGCTCACCCAACCTTCTAACCCCTCTTCCAGGTCATTTATAAAAATGACAAACAGCAATGGTCCCAAAACAGATCCTTGCGGAACACCGCTAGTGACGGCACTCCATGAAGAAACTTTGCCATCAACTACTACCCTCTGTCTTCTTCCATCCAGCCAATTCCTAATCCAAACCTCCAACTCACCCTCAATGCCATATCTCCGTATTTTCTGCAGTAGCCTACCATGGGGAACCTTATCGAACGCCTTACTAAAATCCATATATACCACATCTACCGCTTTCCCCTCATCAACCTCCTTCGTCACCTTTTCAAAGAATTCAATAAGGTTTGTGAGGCACGACTTGCCCTTCACAAAACCATGCTGACTATTCTTGATCACATTATTCCTATCTAGATGTGCATAAATCCTATCCCTTACAATTCTCTCTAAGACTTTGCCCACAACAGAAGTGAGACTCACCGGCCTATAGTTACTAGGGCTATCCCTACTCCCCTTTTTGAACAAGGGAACCACATTTGCTATCCTCCAGTCTTCTGGGACTACTCCTGTAGACAAAGAGGACATAAAAATCAAGGCCAATGGCTCTGCAATCTCCTCCCTTGCTTCCCAGAGAATCCTAGGATAAATGCCATCAGGCCCAGGGGACTTATCTATTTTCATCTTTTCCAGGATTTCCAACACCTCTTCTCTACATACCTCAAAGCCATCCATTCTACTTATTTGTGCTTCAGTATTCTCATCGACAACAATGCCCTGTTCCTGAGTGAATACTGAAGAAAAGTATTCATTCAGTGTCTCCCCAATCTCTTCCGCCTCCACACGCAACTTCCCCCTACTATCCTTGACTGGACCTATTCCTACCCTAGTCATTCTTTTATTCCTAACATACCTATAGAAAGCCTTAGGGTTTTCCCTAATCCTATCTACTAAGGACCTTTCGTGTCCCCTCCTTGCTGCTTTTAGCTCTCTCTTCAGGTCCTTCCTGGCTACCCTATAACTCTCAATCGCCCCAATTGAACCTTCACGTCTCATCTTGAGATAGGCCGCCCTCTTCCATTTAACAAGGGATTCCAATTCCTTATTAAACCACGGCTCCCTCGCACGACCCTTTCCTACCTGCCTGACAGGTACTTGATGGGCCAAATGGCCTGTTTCCATACTATAGGATCTTATGATTCTGATATTAAGGACAAGTGGACAATATGATACAATTGTACACTATATTTGAAAGTGTGGTTGTTCAATCTGAAGCAAGGGTTTTAAATTTAAATAAAGTAAATTATGAAAGCATGAGGCATAATTTGGCTGAGGTGGATTGGGAAAATAATTAAAAGGAATATCTGTATCTAGGCAATGGATATTTTAACAGAACTATTGCATGACATACAACAATCATACACTCCTTCAAAGTGCAAAAATTCAAAATTGATTAGTCAACCTTAACTAACAAAGGGCACTGTACCACTGTAAATATATCAGAAATTGGCATGCATAATTCAAATCCACAATTTGAATATATTTAATAAAAATAGTAAATTTTTTGAAAATTTTGTCAATTGCATGAGAATTCTGGATGCTTGGCTACTGGACAACATGGAGTTTACTGTAGTAAAAAGGTAATAGTCGAGAAATTAATGGGGCTGAAAGTTATTAAATCCTAAGGACTTGATAATCCACATCACAAAGTATTAAAGCACAAACCATAGAGATAGTTTATGCATCAGTGATTATATTCCAAAATTTCACAGATTCTGGAATGATTCCTAAAGATTGGAAAGTAACACATAGCACCCTTTGAAAAGGAAGAGAGAGAAAACATGGAACTACAGACCTGTTATCCTTACAATAAAGTAGGGAAAATGCTTAAATCTATTATAAATCTGATAAATACACATTAAATGTTAATTATCTGCTTGGGCCTAGTCAGATTGATTTGCAAGTGAAAAATTGTGTTTGATGAACTTGTTGGAATTTTTCAGGAATGTTACAAACAAAATTGATAAAGGAGCGCCTTTATACATAGAATTTCATTAATGACCATGATAAAGTCTGCCAAAGCAGGCTGGTTAGAAAAATCAAAGTATGCATAGGAGATAATGAACTAGCATGGAGTAATATTTAGCTAACTGATAGAAAATGGGAAACAGCAACAAATGGATCATTCTTGTACTGGTAGTCTGTGACTCTGAGGAGAGTTTGGGCAAGTTTAGAGTTTCGAAGAATGAGAGGTGATCCCACTGAAACTTACAAAATATTTAAAGTTACAGATAGAGTAGATCTAGTGGTTTGCTTCCCTTGGTTGAGGAGTCTAGAACTAAGGAGAACAATTTAAAAATAAAGGGAATGCTACCTTCACCTGAAATGAGGAGGCATTCTTTTGCTCAGCTGTTTCTGAATCTTTGGAATTCTCTATCACAAAATGCTGTGGAAGTTCAGTCTTTGAGGGGTTTATGGTAGCGATTGGTGGATTTCTGATTATTAATGATGTACAAGGTCAGGTGGAGGGGGGAATAAAAGGGATTTAAGTATTTGATCAGCCAGGATCATATTGAATAATGTCGCAGATTCAATGGACTGAATAGGTCCAGTCCTGTTCTTATATACCTGTCTTATTTACACAACCACACTAAGCCTTTTACACTACACCCATCAGTTGTTGGAGGTTGAAATAATTCACATGAAAATAAGATAAGTAAATCTTTATTAAGCATTGGATGACATAGAGGATAAAATTAAACTGTGGAGAGGGATAGCTTTGAGGTACAGTGCATCAGTGCTGCTGAGAATTGTCAACATGTACATGTGTACGGGCTATGGCATTGATTGTGAAACTCAAAGCGGCAAGAACAGCGGTATAGTGTCTTCTGAATGTTGAGAAATTATCTGCAATTGTGGATTTACTTTGAAGTACAAAGAATAGAATTTTATTTGAATTTCATGCGAGGTAAATTGGAGCCAAAGATAATTGCTGAGGAAGGAGATTTGGCTGCGAAAGTGAGTTTGCTAGATACCAGATTAAATGTGGTTTGGAGGTGCATGTGTTGGATTGGGGAGGACAAAATTAAAAATCACACAATACCAGTCCAACACGTTTATTTGGAAGCACTAGCTTTCGAGGTGCTGCTTCATTAAATGTGAGAAGCAAAATAGAAAGCAATGAAGGCAAACAAGGTGAAAGAGATAAACAGAAATGTCACTGTAGAGATGAAGAGAAGTTTTTCAAAGTAGGCATTCCTGGAATAACATTGATAGTGAATTAAACACAAGTTCTAAAGCAATTTCTGCTGATGCTGGAAATTTAAAATCATGTCAGAATATGTTGGAAATGATCAACACTCTGGCAACATTCATGAAGGAAACAGTTAACATTCCAGCATTGTAACGTTCTATCTGTTTCTCTCTTTATAATTGATGCCAAGTCTGCCAAATACTCTCTGAACTTTGGCCATTATTTCGGATTTTAAGCACCCACCATATTTTGCTCTAGAATCCCAATATATTTTTTAGAGATGTTCCTTGTCCTGACAAAATAGGAAGCATATTTAGTGAGACTCTCAATCTTGTTAAAAAAGGAAGCTTATAGCCAGATATTATAAAGGTTCAAGCACAGTTGGAATGTTAATTAAATCTGGTTTTTTGGAACCCGACATACAAAGTTTTTCCTCATCCATTACAAGTAGGGTTATTTCAGCAAATTAGTCAGTTCTGAATTTGGAGTAATCCACTGTTCTTTAAAGGGTGACTTGATCATTAGTTGTGTACCAAGCTGGTTTAGCAACAGTGGAGGGAAATGAACTGTTTCTCATCATCATGACAGCCCAATGGAAAATATGTCGCTGCTTTATCAATTTGTTCTTTATTGTGTGACAGTCCATTGTAGAAATTGTTTATTTGGTTTGGTGAATATTTGTTTTCCACGTGAGGGAAGCTAGAATTTTTTGAACTCAGGCACATCAAACATTCCTAAATGCGGCAAAGTTGTCTGCAAAATAAAGGTCCCTCCAGACTTCCCGAACAATAAATCAGATTCTCCAAAAGTCATCTATTATTGAATTATGTGGAATGTATAGAATCTTCAACACAGAATTAACCATACAGCCCAACTAGTCTGCACTGCTGCTTATAGCTCTCACATGTCTCCTCTGACTTAATCCCCTTAGTTCCTCTCATTCATTCAATGCTGTCTGCTTCAGCTGCTCTATGATATAATTTTTAGTCACATGTTTTGTATTGGGCAATGCCTAGGAATCGGTCTTTAACTATACTGTAACACTAGTCCTAAAAAAAAAATGACTGAACAAACTGTATGTATTTTTAGTATGGATAATTTCCAAGGATTTGAGCCCAACTGCTGATTTTATATTTACCATGAAAACTGCAAAAATCAAGTGCCAAATGGATACAAAATTGGGTTGATGGCAAGAGACAGAGATTAGTGATGGAGGGTTAATTTTTGGAGTGGAGGCTTCTGACCAGTGGTGTTCCACAGGGATTAGTGTTGGGTCATTTATATAAATGGTTTGGATGAGAATTTGGTAAGTTTATGGATGACACTAAATTTGGTGATATAGACAAGAGTCAAGAAGGTTATCTAAGATTACAAAGACATCTTGATCAATTGAGCCAATGGACTGAGGAGTAGCAGATGAAGTTTAACTTGGACAAATACGAAATATTTCATTTTGGTAAAACAAGGGCAGGACTTATACAGTTAATGGTAGGACCGTGGATAGTGTTGTAGAACAGAAATACCCGTGGGTTCAGGTACATAGTTCTTTGAAAGTTGTGTCACAGGTAGACAGGGTGGTTAAGAAGGTGTTTTGCACATGCCTTCATTGTTCAGACCATTAAGTATAAGAGTTGTGACGTCATGTTGCGGTTATATAGGACGTTGTTGAGACTACTTTTGGAGTACTATGTACAGTTCTGGTCACCCTGCTTTAGGAAGGATATTACTAAGTTGGAGAGGGCTCAGAAAATATTTACCAGGATGTTGTTGGGAATGGAGGGTCTGAGTTATAAGCAGAGGGTGAACAGGCTGGGATTTTTTTCACAGGAACGCAGGAGGTTGAGGCGTTATCAACATTTATAAAGTTATGAGGGGCACAGATAAGGTGAATAGCAAAGGTGTTTCCCCTAGAATTCAAAACCGTGGGGCATATTTTTAAGGTGAGAACAGAATGATTTAAAAGAGACCTGAGGGGCAACTGTTTCACACAGTGAGTGGTTCGTATGTGGAATGAACAGCCAGAGGAAGTGGTAAATGCAGGTAGTTACAAATAGGTATATGAATAGGAAAATAATAGAGGGATATGTGCCAAACACAAGCAAGTGGAGCTAGTTTAGTTTGGGAAACCTGGTCAGCATGGATAAGTTGGACCAAATGGTCTGGTTCCATGCTAGTCATTATTAAATCTAATATAACATTTTTTATTGTTGATTCACGGATACTGTGCTGCAGAAAACTGAATACTTTCAGGAAGTTCTGATGCATACTAGTCTGCTTTCCTAATCAGTATGAAAGTTAAAATCCTCTATTATAACCACTGTATCTTTGCTTTCACAATTTATACAATCTACCATTTCACAGATATTACCAATTGTTCTAAACACAAACGCCATGACAAGTTCAAATCCTTTATTATTTCTTTTGTCTATTCTCAGCTTTGTTTTGAAATTTATCTTGGCCTTACCTCTCCAAATCACTGTAATCTCTTCAAAACTCACAGTCCTCTGGATATGTGTGTTCTCCTAATTCTGGTCTCTTGTGCATTCCCAGTCATAATATTTCCACTGGGGATGATTGTCTTCAGTTGCTTAGCTCTGGAATTCCCTCCCCTCTCTTGTTGCCCCTCTCTAAGGTTTGAAATCTATCTCATTATACAAGCTGGTGGTCATCTGACCTAATTTATACTTATGAGTCTAGACGTTGTACCTTGTTTTATAATTCTCCTGGAAAATGCCATGGGTTTTATTGAATTGAAGATGATACAAGATGTTATTATTTTCCATGAAGTTTCTTAATATCTTACCATTCAAGTGATTTAATCCTTAATCACATGAGCCATTCCTTTTCTATCATTTTCCAGTCTTTTATGTAAACTTACAACCTTGTTTAGTTTTTTTTTAGTTTTCAATCCTGCCTGCCTTCAAGGGTTGAATCAGTAATGGCTAACATGCCCGTTAAGTTGAATGTATGTCTGAAATTTACTCAATCTTTTTTCTTGTCCTTCATTTACACCAAGAATGTTTATTCTGGACTTAAGTCTCCATAGTCGTATAGTGGGAACAGACATGTATTTTCTTTGCAGTTGCTGCTGTATTTCAACAGGCAAATGACCATAGAGCACTTCGACAGTGATGGAGGAAATTTAAGTGTGTACTAAGTTAGGGGTAAAGAAATAATGTGTCAAGTAGGTGAGATGCATTGGGTGCCAGGTGGGTAGAATGCTGTGGAGTGCTGAGGGAGTGGTATTTTGGTCAGGAGTCAGGGGATGAGTAAGCGATAAACTAGAAGGTCAGTTTAATACTTACCCAGGAGTTACAGTAAGTCTTTAATCTGCTAATTTTTCCTGCGTAGCTATTAAGCTTAACTGAATCAGAACATTCTGAACTCTCCAACATTAACCGACTTTTTTGGAGGATTCCAGATACAGGAATTTCCCATTGGGCAGTTCAATTTCTGAGCAATTCCCATGAAGTCAGATGTGTTCATGATTTTATGTGGTCCTGAATTTGCAAAACTATTCTGCTCTGTTCTAATAACTCTATAGCTATCAGAATATCTGGGCATTTAATTTACTTGAACTTATCCCCACTTAGTTTATAGTGCTTGTCACATCTCTGTTTATCTTTTCCCTTGGATCCTGCAGCATATTTGAATGGAGATTTTCTCAAGTATACAGTTCCTTCCTATACTGTTATGGGTGCCAGTGTTCCATGCAATGTAATCACTCTTTTCCACATCACATCTTTAGCTATATGGCAGCTCCTTAGTCTGATTACTATTGAAGTTCATGTTCCTTCATTTAATTTCTATTTCCTGGCAGTTCCAAAGCAGAATTTTTTGCCAATTTCCATTATCATTGGCCTCAAAATTGTCACACAATTGGATCCTCCTCATTCCCTCTTTCATATCCTTTCAAGTTTGAGATGTTCCTCACCCTGGCACAAAGTAGGAAATATACTAAATGAGACACAGTCTTAATAACAACTGATGTCGGAATCTGTACAAATATCACATTTCATTCTGGTTCCTCTTCTTCCTTCAGTATGTCATGGTCCTCATACTGACTGTTCTTCCAATAGTCTTTATCCTTATCTTGACAACTTTTTCCATTTGTGACAATTATTTACAGCTCAAAGATTTATTAAGCCCTTTCAGAGGCAATAATGCTTAAAATTGCACTGCATGTAATTGGGCTGGACATTCATTAACTTTATTTTGAACTTGCCATTAAATACCAGTGTCATACTGAAAAATCTATGATGTTTGACATTAGTGACTTTATAGGTCAGATATGAGAATTTCATCTTTCTTTAGAGAAATATTAATGAACCAGGCACAACATTTCAGCTGCATTCATAACCATTTCCCTATTACTAGTTCACAAATCGTAACATGTATTAAATTCAATTTCACAATGCCACGATGGTTGGATTTGAATTTCTAACTTCTCAATTACTAGAATGACATATTAATGTGCCTTAGAGTAAGGAATGTTCATCAAATTTGGCAAGCCAAGTCGTCTAGATCAAAACAGTTTTCAAAATGCAACTCGATCATGTAAATAGAATTTTAATAAATAGAGCTTTAATAGAATTTTGAATTGTCCTCCATTTATTTTTGTTAAATTTAATTAGTGGGTTTTTTTTGTATTAAGCACTTTTTCCTGGTGCCTATTTAGTTATTCAGAGGATTTTACTGACCTCCTTTATTTAACTCCTTTAACATTTTATGACAGTTGTTAGATGCATTGAATTATGCCAAGTACATGTTTTGATTAATAATATTTGACCTGTTTGTGAAGGAAATTTTGAAAATACCTACAACGTTTGGTCTTTCCAATGTCTATCTGATCCCAATGGTATGTAACAGAGATGTGTGTAGTGATTACAGAAATCTAGTAGACTTGGGAATATGTTTGAGCATAAGTGACACCCAACAATAAGAGTGAAGTTTGTTACAAAAATGGAAGTATCCATTGAACTAAATCTGAAACTTCCAATAAAGGAAGTTAGCCGCACCAAGAAGATGACTGATAATTTGTCCCTTGCATGTATTCACTGAGATCTCTGGTTATAAGAGGTGTGTGTGGAACATGGAGATCTCCCAAGAGTTAAGCAATCTAATAACATTTCTTGATTTAGTAAATGTGCAGTCAAATCCAGGCATTTATATATTTCTATCAAAAATAGAAAACAACTTGTTCCTGGCAAGAATGAATGATTTTTCTGAGATGTTGTCATGACTGTTTTAGTTGGATGAATTAACAGCAATAATGTGGAAATTTGTTCTAAAAATATATGTGGGTACAGACAACATACAGAAGAAAAATATCAAGCTGAAGAGAAACAACAGAGCCAAAAAGCAATACCATCGACCCTGGATAATCATCTTTACCTTTTATGTACAAATAGTGCAGCTCCAGCCATGTGGTACTTCTTGTCTTCCACTCAAAAGACAGTTTGAGTGATCTCATTCAGATAAGGTCAAATGCAATAGGAAGTGATGTTCCAAAAGGGATGAAACAACAGTGAGTCAGAGGGGAATTGTCTGCCCTTTAATAAGGGTGAAGGAACATGAAGTGAGGACAGATGATGACCATATCTAAATGTGAAACACATTGCAATTGGATTATTCAGAATTAGATGATCTCTAAAATGACCATTTAACATCAATATAAGGGAACCAACCCAGTAATGCTGGGATAACTATGATTAGCAAATTCTTATACTTAGGTACTTATGAAAGGAGTTATGACCATTCATTAATTGACAACAGTAAAAACTGTATCCATTTGCAGACTCACAGGATTATTCATATATTTTGAACCAATTAGCTAGAGACTGAAATTCTTTGTGTGTTTTTTTCTGATAATATCAGAGAAAGATATTGGCTGGAAAATTGATTAAGCGATATATTAAAATAATCATTTCTCATTTCATATACTGAAGATTTGGCACATTTTGCTATTAGTTAAACACTATGCAGAGTCTATGAGGTAATAATCTATTGCATTAAGCAATCAAATTTCAGAAAAAAATAATAACTAAGGCTGGATTTATCACTTAATCTTTTAATACTTTTACAGATTACCATTAGGCTCAAGGAACCATTGCTAGGACTGAGACAAACTGTTGCCACTCACAACTCGATCAAGGGAAAGACAGTAATCTCATGGTGGCCAATTTGCAGATGGGTTATAACCGTTTCTATAATGGCAAAGTGACTGCTAAAGGTGAAGCTGGTGGAGGTTATACCACCATATTTAAAGTGTTGTCCCATTGCTGCTGTCCTGTTTGGAGCCTTAAAATTCAGTGCATCTCAGATAGTGAGAAAAGTCCAGCTGCCTACTGATGCTGGCTTCCTGAAAGCCAGAGAAATGAAACATGTCTCAGCATGGCAGAAGTTAAAATCCTAGGTGATCCACTGCCCAGTGATGACTCCCCACAAATTTTCCTCC
The DNA here is from genome assembly GCF_037043375.1 of Chiloscyllium plagiosum. Lineage (NCBI taxonomy): Eukaryota > Metazoa > Chordata > Chondrichthyes > Orectolobiformes > Hemiscylliidae > Chiloscyllium > Chiloscyllium plagiosum. The sequence goes on from NW_028270169.1 coordinate 40,930,981, forward strand.
AGTTCAGGAAAAATAGAATGTCCTCATCCCTAGGAACAAATGGAGAAGACTGCCCTCTTTACTAAGCAAATCTGAATGGCAGTTGCAGAGGATTTCAGCAGCGATTGGGTTATCTTAATCTTAGCACAAATCTGAGAATTCTTTTCTGTGTGGTACACAGAATGTAGCAATGCTGAATCAGCTCAATTTGTAATTATTACATAAAATTATGAGATATTACAATGCAGAAACAAAATGTTAAGCCCAATTGACCTGTACCATAGTGATCTCATTGATCAGTATATATTTTAAGGGAATTGGAAATGTAGGATTGGAGAAGATATTTCATTTAGTCTAAACCAGCCATAGGGTCATGTTCAGAATAAGGAGACAAAATGTTTGGATTGTGATGAGGAGATTCTGTTCATGGAGTCGAAGGTACCCAGTTGTTGAGTACAGTATATTTGAGACAATGTTTCAAGAGTTCAAACACAAATGGAATTGAGGGATGTAGGGATAATGAGGGAAGGTAAAGCTAAGGGAGGTCAGCTATGATGGAGTAGACTCAAAGAGCTGAATAGCTTCCTCCTGCTCTCAATTCGAATAATCTTGTATCTCCTATTCAATCTTTTAATACTTTTACAGATTACCATCAGGCCATCTCTCAGCCTTCCCCTTTCGAAAGGAGAAAACTTGTTCATTCTTTCCTGATAATTGAATGTTCTCAGTTCTGATATCATTCTTGCAACATTTTCTTTTGTTTTTTCTTTGGTAGAATACTTCTCTCACAAGTTTTAATATGGCGAGTAGAACTAATTGTAGTACACAAGGCGCTATCTATGCAGTTCTACATAGTTCAAAAATTTGTCTCAGTTTTAAATTGTGTTCATTTTACATTCAATCCTGGTTTTGCATATTTGGTGATTTTATTAAAGTGTGCCTGCTAATTTTCATGATTTGTGAATCTGTATCCCAAGTCCCCTGGTGTCTTGAATTTTAATCTAATTAAATCACAGGAATACAAAGTTAATGATTATATGACATGTGATTGTAGATTGTTACGTTGACAGAGAAAGGGGTATTTTCAGGATCCACAATCACCTCCACGTGAGAGAGAAGAGGCACACACAAAAGTCAGCTATCTTCAAACAATTATGTTTCAAATGTAGCCTTTAATTCTCAGGTATCCTGAAAAGCTATTGGAATTCTTCTGACTGTTTGTGAAACTTGACAGCCAGTCACCACACTATTTCAAATAATGGTAGCAATGATGAAAATGAAGGCAGAACTATTTAGGTAACAGAGCTACACAATTCTATGCTGATCACCTCTAAGACAACCCGGACACAGACAGAATTATGGAAAGTGTGTTATCCTTAATGTTACTAATGTTAGTCTCAATGAAATCATTGCCTGGAAATGTTCACATTGCTTTCCAGTTCTTCCATGTAATTTGTACATTAAATCAATGAGTGACTGACTCAGTTTGACCAAGTTGTTTAATGTCTCATCTGAAACATGAATTTGATATCATGTGTTAAGTCTTGCAAGTAACACTTGCAAGCTGCATTGGCTGTTCTCGTTGTTTACTGTACAAACCAAATGGAAGATCTGGAAAGCATTGTGAACATTTTCAGTACTACAGCTGAATTGTAATTTAAACCATTAATTCTGGCAATAGTTGCATCAATATGAAATGGGTTTCTGTATATCAAGTAAAGCAAAAATAAGATGCTCACATACTTCTTCATTATACTGAGGCAATATATCTCTAACATTTCACAATCAAGTGCCTCAGACCAACGTACCTTGAACACTTCACAATCAAATACTTCAGTCCACTATTTAATGCAGTTACACAACCATACATCTCAAGCAATATTTGAGGTGCATAACCTCAGGATTTCATAATGCAGCGCTTGAGCTACAAATAAATCCAAAGCATTTCAAGGTACAGCAGTGTATAAAGTATCAACTGCATTGTAAAGGAGTTCCTCAGGCACACACTTATGGCAGTTCACAACATATTTGAGTCAAATAACTCTTGACAGTTTACAATAAAATAACTGAAACACTTACATGCAAAAGGACTCAATTAAGTCCCTGCACCATATGACTGCAACATGATGCAGCACACTTCCTTGAATTGTACAGTTTAATCCTACATGTACTTTCAACACTTCATGATGATGTATCCAGGTTAGCTGTAGATAATATAGTATCAAACATGTCTATCTGACTCTGCACAATATAATTTGTGCACTATATATTTAGAACAGTTAACATGGTAACCACAGCAGAATATTACCAATGTTTTGCAATGCTGTGACTTAAGGCATGGAACTCCAATATTTAAGTGTGATAGCTGAGCAATATATCTTCAGAAAAAAATATTGTGCCTGCACTATAACTCCAATGCTTTACAATGCCAGACTTGTGTCATATTTTACAAAGCTTCACTATACAGTAACTGAATTGTAAATTTGAATCATTTTTTATAAAACGTTTCTACATAGTACTACTAGAGCCTTAATGTAGTTCATGCTGAAACCATAGTAATTTGATGGAATATATCAATGAGTATCAATTTTGGAATGCTCCAGCAATGAGAAAATGAAACCAGTGTATATTTGTGACACATCAAAACTGAAGCCACTAGTTCTCCCAAACCAGTTGCTATCCTGTTTACTTGATCAAAAAACGAGGAATTCATTTTGGGAACAACAATTTTGAAGATATTGGGGAACTCACATTCCAATGTCTCAAAAACTATGTCCAGTTTTTGCACAAGTTGCATTGTCTCAAGCCTTGAGAAATTTGACTTGGATCTAGACACAGACTTAGATGGCTATATTTATTGGCAAGCTGTTGGGTTTATACACATGGGTATTATAACATTTGCCTGTACATTTACGAAACACCCTTGGCCTCCAAAGGTAGTGCAGCTTCTAACAGTCCTCAAATAAGAGTGATCTGTAAGTCACTCTAAGTTCAAGCAAGAGTTTTGAGAAGATTTGTAGCTCAGGTGGAGGTTCTGGATGTAAGTTTCCTTGCTAAGCTGGAAGGTTCATTTTCAGACTTTTCGTCACCATACTAGGTAACATCTTCAGTGAGCATCCGGATGAAGCACTGCTGGTACCCGCTTTCTATTTATATGTTTGGGTTTCCTTGCATTGGTGATGTAATTTCCTGTGGTGATGTCATTTCCTATCAGGCCAAAGGGTCTGAGTAGTCTGGCAGTCATTTCCAAGATGTATTTGATGTAGGGAAGAGTTGCTAGGGTTTCTGGATGTGTTTTGTCTGCTTGTTTGGTTTTGTTGCTGAGACATTGGTGGACTGTGTTCATTGGGTACTCATTCTTTTTGAATACGTGGGCATCATGCGTGGGTAGCCCACAAACCCACCATCACACTAAAACAGCAGCTAATGAACTTGCAAGACCCTATGCAGACAACAAGTAAAACTAATGTAATTTACAAAATACCTTGCAAGAACTATAACAACACTACATTGGACAAACAGGCAGAAAACTAGCCATCAGGATACATGAACATCAACTAGCTACAAAAAGACATGACCCAATCTCACTAGTATCCTTACATACGGATGAAAAAGGACACCACTTCGACTGGGGCAGCACATCTATCCTAGGACAAGCCAAACAGAGACACGCATGAGAATTCCGAGAAGCATGGCATTCTAACCGGAACTCTATCAACAAACACATTGATTTGGATCCCATTCACCACCCCCAGAGAAAAAGAACAGGAGATGACCTCACCATAGGAAATGACGTCACCACAGGAAATGACATCAGCAACCCAAGAAAGCCCAAACATCTAAATAGAAAGCAGGCTACACCACCAGTACTTCATCTGGAGGCTCACTGAAGATGTTACCTACAATGGTGATGAAAAGTCTGAAAATGAACCTTTCAGCTCAGCAAGCAAACCTACATCCATTTGTTAAGACTGTATGCTATGATTTCTTTTGAAAGAGTGTGACCTTGATGTTTTAAGAGTTATTGGCTATCACAACATGTTGTCCAATCTCCTAACTTAGCAAGAGAAGCTATTCAATTTCATGAATGAGGACGTTATAAGAAACTGGAGACAAGGAAGAACACTGAGAGAATCAGGAGATATGAGAGGCAATGGAATGAGTTGGACACTTGGATAGCAGGTTGCTAATATTGTAAAGTGAGAACACAATACTTACAGACAGAGCAAGCCTAGAGATTGAAGAGAATTGGGCAAATTGCGTAGAATACTTGGAGAGAAATTAGGAATCTGAAACACTTAGCTGTAAAGAGAAACCATAAGAAAATTCAACTGAATATCATAGTGAAGCAAGGAATACACAGGAGAAAAAATGCAGATCCAGAATCAAGGTATACAGTATACAGGTAGACAAATTGGAATGATAAATAGAACTTTTAGCTTTCTACCTTCTCATGTTAACTTGTATAATCTTCACTATTTCTTCCCACAGTCTTTAAATACTTATTAAACAGCTAAGTGTTTTTATGTTGGCATAGGTGAAAATTTTAAGCCTAATCAAGGAGCTGAATTCTTCCCCTGTTGATGAGCTAGGTTAGCAGAGTGAGAATACCAGACATACAAAATAATCCATGCCTAGCCTGTGATTGCTGATATTTACCACCTTGGACATGGCATCTTACTTGGTCCAGAAAGAATCACAAAATAGGAGTAAATTATATGAACTCTCAAACCTGCTTTATTATTCAGTGCAATCACGGGAGAACATCGACCTTAACTCCACTTTCCCACCTGCTCTCCATATCCCTTTATTCCCTAGGAGACCAAAAATCTATCCATCTTAGTCTTAGATGCATTCAATGCTTTAACATCCCTCTGGGGTAAATTCCAAAAACTTACAATTCTTTGAATGATAACATTCCTTTACATCTCAGACCAAAATTGATTTGTCCTTTATAATAAGACTGTGCTTCCATGTTCTAAATTCCTCTCCACTATGCATTCCAATCCGTTCAGAACCTTATAAATTTCCACAGATTCATTTTACATTCTTCTAAACTCCAGGGAGTGTAGGAGCAGCCTAGAGACAATTGTAAACAAATTGTCAGTAAACCAGAAAGTTTGTTACTGAGCACCAGAGCAAATTGTTATGATCTGGTGAGAAGAGGTGAACTAGCTTTCTTCGTTTCAAACTTCTTAGTTGGCTGCAATACAGATTTGAATTCCTTTTAGTACAATACTATGAAGGTAATTCAGTTATAGAAGGAATAAGTTTAGAACTTTCGAACCCCATGAAAAAAGTAAAGGTGCAACATCAAACATGAGACCTTCATAGAGTCTCTTAGCACACACATGCACAACAGTACAAAGAAAAATACATCGGACATACAGTTTGAATAATTTAAATGTCCTTTTGGCTAAGGCTTTAACTTGAGACCACAGTTGGTTACTTGAACTCTCGGTAGTAGTGAATATTGTCAAATTCTTTTTAGTTCTTAGTCCTCTAATAGTTCTTTCTAATCAGTGCTGCCACTAGCTGCATTTTGTTGAGAGAGGAAAACATCCATAACCCGCTGTGTTCAATTCTGAATTCCTTAATCAACCTTCACTAAGTTTGCCAAAATAAAAGAACTCCTTGAAACAGCATTTTATTTGTATGTTCTTCACTGAGCTAAAGTTTTCCAAGCTTAATAATTGTAGGAAATGTTTCCTCTCGAACATATAAAATTTCTCATAATCGTGTAAATCACAGGATATGAGGGCATTTTCATGCCTGGCATGGTAGCTTGGTTGACTGCTTTCATTGCCTATTGGAAATTGTTGATGTCAGCTCAGACTATCATTGATCTAAGGCACAATAGATTTATGAAATTTGGCAAATTTGGGTGCACCTGCAGCTATTTTAAGTCAAAGGAAGCTGAATACTAATATGGCACCTTGCGCTATTAATAATAAGCTATAATTCCCCCCTGAATTGGCAATTTGTCGCTGCCAAGAAAGAACGTCATTTTGCCAGTGGCAGATGCACAAATAATACAGCGATGTGCTCCTGCCACCTCGATAGATGGTTGTGGGCTCCTGCCATAAATCTCACCATAACCCATGTCATACAGGGGCCTTTAAGATTCCATCCTAAAAGTCATTGTGATAGAATAAAGACAGATATGTAGAAGAGATGAAGAATGCCACTTCTTTACAGATACCAGAGAAACTAACAATGTTATCACAGAAACAGAAAACTAGAGAAGGAGTAGGCTGTTCAGCCCATGAACTTGCTCTGTCATTCAATACAACTGTGGCTGATCATCCAACTCATTATCCTGCTCTTGCTTTCTCTCTATTACCCTTTGATCCCTTTAGCTTTAAGGACTATATCATTTTCTGTGGCAGAGAATTCCTCAGGCTCACCACTTTTTGGGTGAAGAAATTTCTGTTCATTCCAATTCTAAATGATCTACCTTGTGTCCTTAAACTTTGACCCCAGTTCTGGTCTCCCTTGTCATCGAGAACATCTTTCCTGTGTTTATGCTGTTTAGTCCTATTAAAATTTTGTAGGTTTCTAATAAGAACTCCCCTCATTATTCTAAACTCCATTGAGTATAGTTCTAACCATTCCAGTCTGTGCTCACGTCAGTTCTGCCATTCTAGGAATCATTCTGATAAACCTTTTTAGCCTGTCCTCCAAATTCAGAACATCCTTCCTCAGGTAAGGTGCCCAATACTGTACCGAATACTCCAGGTGTGGTCTTACCAAGTCCATCTCCAATTGCAGCAAGACATTCAAGTACTCAAATACCCTTACTATGAATGCTGTGATGCATTCTTTATTGCCAGCTATACCTGCATGCTTATTTTCTGCAATTGGTATTCAAGGACATCTGTCCTTTTCCCAATCTATTGCCATTCAGATAATAATCTCCCTCCCTATTTCTGCTACCTAAGTGAATAAACTCACATTTATTCAGATTATATTTCATTTGTCATGCATTAATACACTTACTCAACATTTTCCAATCACATTGAAACTTCTCTGCATCGTTTTCACAGTTCAACTTCCCACCCAGTTTTGTGATGTTTGTAATCTTGGTGAGTTTACATTTAGCTCTGTCCATCTAAATTGTTAATTTATATTGTGAATAGATAGGATCCAAGTTCTGATACCTGCAGTACCCTATTAATCATTGCTTGCTATTCAGAAAAAGACCTGTTTACTCCTAGTGTTTACTATTTTCTGTCTGCCAACCGGTTTCTCTATTCCTGTCAATAATCCAATCCCATGTGCTATACTTTTGCAGCTAATCTGTAATGTGGGACCTGATCAAAAACACTCTGTAAATCCAAGTAAATCAATCAACTGGCTTTCCCTTATCAACTCTACTAATTACATCCTCAAAGTTCCAATAGATTCATCAAGTGTGAATTCACTTTTGTAAATCCATGCTGACGCTGTCCAATTATGTCACTGTTTTCCAAATGCTTTGCTTTTAAATCTTTTATAATTGAGTCTAGCATTTTCTCCATGGCCACTAATCATGCTATAATTCCTTGTTTTCTCTCTAGTGTTTTTTTGAACAGTGGGGTCACATTAGCTACCCTCCAATCTGACAACCACCTGATGAAGGATCAGCGCTCCGAATGCTAGTGCTTCCAAATAAATCTGTTTGATTATAAGCTGGGGTTGTGTGATTTTTAACTTTCTCCAGTCTGTAGTCACAGCTTGCCAACTTGATAATACCCTATTTATCCTTACATATGCTTTCCACATATTGGAGGGTCAGATCATAAAAGAATAACAATTACATAGCTTTAACCTAATATTCAGTCAGTATTCATGTATTTTATTGAAATGGTGGACAACAACAAGAAGTCTACCTTCCATTATTGCAACACTTTGCAGGAAATCTCTTCTGACCTGAAGATCATCCTAGGTAGGGTGGAAGGCCAATACATTTCTGCAACAAAGTATCAGGCATACATAAATATCTTGCAGTTCAGCCTCAATGTAATGTTTGAACAATTCCAAATCTTGCATAAAATCCAAAAAAAACTGCAGGTGCTGTAAATCAGAAACAGAAACAGAAATTGCTGGAAAAGTTCAGCAGGTTTGGAAGCATCTATGGAGAGAAATCAAGAGTTAACGTTTTGGCCAAGTGACTCTTCCTCAGAACTACAAATCTTGCATGTTAATTTGTAATGATACTGAGGAGTAGCATTTCTGAATTCAGTAGGCTTAACAAATCAAGGCTAAAAAAATTTGATTAGGCCTGATAACATGATTATCCAGCCTGATCAGGTTGAGGCAGACAATGCACAAATTGAATGCTATCTGCTTATTCCAATGATTGTTTGCATGGTTTCTTGTGTGAAATGGAAGTCATCTGAGTGGCCTGTTTTTAGCAGGGTGCTAAGAAACACACATGATTTGCACGACAGTCAGTGAATCCACATTCCTTAAAGATTACTTGATGGTCCAAATGCAATCATGCTATGCCAACTGCTACAAGTGTGTCAGAAAGTGTTTTAGGGTGGAAATAATAATGCAAATGGAACAATATCTCCAAGAGATAACCCAGGTTCTCTAATATGGTACTGGTAATCTTGGTGCAGATGTTTGAGAGAAGGAATGAGGTGGTGTTTCCAAAGGTACCCGGAAAGCTTTCAAAATGTGCCCTCCAAAGGGAGTCAAAAGCCTTCTCATAGAATCTGGCCTGAAGTATCTGACAGCTGTGCTGTAAAATGTTCAAACACCTCACAAAGATGGTCCAGGCCAGTGTATACATCTTCAAATGACATCTTCTGCCAACCATACCACACCATTTTGTGATGCTGCTCAATCCCCATCAGTCATCATCAATCAGGACTTGTATCTAATATTCAATACTTCATTTCACCCTCACCTGCATTTATTTACCATTTCTGACAGCTTCAGCTACCACTTAGTGTTTCAACATACTTGCTATTATTCAAGTACAACAGATACACATAAGCACTTTCAAAATATGAACTGGCATTTTTCCTGTTCTCTTGTTGGATATGGTCACACATAACCTTAGGAACTGGTAAAGGGAACCAATTGAACATTGAATATGGAACATAGAACATTACAGCGCAGTACAGGCCCAAAATGTTGCACCGACCTGTGGAACCAATCTGAAGCCCATCCAACGTACACTATTCCATTCTCATCCATATACCTATCCAATGATATTTTAAATGTCCTTAAAGTTGGCGAATCTACTATTGTTGCAGGCAGTATGATCCACACCCCTATTACTCTCTGAGTAAAGAAACTACGCCTGACAGCTGTCCTACATCTATCACCTCTCAATTTAAAGCTATGTCCCCTCATGCTAGCCATCGCCATCTGAGGAAAAAGGCTCTCACTGTCCAACCTATCTAACCCGCTCATTATCTTATTGGTCTCAATGTTAGCTGAGCCATTGGAGGGCCTATGCTCCACAATGTGGGGCTGGCATTTACGACAGGAGAATATAAATGGGCTGATCAGATGGGCTGATGAGTGGCAAATGGAATTCAATTCAGATATAAATCTGTTTATAAAATCATGAAGGGTATGAATTGGATAAATAGACAAGGTCTTTTCCCTGGGGTGGGGGAGTCCAGAACCAGAGGACATAGATTTACGGTGAGAGGGGAAAGATTTAGAAGGGACCTAAGGGACAATGTTTTCACAGAGTGGTGTGTGTTTGGAATGAGCTGCCAGAGGAAGTGGTGGAGGCTGGTACAATTACAGCATTTTAAAGGCATCTAGATGGATAAATGAATAGGAAGGGTTTAGAGGGATATGGGCCAAGTACTGCCAGTTGGGACTATATTAGGTTAAGATATCTGGTCGGCATGGACAAGTTGGACTGAAGGGTCTGTTTCTGTGCTGTACATCTCGATGATTCCGTGACTCTATATGTGTGTGGTGATGCACTTGTCCAGGACAAACAAGGCAAAAGGATACATGGTAAACAGTAGGATGTTGAGAAGGATCAAAGGGAGCTTGCTATGCATTTCTACCAGTCCCTTAGATAATGGGATAGGTAGATAAAGTGGTTAAGAAGACTTATGGAATACTTGCCTTTATTTGCCAAGACATAGAGTTTAAGAGCAGGAAAGTTATCCTGGAATTGTAGAAAACATTGTGTGCAGTTCTGGAATCCACATTATAAGAGCGATGTGATTGCATTACAGAGGGTGCGGAGGAGATTTATGGGGAATGTACCTGGACTGGAGAGTTTCAGTTATAAGCAGTGATTGAACAGACTGGAATTGTTTTCCTTGGGAGCAGAGGAGACTTAGGGAGGACATGATTGAAATGTATAAAATTATATGGGACATAGATAGGGTACTCAGGAATGTGGCTAGTGGAGGCATCAATGACTAAGGGCATAGATTTAAACTAAGGGACAGAATATTTAGATGGGATGTGAGGAAACATATTTTACCCAGAAGGTGGTGAGGATCTGAAACTCATTGCCTGTAAGGATAGAGACAGAAACTCTCAGAACATTTACTAAGTATTTAGATATGCTCTTCTAGGCCACATAAAGTTATGGGCCAAGTGCTGTAAGATGGAATTAGAATAGTTAGGTGATTGTTTTTGACTGGTATAAACCTGATGGGCTAAAGTGGCTTTTGTGTGCTGTAGACTTCTACAATGATGCCTAGGATGCTATTTCAGCTTGCATTGCTAAGAATGTTCTGAATAATGGTAGGCTGTTGCCTAATGTAACTTTTAAAATCTTACCTCAACCTCTACAACCTCATGCTACCTAAAGTGAAGAATACCATGGACATTCAGCTTTCCACCCTTCCCTGAACCCACCACAACCCCTTCTTCATTTCTACCTTCAGATACCTGAGATCTACTGTTTGGTCAGCAAATACTACCTCAACACGAAAGCCAGGAGCAACAGGATGATGAAGAATCACCACTACTTGATCTGAGCCACCAGCTCAAATACTAGCACAATGCGTACTTAAAAGAGTACTGCAATGTCAATTTCTGCACAGTGAATCATCAGCATGAGTGGGCTGGAGCCAGGATATGGCGAACGGATAGTATGTGCACTGGCTCACAGGAAGGTAAGGTTTCAGATGGTTCTACTGTGAGGAACTCAGAAATGGATTGTGATAATGTGTATGTGATGAGCATACCCACTGGTTCAATGACAAGCCTGACAAAGAACCTATTGTCACTATCAAGGACTAGGGAAAGGCATGCATGTGCAGGCAATCTGATTCCAAAGACCCTCAAATAAAATACAGGTGATGACTGAGATGGTCCAATATTAAATACCTGGCGGTAAGGAGACTGATAACGAAATGCATAAATGCAAACACATCAATGAAATTCAGAAACAACCAAGTGAAAGGTCAAGCATGAAACATGGAGCAGTGGTGGATTATTGTGGCATAGTTGTAATGTCCCAACCTCTGAGCTAGAAGTCTTGAGTTCTACCTGCTTTAGAGGTGTGTGATAACATATGGAGTCATAGAGATGTACAGCACGGAAATGGACCCTTCTGTCCAATTCGTCCATGCCAACCAGATATCTGAAACCAATCTAGTCCACTTGCCATACACATCCAGATGCCTTTAAAATGTTGTAATTTGTACAAGCTGCCACCACTTCCTCTGCAGCTCATTCCATACATGTACCACCGTCTGTGTGAAGAGGTTGCCCCTTGCGTCTCTTTTATATCTTTCCCCTCTCACCCTAAACCTATGCCTGCTAGTTCTGGACTCCCCCACCCCAGGGAAAAAAGGCTTTGTCTATTTATCCTATCCATGACCTTCATGATTTTCTAAACCTCTATGAGATCACCCCTTTGCCTCTGATGTTCCAGGGAAAACAGCCCCAGCCTATTCAGCCTCTTTCTATAGCTCAAATCCTCCAACCCTGGCAACATCCTTGTAAATCTTTTCTGAACCCTTTCAAGTTTCACAACATCTTTCTGATAGGAAGGAGACCAGAATTGCACGCAATATTCCAAAAGTGGCCTAACCAATGTTCTGTACAGCCGCAACATGACCTCCCGACTCCTATACTCGATGCGCTGACCAATAAGGAAAGCATACCAAACGCCTTACTCACAGCTGCAAGGAACTATGAACCTGCACTCCAAGGTCTCTTTGTTCAGCAACACTCCCCAAGACCTTCCATTAAGTGTACAGGTCCTGCCCTGATTTGCCTTTCCAAAATGCAGCACCTCGCATTTATCTAAATTAAACTCCATCTGTCACTCTTCAACCCATTGGCCCATCTGATCAAGATCCCATTGTAATCTTAGGTAACTTCCTTTACTGTCCGCTACATCTCCAATTTTGGTGTAATCTGCAAATTTACTAACTATAGTTCCTACATTCACATCCAAATCATTTATATAAATGACGAAAAGCAGTGGACCCAGCACTGATCCTTATGGCACATCACTGGTCACAGGCCGTCAGGCTGAAAAGCAGCCCTCCACCACCTCTGAATGAACAGGTTGATTGAAAATATCTAAATGATGGAGTGAGATACGCCCAGTGTTGTCAAATATGCTTCTTGTCAAATCTACCACAGATCTCACCATAGCTCATGCTGTTCTAGCCCATATAACACTCTGCCCATTCTTTCCAGTGAAATGTGCTGCTTCATATTTTTCTCTGTTGAATTTACCTGCTAACTTAGGGCAATTAGGGATAAACAGCAAATGCTGGCATTGCTAGCAATCCTTATGCCAAGAATGAAAAAATGAAAGCTGACCGATTTGTTAGATTAACTGATTAACTGTAACTGTATTTGGACTTTGCCAGACTTCATGCCCTGTAGACTTAATGATTATCCTGGAATCATGCCACATTTCAACATTTGTTTTTAGTTGAAACCTGTTTAATTTATCACTGTCACATTACACATGCATCAGGAATGCCTGACTAGGTGAAACATCCTTTGTGTATTAAAACCTAGAGAGAAAACAGTGAACAGGGTGAAGATTCCTAAAGTTTATAAAGTGCCCATCTATGGAGATTAGATGTTAGATGCATCTCTTGGTTATTAGTTTAATGAGACAGGTGAAATGAAATTTTCTTTTCTGATGATTGTAAAAATCTCTTGAGAAATAAGATCGGTAGCCTCACCATATAGTGATAAACGGTTTCATCTGTGGCTCAGTTAATAATATTACCACCTTAGAGTCAGAAGCTGGTGATTCAGGTAAAAAACATTTAGCAGAGGTCCAGAGGTAGAAGTAAAGAAGAAAGTTGTATCAAATTCTATCCAAAATATCTGGGTGCCTGGCCATGGATTTTTCTTGCTTGGCGTTGGAATGTTTATGAGCTGATAAGAGTCCAAACACTGGAAGTGAGAGACCTTGGAACTCTGGTTTGGCATGGGGAGGCAATTTTTTTTTACCTCCTTTGTAATTAGGTTGTTCAAAGAAAAGTGATGTAATGATTAGAGTCTATAGACTCTGTGTAAAGTAAATATTAGAAAGGATTTTCTGAATGCAGCAATTGTAAACATGGCTTGTCCAGAAGATAAAGGGGGTGCAGTGGTAGTCAACCTCACTATCAAGCCAGCAGATAAAGGGGGCGCAGTGGTAGTCTGGCGCACTGACCTCTACACCGCTGAAGCCAAACGCCAACTCGAGGACACCTCTTCCTACCGCCCCCTCGACCATGACCCCACCCCCCCATCACCAAACCATCATCTCCCAGACCATACAGAACCTCATCACCTCAGGAGATCTCCTACCCACAGCTTCCAACCTCATAGTCCAGGAACCCCGCACTGCCCGGTTCTACTCCTTCCCAAGATCCACAAGCCTGATCACCCTGGCCGACCCATTTTCTGAGCATGCTCCTGCCCCACTGAAGTCATTTCTATCTACCTCGACACTGTCCTATCCCACCTAGTCCAGGAACTCCCCACATACGTTCGAGACACCACCCACGCCCTCCACCTCCTCCAAGACTTCCATTTCCCCAGCCCCCAATGCCTCATCTTCACCATGGATATCCAATCTCTCTACACCTCCATCCACCATGACCAGGGCCTCCAAGCCCTCCGTTTTTTCCTCTCCCAACGTCCCCAACAGTACCCTTCCACCGACACTCTCATTCGTTTGGCCGAACTGGTCCTCACCCTTAACAATTTCTCCTTCAAATCCTCCTACTTCCTCCAGACCAAAGGGGTAGCCATGGGCACACGTATGGGCCCCAGCTATGCCTGTCTCTTTGTTGGCTACGTAGAACAGTTGATCTTCCATAATTACACCGGCACCACTCCCCATCTCTTCCTCCGCTACATTGATGACTGCATTGGCGCCACCTCGTGCTCCCACGAGGAGGTTGAGCAATTCATCAACTTCACCAACACATTCCACCCTGACCTTAAATTTACCTGGACCATCTCTGATACCTCCCTCCCCTTCCTGGACCTCTCCATCTCCATTAATGGTGACCGACTTGACACTGACATTTTTTTACAAACCCACCGACTCCCACAGCTACCTGGATTACACCTCTTCCCACCCTACCTCTTGCATAAATGCCATCCTGTATTCCCAATTCCTCCGCCTACATCGTATCTGCTCCCAGGAGGACCAGTTCCACCACAGAACACACCAGATGGCCTCCTTCTTTAGAGACCGCAATTTCCCTTCCCACGTGGTTAAAGATGCCCTCCAACGCATCTCATCCACATCCCGCACCTCCGCCCTCAGACCCCACCCCTCCAACCGTAACAAGGACAGAACGCCCCGGTGCTCACCTTCCACCCTACCAACCTTCGCATAAACCAAATCATCCGCCGACATTTCCGCCACCTCCAAAAAGACCCCACCACCAGGGATATATTTCCCTCCCCACCCCTGTCCACCTTCCGCAAAGACTGTTCCCTCCGTGACTACCTTGTCAGGTCCACGCCCCCCTACAACCCACCCTCCCATCCTGGCACCTTCCCCAGCTACCGCAGGAATTGCAAAACCTGTGCCCACACCTCCTCCCTCACCTCCATCCAAGGCCATAAAGGAGCCTTCCACATCCATCAAAGTTTTACCTGCACATCCACCAATATCATTTATTGTATCCGTTGCTCACGATGCAGTTTCCTCTACATTGGGGAGACTGGGCGCCTCCTAGCAGAGCACTTTAGGGAACATCTCCGGGACACCCACACCAATCAACCACACCGCCCTGTGGCCCAACATTTCAACTCCCCCTCCCACTCTGCCGAGGACATGGAGGTCCTGGGCCTCCTTCACCATTGCTCCCTCACCACCAAACGCCTGGAGGAAGAACGCCTCATCTTCTGCCTCGGAACACTTCAACCCCAGGGAATCAATGTGGACTTCAACAGTTTCCTCATTTTCCCTTTCCCCAACTCACCCTAGTTCCAAACTTCCAGCTCAGCACTGTCCCCATGACTTGTCCTACCTGCCTATCTTCTTTTCCACCTATCCACTCCACCCTCCTCCCTGACCTATCACCTTCATCCCCTCCCCCACTCACGTATCGTACTCTATGCTACTTTCTCCCCAGCCCCACCCTCCTCTAGCTTATCTCTCCACCCTTCAGGCTCTCTGTCTTTATTCCTGATGAAGGGCTTTTGCCCGAAATGTTGATTTTACTGCTCCTTGGATGTTGCCTGAACTGCTGTGCTCTTCCAGCACCACTAATCCAGAACCTTGTCCAGAAGATGGCCTGTGGGCCACCAAGGGGCTTATGTGGCCTACCAAAAGTTATTCAAAATAAAGGTAAATGTTACTGGCAGATTTTGCAGGAAGTTGCTCTTCCAAACAGTGACTGGTTCCAACTTGGGTTTGCTGCTGGTTGCCTCATTATGAGCCTATTAGCAGCAAATGGAAGAGAGAAATGGCCTCAGATTGGAAGAACAATGAGCAGTAAGATGTGAGTAGTTCACTTGGCACAAGGCCTTGTACTTAGGTGGTGAATCTGTGTGACTAGGACTAGGATGGGTATGGGGTCAGGATCTAGGTCTGGGAGTGTGAGCATTTCAGGGAGATGCAAACTTGGGGAAGTGTGAAAGTTGGGCTGCTTGGGGCATAGGGATTGGGATTGAAGAGTCAAGTGGAAATCAGGGGTGTGGGGATAGAATAAATAAGATTTGAGTCATCAGCGTACGTGAACAAGGTTTGAACAGGATGCCAAGGATTTGGGCAGAATTGACAGTCAGCTTGGCTCTGGGCACAGACAGGATGATCACTAGTAGTGATGACAGCAACAGCAAACTCCTGGACAACGAGTGTTAGATTGTCTGGGAGGAGGCCCATACTGATATCTTCTGTACTATTCTTCAGTAATATTAATCAGAAAACCTCCTAAGCTATGATTAATGACTGACTGGGGAGAGAGTTGGGTGATTGAGTAATTAGGGGCCACCTGGAAGCACGGGTGTGAGTGGTTAGGGTGGGTAAATAAGTGAGTTATCAGGGGAGAGGATGGGGGTGTGAGGTGTGAGTTGGATGAATGAGCGGTACACATACTCAATTTACCCCTCCTCTTCTGCCTTCCAATCCACCCTGGAATAATCTATCCACAAAGCAATCTGGGAGAAGCAGTCAATCGAGGATAAAAGGCACTCCATTTCCAATTCCACTTTCATGTGAATTCCACTGAAGTCTGATGAAGTGTGCCCCACCAGAGGCAAAACTAGGTTAGTTACTTAGCACCTTAATTTGGCCTGGACTCCATCTTCCTCAAGTCAAGTTGTCCATAGCATGGTGGCTCAGTGGTTAGCACTGCTGCCTCATAGCACCAGGGACCTAGGTTTGATTCCAGGCTTGGGCCACTGTCTGTGTGGAGTTTGCACATTCTCCCCGTGTCTGCGTGGGTTTCCTCTGGGTGCTCAGGTTTCTTCCCACAGTCCAAAGATGTGCAGGTCAGGTGAATTGGCCATGCTAAATTGCCCATAGTGTTAGGTGCATTAGTCAGAGGGAAATGGGTCTGGGTGGGTTACTCTTCAGAGGGTCAGTGTGGACTTATTAGGCTGAAGGGCCTGTTTCCACACTGTAGGGAATCTAATCATATATATTAACATTTCATAATTTCTCACACAGAACTCTGAATCAGCTACACATAGCACTCTTCTGTGCCAGCTACTCCTTTAGGTCAGTGGCTGTGGCCTTCTATCAGATACAAGCCTGCTGGGTTTGTGCCTGGACATGCCACCATCTATATCCCAAAGGATGAGCATCTCACCCTACGCCACTATTTAATTGGCATTGTTGATAAGTGAATACAGGGTTCGATAAACCATTCACTTTCATGTTAGAACCCGGTCCATTACCATTTTGTTTCACCCAATGAAATTAATAAATCTAATATATTTTCAGTTTAACTGGCAGGAATCCACAAAGCTGTCTGGAGGTTAGAAACAGCTTGAACCTCTTTTGAATTGTCAGAAATAAGAATCCAAAAGGTGGATTTCTGAAATAACAATCGCAGAAATTTATTGTCCTTGAATTAACTAGCTAGCATTTAGGTTTATGGTCAATGGAAAGCCCTGGGATGTTGAAAATTTACAATTGAATGTCATGGGGAGATGGTTACATTTTCTTTTGGTGGAGGTTGCCTGGCTCTTGTATTGTGAAAATGTTAATCACCATAAAACAATAAGATATATAAGCAGAAGTAGACCAACCAGCCAATTGAATCTATTCTGTCATTCAATAATATCATGGCTAACCTGATAATTCTGAACTCCACTTTCCTGCCTTATCCCCATAATCTTGATTTCCTGTCAGTAGATGTGAAGCTGGAAAAGCACAGCAGGTCAGACAGCATCTAAATAGAAGGAAAATCAACTTTTTGGGCCGAAACTCTTGGTCAGGACTGGGGAGCAGGAGCAAGCCCAGAAGTATATAGAGGGATGGGGTGAGGCTGGGGGAAGGGTAGGTGGGATAGTGATAGGTGGATGCAGGTATGGGGTTATTGTGATTAGTCATGGGAATGGTGGAGTGGTTAGGTCTGTAGGAAGTTAGACAGGTTAGGTCAGGTCAGGGAGGCGAGGTGGAAGAGTGGGGCTGGACATGGGATAAGGGTGGGGTGGAAGGATTTTAAAGTTGTGAAGTCAATAATGAGTCGATTGGGCTGTAAGCTTCCCAGGTGAAATATCAAATGTTGTTGCTCCAGTTTCTGTTTGGCCTCACTCTGACAATGGAGGAGGCCAAGGGTGGACATGTCACTGGGGGAATGGGAGGGGAAATTAAAATGGATGGCAACCAGAAAGTTGGGTTGGTTGATGCATGTAGAGCACAGATGCTCCATGAACCAGTCCCCAAGTCTGCCTTTGGTTTCTCCGATATAGAGGAGACCACATCGGGAGCAATAGATGCAATAGATGAGGTTGGATGAAGTGCAGGTGAATCTCTGTCAGATCTGGAAAGATTGTTTGGGGCCAGGGATGGAGATGAAAGAGGAGGTGTGAGGGTAAGTGTTGCACCTCTTGAGGTTGCATGGAAAGATACCGGGTGTGGTGGAGAAGCTGGTGGGGAGTGTAGAGTTGATGAGGAGTCATGGAGTGAACAATCCCTGCGAATGTGGACAGGGGTGAGGAAGGAAATATCTTCTTGGTGGTGGGGTCTGATGGTAGGTGGCAGAAATGTCAGAGGATGATGAGCTGGATTTGGAGGTTGGCCCAGCCTTATCCTATGTCCAACTCCACCCCTCCTCCTTGCCTCCCTGACCTGACCCTAAACTGTCCATTTTCCTCCCACTCCTCAGTCCTGACCAAGAGTTTTGTCCCAAAACATTGACTTTCCTGCTCCTTGGAGGCTGGCTGACTTGCTGTGCTTTTCCAGTTTCACATCTCTTGACTCTAATTTCCAGCATCTGCAGTCTTTACTGTTTCCAAACCTTGATTGCCTTACTGATTAGAAATATATCTATCTCAGCTTTGAATATACTTTATGGCTCAACTTCTACAGCTGTCAGTAACAAATTCCACAGATTCACTACCCCCTGTGAGTAGAAATTCCTCCTCATCTCTGTTATAAGTGGATGACGCTTTACCATGAGACTATGCTGTCTGATCCTACACTGTCTCACTTGGGGAAATCTTCCACATCTACCTTGTCAGAATCTAAGAAGCTTACATGTTTCGGTAAGATCTCCTCTGATTCTTCCAATTCCAATGAGTATAAACCCAATCTACTCAACCTTTTCTAATATGAAAATTGCTCCATACCTGTGAATCTTCTCTGGACTGCTTTCACCATCTTTCTTCAGATAAGGGTGTTCACAATATTCCAATTATTGTTTGACTGATATCTTGTATAATTTAAGCATGACCTCCCTATTTTATTAATCCATTCTCTTTGAAATAAAGCTCATCATTCTATTTGATTTACCCCCATTACCTGCTGAGCTTGTATGTTAGCCTTTTGTGATCCATGCAGAAGAAACTCCAAAATCTGCAGCTTTCTGATGTCTCCCTTCATTTAAACAATGTCCAGGTCTTCTATTCTTCCTGGTAAAGTGCAAAACCTCAATTTCCTTGAATTTTATTCCATGTATATTTATCTCACACACAAAGTGTCTGTCAATATCCATCTGGAGACTGTATCATCCTCACTACTTGCTTTCTCACCTATTTTTGTGTCATCTTCAAACTTGGAGATTGTACATTCACTTCCATCATTCAAGTCATTAAAATATATTCTAAATAATTCTGGCCACAGCACTGATCCCTGTGGCACTTCACTCATTGCACATTGACACAAATTAAAAATGCCAACTCTATCCCAAAACTCTATCTTCTATTCGTTAGCTAATCCTCTATCTGTGCTAATATATTACACCAAAAACCAAGGCCTCTTATCTTATGAAGTAGCCTTATGTGCACTTTCTTATCAAATGACTTTTGGAAATCCAGATATATTATATTTTCTGATTTTCCTTTATTTATCCTGCTTGTTAACCCCTCAAAGAATTCTTATAAATTTGGCATGCATGATTACTCCTTCATGAAGTAAAGTTGTTTGCTGGTTAATGTTGGACATTTCCAAATGTTCTGCAATTACATCCTTAATGTTAGAATTTAACATTTTCCAAATGATAGATTTTAAGCTAACTGGCTTATAGTTGCCTACTTTTTTGTCCTTCTCTTTTTAATTAAGGGTATTACATTGGCAGTTTTCCAATCCTCTGAGACTTTTCCAGAATCTGCTATTTGTGCAGCTGCTTACCTTAAAATCCTAGGATATAACTCATTGTGTCCAGGGGAACTCATCAGCTTTGACCGTAATACATCTTCTCTGGTGATTGTTAATGTGTTTTTTTCCCTTGTCCTCCTTCTTTTAGCCTTTTGATTATTTAGTAATTTTGGAATGCTGCTAGTGTACTTGTCAACACAAGCTAGGAAATGTCCAGGTCTTGCTGCATCTGGACCTGAACTGCGAGAGTACTTGAGTAGTTATGAATGATACTGAAAAATGTACAATCATTAGCAAACATCCCCACTTCTGATCTTAAGAAAGAGGGAGAGACATTGATGTAGCAGCTGAAGACGGTTGGTTTAAAAAAGTACTGAGGAATTCTTGCACCAATGTGCTGGGGGCTGAGTTGACTGGACTCCATCATTGATGCGTTTTCCTCTGATTTCTATTGACTTCAGCTTTGCTAGGTCTCATAAATGCATTGGTCAGTCAAAAGCTACATTATTTTCAAGAGTATTTACTCTGAACTCAGTCTTGACTTCAGCTCTTTCATTGAGGTTTGTACAAAGACTGTACGAACACAGAATGTTGCTAAGTCTCCCAATTCTTAGAAACTTGCATGATGCTATCCATTAGAGGTCTGGCTTTCAGCCTGATAGAAGGTGCTATCCAAAACAGCTTGTAATGCATCTTGGTGTACCAAGTGTTTGAGTCCAGTGTTATGTGTCTGATTTATAGACAACTAAATGCTTAATCTAAGTAAAACATTGTGGTTCATTCTCCAACCAATCTGTGCTTTCCTTACTTTGGAATTTTTGATGCAGGTTTGATAAATAAAAACAAACAAATTCTGTAATTCAGCAATCATTTCCCTAAACTTGGCTAGTTCAAAGTTTATCTCAGCTATCTGTTTACAAGAAGTATATCCACTTTGGAACAAAAACAGGAGACAGATTATTATCTGAATGGCAATAGATTAGAAAGGGGGCAATGCAACAAGACCTGACTGTCCTTGGACACCAGTCACTGAAAATAAGCATGCAGATGCAGCAGGCAGTGAGGAAGTCAAATGGTATTTTGGCCTTCACATTGAGAGGATTCGAGTACAGAAGCAGCATGTCTTGTTGCAATTTTACAGGGCTTTGGTGAGTCAACACTGGAAGTATTTTGAGTAGTTTTGGTCTGTTTACCTGAATAAGGATATTCTGGCTATGGAGGGAGTGCAACAAAGTTGTACCAGACTGTTCCTGGAATGGCAGTACTGATGTGTGAAGGAAGATGATCGTTAGGTCTATATTCATGGGAATCTAGAAGAATGATGGGAAACTGTCAGAAACCTATATAATTATAATAGGACTAGACAAGTCATTTGCAGAAAGGATTTTTTCAATGACCAGGGAGTCCAGAAGCAGAGGTCATATTCTCAAGATAAGAGATAGTCCATCATGGCCTCAAAATGATAACTCTGTTTCTCCCTCTACAGATGCTGCCAGATCTGCTGAGTTTCTTCTATGTTAGCATCAGCACAAAAATGTTGGAGAAGAGGAAGATGGCACTGCAGTTCTCCAGAAGGAGCTGAGGTCACCAGGTACCTGCTCTGACTTCCATGTTGAAAATTCATGGCATTTCAGTTTGTTTTGCACTTTATCGATTCTTTTCTGTTCAAAATTGAAATCTGAGTTAGGAAAATTATCAGTATTGCTCTGGGGCTATACTACCAAGATAGAATGCCAGTATTGATAGCATTGATTGTAGATAAGGGTTCAATATTTGAAAATCAGGTCTGGTTTTCCCGATTTGCAACAGTAAACAATCAGATCTGCGCTTAGTCTGCAAAGGTCAGGATAGCACAGTTACATTCTAATTCTGAATCACAGCATTGGAACTGGTCAGCCCACCAAGACTGTTTCGCTAACCAATACAACCATGGCTGATCATCCATTTCACTGCCATCTTTCCACACTATCTCCTTATCTCTCAATAGTATTGATATTTCGAAATCTGTCAACCTCTACTTTAAACATATTCAATGATTCAGCTTCCACAGCCTTGAGTTAGAGGATTCATAATTCCTTGACTGAAGAAATTCTCCTCATCTAAGTTCTAAGTAGCTTCACCCTTATTTTGGAATTCTCAACCTAGGTCTGGATGGTACAGAGCAGAAAAGACATGTTATATATGCTAGTTTAGTTTACACCTCTGTGCAAGACACAGTAGGAGGAAATTTCCCCTCCCTGGAGTGGTGAGAATAATGACAAGTCTGATGACAAATGGAAGAAAATTATAACAGTAGACTCTCAACATTGGGAAAGCTCTCCTGCTTTACCCCACAGGACTTAAGTGGTGACTTGTGAATCTAACCCTTGAGTGGTGACTACCTTTTTTTTTGTATTTGTATTTCACTAAAGGCCCAACTTACCTGTTTACAGCCCAATTCCAATTTTCCTTCCCTCCACTGAGATACTAGACTGCAAACATTCTTGACATGTAACACAGATCAGACAGCTGCAGATCACTGAAAACCTATCCTGATCATCATGTGACTGCTTCCTTTACAAAACATCTCATGGTCCATGACCATCATCATTCTTCATCCCTTCAATTCAGATCAGCAAACCACCAGCCCCCAGCTCATCATTATACCTGCTCTTGAATCAACTCAGCCACAATTTCAGGTCTTCAACACTGTAATATTGAGCTGATGGACACCTACAATTTGCATGCTTCTGCCAGGTTGTTTTGCGAGCAGGAACAGGCATGCAGCTGTGCAGGATGCTTTTGTGCTGACATGGACACTCACTTCTTCAGGTTCTTAATTTGCTTTCTTTGCACTCTTCACTCTTCTGTACACTTCACATTGTTTTCTTCAGTCAAGGTGCTCACACAATTATTCTTGGGGAGGGGTTGCATTGGCCACAGTTTGCCATCGAGGTGAAATGTAAGCAGTCCAGTGATTATAGCTAGATTGGTTATGGTGCTGTTGAAACATTAGTCTGGGGGCTGGGCCAGGGCCAGTTTTTCTTGCAATGAGACAAAGATTGGGATTAAGTATGATGGAAATGGATACAAAAGCAGTTACTAATCACAAACAAAAACAGAAATGGCTAGAAAAACTCAACAGGTTTGGCAGCATCTGTGGAGAGAAAGCATACTTAATCTTTGGGTCCATTGCCCTTCTTCAGAACAGTTCTCTTTACATTTTTACTTCAGATTTCCAGCATTGGCAGTTCTTTTGGTTTTTGTTTCAATTACTGATCATGCCTGAGCAGGAGAGTTAATGAGATGTCCCCAGTGAGTGAGTAGGAAGCACAGGCTTGAGGATGAGGTGAGTATGAGCTCTACAGTTGATATGATATATACAATACTGAGAATTGAAGCCATGAGCTTTAATATAAACTATATGCAATGTCAGATTTGGAATATTACCCCAGTCAGTATGATGTAACAGAGGGAAGATGGTAGCACTCACCATTTTGGAGTCCAGAAGATCACAGTTTTTTTTTTGCAGAATTGCTGTGCATCCATTTCATTTCATTTTCACAGCAATAACCTCTGCTAAAATTTCTGTCCAGGTTGACAGGATCTGTTGGTGTAGTCTCCTTTGGAAATCAGCAGGAAAAGAGGACTAGTCCAGTTTACCTCCCTTAGTTAGCTCATACACTCACTTTTCCTCAGTGACTATGAAAACGGTTTTGGCAGCTTTCAACTTCTGAAATATGGCAACAAGAGTATTAAAAAGATATGTCTAGGTCTGCAATACCACTCCCTCATTTCTTTTGATGGATGCTTTCAGGACTGTCCAGACTTAGAACCTCAGCAGAAAATAACCTACAGTTAAGTGTAATTTTATAGAAGATCACTGATTATTGAATCTGTTCAAATGGTAATCAGAATGTACAAAGTTAAAAATCACACAATGCCAGGTTATAGTCCAACAGGTTTATTTGGAAGCACTAGCTTTCGGAGCTGTGGTCAACCACCTGATGAAGGAGCAACGCTCCGAAACTAGTGCTTCCAAATAAACCTGTTGGACGATAACCTGGTGTTGTGTGATTTTTAACTTTGTACACCCCAGTTAGCAAGATTAGATCACATGAAATACAAGGAGAGTTAGCTATTTGGATACAGAATTAGCTTGAAGTTTGGAGATAGAGGGTGGTGGTGTAGAGTTGTTCTTTGGAATGGAGGCCTGTGACCAGTGGTGTGCTGCAAGGATTGGTGCTGGGTCCATTGCTTTTTCTCGTTTATCTGAATGATTTGGATCTGAATATAGGAGGAATGGTTAGTAAGTTTGCAGATGACACCAAGATTGGTAGGGTAGCAGACAGTGAAGAAAGCTGTCTTCGGGTACAATGGGACTTTGATCAGATGGCTGATATGCCAAGAAGTTTAATTTAGATAAAAATGAGGTGTTGCATTTTGGTAAGGCAAATCAGGGTAGGACTTATACACTGAATGGTAGGGTCCTGGGGAATGTTGTTGAACGAAGAGACCTAGGGTGCAGAGTCATCATTCCTCGAAGATGGAGTCATAGGTCGACAGGTTAGTGAAGAAGGCATTTGGTATACTTGTCTTTATTGGTGAGTGCATTGAGTATAGGAGATGGGATGTAATGTTCCAGCTGTACAGGACATTGGTTAGGAATATTATGTTCAGTTCTGGTCTCCCTGCTATAGGAAAGATGCTGTTAAACTTAAAAGTGTGCAGAAAAATTTACTAGGATGTTGCCAGGGTTGGAGGGTTTGAGCCATAGGGAGAGGTTGAATAGGGTGGGGTTATTTTCCATGGAGCATCAGAGGCTAAGGGATGACCATACAGAGGTTTATAAAATCATGAGGGGCTTGGATAGGGTGAATACACAAGATTTTTTTCCCAGGTTAGGGAAGTCTAAAACTAGAGGGCATAGGTTTAAAGTGAGATAAAGTGACCTAAACAGCAACTTTTTCACACAGAGGGTGATGCATGCATGGAATGAACTGCCAGAGGAAGTGATGGAGGCAGGCACAATTACAACATTTAAAAGGTATCTGGATGGGCACATGAACAAGAAAGGTTCAGAGGGATATGGACCAAATGCCAGCAAATTGAAGTAGATTAATTTAGGACATCTCGTCAGCATAGATGAATTGGACCGAAGAGTCTGTTTATGTGCTATACAACTCTATGACTCTCAATGGCCTGCCCCTTATTGTAAGACTACACCATCTGAATCTAGGCCCTTTACTCGTGGAAACATTCTTCCCACTTCTACTTTATGCAAGTGACTGGTGGTATTGAACATCACACTATATCTAAAGCAAGCCTGCTCTTTGTAACAGGCTGATTTTGGAAAATTGGCATGGGATGGAAATGGCCTATGGGCACTGTCTGTGTTAATTTTATCTTTGAACACAGAAAGTTGGCTCACTTGATTTAAGTCCAGACAATTGTAGAATGTGCCTTAGCTTTGTCCTTAAGCGATAGCTGTTGCATATTGCATTTAGAATAAGGTTGTCTCAATTTGAACATGGTGCAATGACAGTGCATGGCTAATGTTGCAGTTATTACATACAAGGACTGAGACAGTGACAAAATAAATTTGGGTCTGAGGCTTTGATCTGAAACATTGGTTTTCGATCTGGAGCTTGACCAATGACATGGTAATGTTTGTCATGATATATTGTGGTTCATTTCACTCTACTTGGCAGGGATAAAGGAGACAGGTTATTCATGATGCCAGGGAAACTTCACTGGAAATATTTCTACATTTTAAGCCAAGTACAAAAAAAAGCAGGTTTGAATTAAGTTTCTCAAAGAAAGGCCATGTACAAAAAAAAGATATAAACTTGTTCCTTGGGGAGAATACTGGGATGCAGACATCTGCAAGACAAACGTATGCTGTGTGCCAGTGAGGATGAATATGTGCCAGCATCAGAAACCATAACTATATCAACACAGGAAATATCCCAACATAATATGCATCACTTATTAAATACTAAACCTATTAAAGCTGAGTAGAATTTCTCAGACAAGCACAGGCCATTAATCAACACTAATGACCTCACTGAGACATCATGATATCACCACCAAATGAAGTTAAAATGTTTTTTGTGCAGTAACCTCCAACAATAATGTGTTGTTCACTTGCATCTCTTTCCAGAATCAATATACCAAATTGTGCACCAGTGAAATTGTGATGCCAATCCTTTAAAAACAGTTTTAATTTTCTAGCTTAAAGTCAGTGCAATTAGGTAAAATGCAAAAAATCATAACGCAACATCCATTTTTTGCATTCTAAATTGTCTGCTTTGAATAAGAGTAGTAAGTGCATGTTGATAATGAGCTGCAAATGAAGTGCTTGTTATATTGTCAAGGTGCTGAAAAATTGTTCTGTTGTGCCTATACCTGAAACAAGAGTTTAAGAGCATGTGCAAATGCAAAACTTAATGTGTTTGGGGTCCCTGTTGAAAGATTCGCTGGCTCCGAGGAATACCTGTGTTTTCCACGTTTTTCTAGGTGGGACAGCAGCTCTTCCTCGGTTTGACTGGCCAACTCTGCAATGGAGCTAGCAAGTGTGAGTATACACATCTGGTGGGTTCCCCTTAACTCCATCCTGCAGGGAGAAAAAATGCCAAGAATGGAAACTGGGGAATGAATCCCATAATTTCATCCTGTTTGCCATTTTAAAGGGCTCCAAAGTTCCATATATTAGCCACTATTCAACCATAATAGCCACATCACTCAAAGGAGAGTTTTTATAAATGGCTAACGATACATGGAGTCAAGAGAAGCAGGAATCTGAACAGTGACACAATGCTTCCATCAGACCAAGAAGCAACAAAAATAAAACAAGTATCACTGATTGCACTTTTCCCAGTAAAAAAACACTTCACATTCAGTTGGTTCAGTTTGTAATTCAACCAATGCTAATTCTGCTTTGACTTGCTCCATTGATCAGTTGTATCACCCTAGATAATATCTCAGTTGGTACAACTAATCAGTTTCATTTGACTAGACTTTGGTTCTTTGAAAGAAACATAAAGGGTAAACAAAACTTGGCTAAGTGATCACCCTAGTGGGAATAGCCCCAAGCAGAGAGTTTTTACCTCCGACTTGTAATATGTCCAATAATATAGGCTTTGCTTTGATTCAAACCAAAACATCAGTGTCGTAGAGTGCAAAATCTCATCCAAGCAGTTAAGCATTGGCATGAACTTATAATTCCCCAACTTATTGGAATGTTAGCAAAAGTCACTTCAGCTAATGATGAAGATGTGTAACAGAAAGAATAGAAAACCTAACTCCAAATCAAAATATAAAATTAAAATACATTGTGTTTTAAATTGATTGGCCCCTGAAATTGGGCACAGAGATTATAATGCACAATTAATCTGTGCCCGTGAAATACAATACAGGCAACATGCCAATATTATGCTGCTTGCTAATTATAATGATTCCGATATGTACTTCCTGCACTGTCAATTCTTTTAATTTGTTTATAGGGTATGGGTCTCACTGGCATTATTACCCAGCCCTCAGTGGCTTTGAGAAAGTTGTAGTGACCTACCTTCTTGATCCACTGCGATCAATTTGGTATAGGTACATCCACAGTGCTGTTAGGAAGGGAGTTCTACGATTTTGATTCCGCTACAGTAAAGAAATGACAGTATAGTTCCAAATCAGAATGATGAGTGTTTTGGAGGGAAAATACAGGTGGTTTTGTTCCCATGCATCTACTGCCCTTGTCCTTCTTGGTGGTAGTGACCATGGGTTTGAAAAGTGCTATCAAAGGAGAGGAAACAATTTCACAATGTCTACCATATTATACCTCAGAATCTTGTACAATTGTCTCCCTCTCCCCTAAATTCCAGTGAATATAGGCCAAATCTACTCTGCCTTTCACCATAGGGCAAGCCACCTTATCCCAGAGATCAATTTAGTAAACCTTTGCTGTACTTTGTCCAATTCAAGTACATTTTTTTTGTAAATCTGGAGACCAATACTGCATACTCCTGATCTGATCTCAACAAAACCATGTATAATTGTTGTAAGTCGATTTATTCTTATTTTCCAATTCCCTTACAATAAAGGGCAACACATCATTTGCCAACTAAATTGCTTTCTGCACACTCATGTTGACTTTCTGCTTTCCTTTTAGGAGCAATCATTGTCTCTTGGAACATAATACACAGATTTCACACCTTTTACCTTTTCACTACAGTTTCAATACAATTCGATAAAAATGTCTTACTTACAATATACCATCCAACATCTGACACTGAAAGAAGAGATTTTTTTTGTATTTCAGAGTATGTCAATGAACAAATTCCTGAAGAAGGTGACTATATTTTCCATGTTTTCCCAGTTGGGGCAGCTACTGTCCCTCGTTTTGACTGTTCATCTCTGCAATTGAGCCAGCAAGCATGAGTATACTCATCTGGTGGGTTACCCACAATTTTATCCTGCAGACAGAAAATTGCTTAGAATGGAAACTGGGGAAGAAATCCCATAATTACATCCTGTTTGCCATTTTTAAAGGACTCCAAAGTTCAACACATTGGCCACCATTCAACCATGATAGCTACATCACTCAAATGATTGTATAACACTCATTCATGGTGTTCTTTCTTTCTTTCAGTAGAAGGTGGCAGACAACTGAAAGCAGAATGAGTGAGACCTTCTGCATGTTTTGAGCCCCATGAAGGAGCCTCTTATGTTTTGCTGAGAGTCCATTTCCCTCTCCACCATCTTCTAGTAACTTGTGCTACTTTGTCCAACTTGGTGAAAACTCAGGCCACAATGCAAAGACAGGAGAAATAGTTGGGAAAGATGTGAAAAGCCAGAATTCAGCTGTGTGTCCCTAAATTCAGTATTGGAAGAAGTATGATGATCTGACAAAAGTAGTCAAGATCAATGAATCCATCTTAAAATTCCATCTTCTACTGTCTGCATTATTAGACTTAGATGCTGCTCAATTCATTGCTCACCTGCAAACAATCTCTATCATCAGGCCCCATATCTAATATTCATAACTTCTAATTTTTACATACTTATCATTATTGCAATTTTCAAACACACACCTTACAGCTTTCACACATTGGCCAATACTTAAACATGGTAGCCACATCACCCAAATGATTGCACTAACTGATGGTGTTCTCCCTCTCTTGCAAAAGAAGGTGACAGACAACTGAAAGTAGTATGAGAGAGGCTTTCCTACATGTTTTAAGGCCCACAAAAGAGTCTTTTGCTGAGAACCCATCTTCCCCTCCTCCATCTTCTCGTTATTTGTCCTGCTGTGCATGACAATTGCTCATTATTTGAGTCAAGTTCAATATCAAGGTGAACCCAGTGTGACAACAAAGTTGGAACAACTCATTTATGCATAATTCTTTAAGTCACCAGACAAAAAAGCTTCAGTATCAGTCAGATCACTTCTATAGATCACAGAAACCTGTAACAAGTATTGTGAAGCAGCCAAAATGTGCAGAAAGGCCAGGAGAAATAATTCAGCAACCAAAGTCTAAGTAGTCAATGATATCTTGAAATAGTACAGGGGGCACTGGTTTATGCCATTAAACATATTCAGTCAGGCTCAGTGATATTAAACCAATGGTTGACATCATGTCCTAGTCATTCAATGTACTTCCAGTAGACACTGGTGTGTCTACAATAATCCTCTTATGAACTGCTAATATGGTCTCTGGCGTATTTCAAAAACTCAAGAGTCTATCCATGCCACAGATGCCAATTTGGATACTCATGGTTGCTCCTGAGCCAACTTTGCCTTTGTCATCTGATTACTGCCATCAAACCTGTGGAATGAATAAAACGTGTCATTCTGAGGCAGGTTCCAAGGCTGAATACAAGATGTATCCAACACCAACTCAACTATTAGTAAAACCCCATGCAGAC
The DNA here is from genome assembly GCF_037043375.1 of Chiloscyllium plagiosum. Classification (NCBI taxonomy): domain Eukaryota; kingdom Metazoa; phylum Chordata; class Chondrichthyes; order Orectolobiformes; family Hemiscylliidae; genus Chiloscyllium; species Chiloscyllium plagiosum. The sequence continues at coordinate 40,961,027 of NW_028270169.1, forward strand.
ACAAGGAGAATGTGCAAAGTCTACACAGACAGTTGCCCAAGGCTGGAATCGAACCCAGGTGTCTGGTACTGTGAGGCAGCAGTGCTAACCACTAAACCACCATGCCAACACAATGCACACTGTTATTATCTACTTCCATTTCTCATTCCCAGCTCATTGAATCAGGGAATTCTGCAACACACAAATAACTCAATTGGTCTATTGGGCTTGCACTGCCTTCATCAGAGGAAATTATGCTATCATCAGGAAGTGAGTAGTTTTAAAAAGAACTTAATAATAGATGTGTCAATAACTTGCCAATAATCACAATATCTGCTCACTAGCATAAAATCACAGGAATGTAAAGTTTAATTCCGAGCTTGACATCCTTACCAATTTTTTCGTAAGCCACCCTTATCTGCTTTATTGACAAGGATGCGTAGCTCCTTTTGTACATCTACACTTTACAACCTCTCACCATTTAAGAAATGTTTTGCTCCTCTTTTATCCATAAAAGTGGAATCCTTCACATTTTCAAACATGGCACTCTATCTGCCATATTCCTGATTACTCACTAGCCTGTCTAAATCTTCATAAAGGAGGAGAAAGTGAGGATTGCAGATGCTGGAGATCAGAGCTGAAAATGTGTTGCTGGAAAAGCGCAGCAGGTCAGGCAGCATCCAAGGAACGGGAGAATCGACGTTTCGGGCATAAGCCCGAAAGAAGGGCTGAAGAAGGGCTTATGCCCGAAACGTCAATTCTCCTGTTCCATGCATGCTGCCTGACCTAAACCTTCATAAAGCCACATTTAATTTTCCTCACAGCGCATGTAGTATTTGGAAACTTGGAAATATTACATTTGGTCCTCCACATCTAACTTATTGACATGTAATGTGAATAGCTGCAGTCAATTATTGATCATTGTGATGTCCAATTAACCAGAATTTGCCAACATGAGAATGGTCAATTTTTGGTTGTGCTGCTTTCTATCTCTTAGCCAATCCTTGTTTTATGCCAGTATATTAACTTCCTCTCCTATGTACTTTCATTTTGCTCAACAATTGCTTGTGAAGGACCTTATCAAAAACCTTCTGAAAATCCAAATAAACAACATCCATCAGCTCCTCTTTTATGAATTTTCATAATATTTTCAAAAAACTTCAAGTGTTTGTAAATGTGATTTTCCATTTGAAAATCTATTCTATCTCCAATCAGTTAACTATTTTCCAAGTATCCAGTTATCAGATCCTTTACAGTAGGTGCTAGTACATTTTCTAGTAATGCTAACAGGTTTGTAGTTCCTGTTTCTTTCACGCTTCCTTTTCAAATAGTGAGGTGCCGTTTGTTAGATTTTAATTTATAGAATTATTCCAGAATCTATAGATTATTTAGAAGCTGATACTAATGCATTGATTATAGCCATCACCTCCAAGACTCTGAAATATAGAATATCAGGTCCCAGTGACTCATCAACTGTCAATCCCATTAATTTTGCCAATAGAATCTTCTTACCAATACTAATACTAATTTCCTTCAATTCCTAATTTTCCAAGGTCCTTCTGCACATTGCTCTATGTTGTTCTTCAATTAAAAACCACTTGTACAGGTTGGGGGAGAGTCTTTTCCAGAGGCAGGCACAGCAGAGGCTCCAGAAGCACACAATACATACAGTAGCTAAAACCACAGTGCACACTGGCACAAAACATGGCTTTGTGCATGGGAAATCATGTCTCACAAACTTGGTTGAGTTTTTTGAAGAAGTAACAAAGAAGATTGATGAGGGCAGAGCAGTAGATGTGATCTATATGGACTTCAGTAAGGCGTTTGACAAGATTCCCCATGGGAGACTGATTAGCAATGTTAGATCTCATGGAATACAGGGAGAACTATTTGAATACAGAACTGGCTCAAAGGTAGAAGACAGAGGGAGGTGGTTGAGGGTTGTTTTTTCAGACTGGAGGCCTGTGACCAGTGGAGTGCCACAAGGATCGGTGCTGGATCCTCTATGTTTTGTCATATACATAAATGATTTGGATGCGAGCATAAGAGGACACCAAAACTGGAGGTGTAGTGGACAGCGAAGAGAGTTACCTCAGATTACAATAGGATCTGGACCAGATGGGCCAATGGGCTGAGAAATGGCAGATGGAGTTTAATTCAGATAAATGTGAGGTGCTGCATTTTGGAAAAGCAAATCTTAGCAGGACTTATACACTTCATGGTAAGGTTCTAAGGAGTGTTGCTGAACAAAGAGACCTTGGAGTGCAGGTTCATAACTCCTTGAAAGTGGAGTCGCAGGTAGATAGGATAGCGAAGAAGTTTGGTATGCTTTCCTTTATTGGTCAGAGTATTGAGTACAGGAGTTGGGAGGTCATGTTGCGGCTGTACAGGACATTGGTTTGGCCACTGTTGGAATATTGCATGCAATTCTGGTCTCCTTCCTATCAGAAAGATGTTGTGAAACTTGAAAGGATTCAGAAAAGATTTACAAGGATGTTGCCAGGGTTGGAGGATTTGAGCTATAGGGAGAGGCTGAACAGGCTGGGGCTGTTTTCCCGGGAGCATCGGAGGCTGAGGGGTGACCTTATAGAGGTTTACAAAATTATGAGGGGCATGGATAGGATAAATAGACAAAGTCTTTTCCCTGGGGTCGTGGAATCCAGAACTAGAGGGCATAGGTTTAGGGTGAGAGGGGAAAGATATAAAAGAGACCTCAGGGGCAACTTTTTCACACAGAGGGTGGTACGCATATGGAATGAGCTGCCAGAGGATGTGGTGGAGGCTGGTACAATTGCAACATTTAAGAGGCATTTGGATGGGTATATGAATAGGAATGGTTTGGAGGGATATGGGCCAGGTGCTGGCAGGTGGGACTAGACTGTGTTGGGATATCTGGTCAGCATGGACAGGTTGGACCGAAGGGTCTGTTTCCATGCTGTACATCTCTATGACTGTCTGACTCTAATATCAGGTAAAATGCAGGTGTTGCACCGATCGAGTAATTTCGGAGAAAACTTAGGATGTTCCAGAGAGATGGTAGCTTGCATATGTCAGCAGCTCAATGAAGAGCTGCATTCTAAGGACTATACGGAATCCAATGCACATGGCATAAAAATGTGGCCTCTTTCATAGTGACCTCTTCCAGGGTTCTACTGAGGACTTGTGCAAGATTTCCCAGTCACCTGTATAACAAGTGCATCTGAGAATTGTGACATGTTCTCTTCAGAAGATCCTGTGACTTTGTAACATTTTGTGGACCCCAAGTGCCAGGCAGCCACTGCGTTGGGGATTGCTGCAATTACAGTACTCCCACAATTGGCTACACACTCTTGGCCCTGACAGCTCCCTGGCAGTAGCCATTTGCATTTATTAACAGGAAAGATTTTCATTTTATGAATGAGCAGCTGATAGGTGATTACAAAAAACAGATAATTTGGGTTTATGATTTGATTTCCTTGATGTGACCTCATGTTTTTCTAAATTCTGGTGAATACAGGTATGGCATACTCGATCTCTCCTCATTGAACCATCCAGGCATAGCTGCAAGTAGGATGGCTTAACATGGGTTAAACATCCTTCCTTCAATCAGGAGGCCACCATTGTGCACAATGCTCAAAGGCACTGAACACTGAACACATTGTACATCTGCAGCAATACATCTTTCATTATACATTCAATTCCTCTTGAAGTAAGGGTGATTATTTTCCTGAGTCATTGCTGCACCTGAACGTTGGCTCATTCTGACTTTTGACCAAGGTCATCCAGACCCTGACACTCAACAACACTTCATAATCTGTGATCATTATAAAGTACTCCACATTTCTGAAGGTCCTAGAAAAAATGGAAACCTTCAAATCTTTCATTATTGTATCCCCTTTGACTGTTCTCACACGCTTGTTTTGCCTATCTACTTGCCTTTGAGGCCTCCTTGCTTTACCAACATGATTCACTGCAGAACAGCACCAAGGCGTATAATGAAACAGCTGCAGATGCAGCTCAGACAATATTCATGGAAGGATCAATGTATGGGGAATAGAAACTGCTGGATTCAGTGTGATATTTCAGAGATACAACTTTGCAACTGATAGGCAAGGATCATTACTATACATGAAAGGAAGCATACAGATGACTCAACTTATGTTGAAAGGCATTAAGTGGTGTTTCTATTGATGTGCATCATTTGTGACTAGAGGGAGGTTAAATTCAGTACCAGGTCACAAGCGAAAAAGATGGCTAGAGGTGGGGGGTATTCACAGGGTTTGGTTCACATGTTCAGGGAGGTGGTCAACTTCACTGACAGGGCAATCGTCTCAGTAAGATATACTTCCAGATGCAGGTTCCTTGATCAGAACTAAATGCTCGGATCAGGACTGAGTGCCTTGGGATGGGGAACCACCCTGTCCCCCTTCAACCTGTAAATAGATCCAACAATTTGCTTTTCAGATTTCCTGTATACTTGTAGGTATACCAGTATATTGTGATCTCTTACAAGTCACAATCCATGAAATCAAACATCACAGTCACAGAAGAAATTGCAGCAGATTATTGAATAAATCAATACAGAGCTGAATATGAAAGAAGAATAGGATATTTCACTTACTTCTAAATTTGTAGAGCTAAATTGAAGCTCGCTTCTCTTCTAAGACAAGGAAAGTGAAAGTTCAAGAGGAAAGACTGAACAACCGCCTGAGGATAAATCCAAATTTGAGAGTACCACCTCTGAAATAATGCAGTATTTATGAGATAACTCTGCTCAACTAACAAGGCTGAAATGAAGAGCTGATAGAGAAAGAAAGGAAGTAGGATATATGACAGGCTGTGTACTAAGCTATTTAAAAGGTTGCCAGCTTACAGGAGGATCTGGAGCAACCTGTATATAAAACAGGCCAGACTCAGCAAGAGCAGCTACAGAAACATCAGCTTGATCTCAAAGTAAAAAGAAGTAGAGCTGCACGGTACGCATTGCAAGGAGATGCAAATCACCCACAAAATATTCCTTTTAGAAATAAATGCAAACCATGATGTTCTCGTGAAAGAACTTAAGCAGGACATGGAGGAAACCAAACAATTACTGAAGCAGCAAGTATATGAGGATTTGACTTCCAAGAATGCAAAAAGAAAAAAAATGCTGAAAAGGCTGAAAAATTATTAGAGTAAGTAATGAAGAAGAAAATGTACTTGACCAAAATAACACAAAAGCTTTGGTAGAATTGGAATAGCCAAAGCATAAAAGCAATAGATTTAAAATGAACTGTAAGTTATTAAGAAACTAAACAGTAAATGTCAAGCAGATTTGAACCATTCAAAACAGCATAAGTAACAAGATCAGTCGGGGCTAATCTAAAGAAAAACCTGGCTATAATACATCAAGATAAACAAATTGTGGGACAGTTCCTGCTATCCATTAAACAAACACTTGATATCACAAACAGGAATGTCATACAATATCACTGATGCCTGCAGAAATCAAAATCACCAATATGACATTTGAATGTATTACCAAATTATAAAGACTCATAGGCTCATCTGTTATTGTCAATAGTTAACTTCTTTGGAAGAGTGGTTTATATGTATTTTCCCTTTAAGAGAATTCACCTTTAAGGGTGCCATGTGTGATATGTATACAATGTTGCAACTCTGACTGCAGTCAGTCTGCTGTTGCCCTGCAAGCTACTCAAACAAAAATCAATTGGTTTGCTGTAATATCTGGCTTTATAACTTACCATGGGTTTTACTGATTTAAATAAATTAACCTATCCAGTTAATCAATCCCTGATGAATGAATGATCATTAAACCATTAATATTAACAGGACAACACCGTACCAGAAATGGCTCATGTCTGTGAATTTACATAGCTCATCAGTCACTTCTAGTTCTTTGAGGATCCCAATTTTAAAAATGTCTACCAGCAAAGCTTTAGTTCTAAAAAGGATCATTATTATACAGATAATACTTAAAGTTACTAGTTAATAAAGTACTACAGTTATTAATTAGAACATAAATGCAAAGATTGAAATTAGGTAAGATAAAAGTCCATATTATTAGTGGGTTTTGTAGCTCAGGTTGAGGTTCTGGATGTAGGTTTGCTTGCTGAGCTGGAAGGTTCATTTTCAGACGTTTCATCACCATACTAGGTAACATCTTGAGTGAGCCTCTGGACGAAGCACTGCTAATGTTTCCTGCTTTCTATTTATATCTTTGGGTTTCTTTGCATTGATGATGTCATTTGCTGTGGTGATGTCATTTCCTGTTCTTTTTCTCAGTGGGTGGTAAACGGGGTCCAAGTCTTGCACAGTATTTTGTAAATGACATTAGTTTTGCTTGTTGTCTGTATAGGGTCTTTCAAGTTCACCAGCTGTTGTTTTACTGTGGGTTTGGACACATTTTGTCTGCTTGTTTGGGTTTGTAGCTCTGGTTGGCTTTACAATGGATTGGCATTAAGCTGAAGCCAGCATAAAGATCCAATAATAGCAGCTCAGCTCAATCTAACAATCGTCCAGTGTTCAATCCCAAGTCAGCGGTGATCTAGAAATCCTCTGAACATTCACAACTCGGAGCTTACACTTGATCTTAGCTAAAAACTGAAATGTGATGTGATGCAGTGGTAACATGTCAACCTGTCTAGCTTTCTGGCTAAACGGAATCAAGAGTCAATCATGTGACTCTTAGAAGCTATCTTTGAATTTGTTGAGCTCATTTTTAATAAATAATTTTTTGTACAATATTTTATATTATAATTACACAACCATGACACATTTAAGAGGTACAGGCTTTTTAAACAGAGAAAAGTAGCTTCAATTTAAGCTAGATTTGCACAGTCTTCCTCCCCACACCCCCATGAAGCATGCAACAATTCAGCAGCATTCTTGTCACTGGGCTCATGCAGTTGTCCTCTAAATTAATAGATAGCATAACGTTTGCTAGCTATCTGCAGCAGAAGAAATAGACAAAGGTTGATTGTGCATTACAAGCCTCAGGTGATCTTGGGCCTGAAACGGCAGCAGGAATACCAATGCTGACCACGTGCTTCCTCTAAGTGAGAGTGACATTTTAGTTCAGGGGACTGACTGGGCACAGCCAGCATACTCTGCACAAGTAAATAAAGGATGACTTGGTGACAGGATATCGGCCGCTGTGCAGTCATTTCAGTGGTGATGGAGTAAACAGCACATGCCTGAAGAACATTCAATTACAACAGTCATCTTAGAATTGGGGATAAACTATTTGGGAAGCTTGACCCGTTTGATCCTACTGTTGAAGACTGGGCCCAGGATGTGGAAAGAATGCAATATTGTTTCCAGGCAAATGACATTGGGGTAGATGAAAAGCAACGAGTAATCTTTCTGACTGCTTGTGGACCGACAACAGTTTGGGTTATAAGGGACTTAACTTTCCCAGAGGCACCATACACTAAAACCTTAATAGAGTTGATGGAGTTGGTTAAGGAATTATTATGACTCCAAACTTCCTCTAATTCTGAGATGCTATCGGTTTTATTTGGCTGTTAGAGAATCGAGGAATCCATATCTGGATTTTTGAAAAGTTTGAGATGACTGCCAGAGGCATGTAAGTTTGGGGCCAATCTGAATGAGATGTTTAGTATGTGGGATTAATGATGTAACCATGCAGAAGCGCCTACTAGCTGAAGTCCAACTGGACTTCAAACAGGCACTACAACTGGGTATGTCATTAGAAAATGTGACAATTGGAGCATGGGAGCTACACAGCATCCCAATGGAAATGGACTATCTCGCTTGTCCGACTGAGCTTGTGGAACACCAGTTCAGTGTATGCAATTGCAGAGCCTCATTCAGGGCATATCCTGAGCAAAGAAACCCAAGGTCAGCCCACAGCAGAACCCCACAAAAAGCTGAGCCTTAGCCAAGTGGCTAAAACATTCTTCAGGCTCTGGGCCAGCAAGCCATTGTAGTTGGTGCTGGTATGCAGACTTCACACAGCAAAGGGGTCCTACAAGGCTTGACTTGAGTAAGAAAACTCGTAGACTGGCACTCAGGAGAGTGCACACCCTACATGTGTGATGGAACAATTAAATTGCTTAGTGACATCCAAATCAGAACTGATTAAAATTAATGTTTGGTTAAATAGTCACCCAGTTGCCATGGAGGTCGATACCAGTGCAGCTGCATCTGTAGTTGGAGAATCTGTCTTTAACAAGATTCTCTCTGGACTCCAACCTTTAAGTTTGCACAAGACCTCAGCCAGACTGAGAACATACATGGGAACCGTTGCAGATTAAGGGTATGACATCTATGAGAAGCAGTTGGTGCTGTTACCACTGATGGATGAGAAAACGCTTGGGCTCAAGCCTATTGGGGAAGAATTGATTGAAAAAGATTCATCTGGATTGGCTTAACATTTTTTGATTAGAAAATGGCTGCCTAAGTGAAATTCTAGTGAAATACCCAGGAGTATTTCAGGAAGAGCTTGGGACTATCAAAGGCGCCAAAGCCACTTTATATGTTTACCAGGAAACAATTCCAAAATTTTGCAAGGCCCACTCAGTGCTATTTGCCTTGTGGGCAAATGTAGAGGCAGAAATCAGGAGGCTGGAGAACGAAGGAATCATCATATCAATGCAATTTGCAAAATGGGCGGCATTGTTTGTACTGATTGTGAAGCTGGTGGTTCAGTTTGTCTTTGTGGGAATTTTAAGCAAACAGTAAACCGTTTCTCACAGCTGGATAAATATCTGATCCTTCGCATAGAGTACTTTACAAAGCTGAACGTGAGCTATGCCTACCTGCAACTGCGACTGCATGAGGAGTCCCAGAATTATGCTATAATTTATATCCACCGGGGTTCATACATATATACAAGATTGCCATTTGGGGCATCATCATCCTGCTGTCTTTTCCAGCAGACCATGGAGAACATTTTACAAGGGCTACCCCAGGTTGCCATTTATCTGGATGATGTGTTAATAAATGGGATGACCAATTAAGAGCACTTGGAGAACTTGGACATAGTGCTCCAACATTTCTGGGCAAATGCCTTAGAAGGGAAAAATGTATCTTTCAGGCAAGTTCTGGATTAGTGGTGCTGGAAGAGCACAGCAGTTCAGGCAGCATCCAAGGAGCTTCGAAATCGACGTTTCGGGCAAAAGCCCTTCATGCTTTATTCCTGATGAAGGGCTTTTGCCCGAAACGTCGATTTCGAAGCTCCTTGGATGCTGCCTGAACTGCTGTGCTCTTCCAGCACCACTAATCCAGAATCTGGTTTCCAGAATCTGCAGTCATTGTTTTTACCTCTTTCAGGCAAGTGACTACCTGGGTCACAGACTTGAAAGAACCGAGTTACACCCATTGGAAGATAAAGTGAGGGAGATCAAATGAGCCCCAGCTCCCACGTCTGTACTGGAGATTGAGTTAGTGAATTATTATGAAAAATTCATACTTAACCTGGTACCCTTGCACCTGCCATTGAAAAAATGTCAGCCTTGGAAATAATCATGGAACCAAGAAATAGCCTTTAAAGAAGTGTCAAAAAAAAACTTTCGTCATCTAAAGTATTGGCCTACTATGATCTGAAGTGAGAGGTAGTGCTAATATGTGATTCCTCCCTACAGTATTGAGGTAGTGCTGGGTCACCAGTGGTCCAATGGAAAGAAACGCTAAATAGCGTATGTTTCCCAGACTTTGGCTGATACTAAACTCAAATATGCCCAGATAGAGAAGGAAGGTTTAGCAGTCATCTTTGGTGTGAGGCAATTGGTGTGGTCTCTGTGTAGTTATTTTAGGGCCTTAGCAAATCGTTCGCTGTCCACCTTGAATAACAAAGAAGGCCAATGGACTTTCAGTCTTTTCATGATCACATAAATTCGTATAGAATTTAGAACATAGAAGAGGTCAGATATTCTAACTGATCCTTGGTTGTTTACAGCTAAGTCAACAATATAGGAGATTTTAACAGACATAGCAGGCACTCATATTTTTGATAAGGCAGTTAGGTCGCCTGCTGCTGTACAAAAACATTTTCTATTAATCAGGGAAAAATATCAACAAGTACAGTTGCAAAATGCCACACAGTCCCTGAAACTGAAAAGAATGCATCTGTCCATACAACCCTGTCACAGTAGGCGCTGCAACACGTGTCAGAGTGTGGACATAGATACCACCATTATGCATGGGGACACCTCCCACCTTGTACATGGCAGGTACTCATATGACTCAGCCAACGTTGTCTATCTTATACGTTGTAGGCAAGGATGCCCGGAGGCATGGTACATTGGGGAAACAGAGCAAAGGCTACGACAACCGATGAATGGGCACTGCACAACAATCAACAGACAGGAGGGTTCCCTCCCAGTTGGGGAACACTTCAGTGGTCCAGGACATTCTGCTTCGGACCTTCGGGTGACCATCCTCTAAGGTGGATTTCGGGACAGGCAGCAGAGAAAAGTGGCTGAGCAGAGGCTGATAGCTAAGTTCGGTACCCATAGGGAGGGCCTCAACCGGGACCTTGAGTTCATGTCACGTTACAGGTGACCACCATTGCACTATACACAGACAGATACTCCTACACACACACACACACTCTCACACACACACAGGCACTCCTATACACACATATACACGGACACACATACACACAGACGTGCACACACAGACACCCACACACACCCTTACAGACACACACACTCCCACACTCACACATGCACCCCCTCACAGACTTAAGACACTCTGCACTCACTACACACACACACATACACTTTCTCACATTCACAATCCCCAACCCAGACTGGCACACACACACAGACAGACAAAGACCCACATGCACACATATATTTTGTGGGATGAATTTGTACTTGCAAGGTTACATTGTACTTTGCTCAAAAACTGCATGCATTCATGTAGAGCTCTGAGCTCAAATACTGCATGAATTTATGTACAACTCTGTTATCTCACTTTTTAGATTAGAATCAATCTAAACATCATGGCATAGACAGAGAACACAGGGGGCCAACACCTTCAATATATTGTCTAGCTATCGCCATTGTTAACAGCTAACCCGAGAATGCAACTTTTTTAAAAAAAAGGTTTTGTGATTTACACATGAAAGAAGTGAAACTATCACTGTATTCTAACAGATGAAAGGCTTAACAGACAATCAATTTTTCAATGTATAATTTCAGTTACATCACATTGTAAATTTTTGCTATAAATTCTGTGTGTTAGGATTGAGCCCTCCACTATCACCTGATGAAGGAGTGTCGCTCCGAAAGCTAGTGTGCTTCCAATTAAACCTGTTCGACTATAACCTGGTTTGTGTGATTTTTAACTTTGTACACCCCAGTCCGACACTGGCATCTCCAAATCATGTATAAACTACATCTTGTTAAAGTCAACAGCCTCTTCTTATTAAATCTCACCAGTGATTTTCCTCTACCATTGTATATTAAATAGACCCCTTGACCAGTTAAGGAAAGAGGATGGTGGCAGCAGACTACCTCAATCACAAACTGGTGGTAGCTGGCATCACAACACAAACCACTTGAAACAGAGTTACACCAGAGGTTACATCAAGTAAAAGTAGACATCTACCAAAATTATTTCTGTACAATTTTCCACCAATACTCTGTCCTTCATTGAATCTCTGAGTTCAATAGTTCGATAGTTGGCACCAATATGGCTGTCCATAATTAAACCATTCTGTAAAGACAATTTACTACATCAAGGAGAAACAAAAAACTTTAAAATGCATGCTGTTTAGGCTGTCAATTTTGTGCCAACTTTTTATGGGAGCTATTTATGTAGTCCTATTGCAATGTATTTCTTCCATAATCTTTTAAATTTTAATTTTAAAATATTGATCTAATTATCTAATGAATGCTATTGTGCATTTTGTATCCATTCCTGTTCTTTAGGATACACTCTGATTCTTAACAGCTTGTTCTGTAAAACAAATCCTTGAAATGAGATCAGACATTTTTTACACAGGTTTATGTGATCCGAAATGTTCTAGCTGAAAAAGTTATGGAAACTGATTTAATTTGTAACTTTAAAGGCAGTTGGAGAGGTGTCTCCGTATGAGGAACTATAGGTTACAAGTAGAACGTGGAAATGTGCAACCAAGCCCTTTTGCTGTTTCAAAGACCTAGCACAGACACAACAGACTAGGTGGTCTCTTTCTGTGTTGTACGTTTCTATATTCTGTATTTTTGAGAGTGGTTTGGAGAGAGGCAAATGAAATTTAAATTCTTGCAGAGAGTGATCCATATTTTATCAGAATGCAACAATAAAGAATGTGAGACATGTCCAAAATAGGTTAGAACAGTGGATCTATCACAGTATCTTCATCAAAGTAGGTAAGAGTGAAGATGAAACATGAGACATATCTGAAAGTATCTTATTATAGGTTGCAAGAAAAACAGGTTAGTGAATGGGTAGGGATCGATACTTCCTAGTTTATTTTTATTACGTAGGCTGCGAGTGAACTGTACCCCCACATGGGAAAAGATTCCACAGGAAGGTTATAAAAAGTCATTTGTAAAAATTAATGGTAAAAATATGCATGTGAAAAAACAGACACTGATTTTTTTTTGTTAAATACTAATGATGTATTCTCTAAAGTTTACAGATGAAGCCAAAACCAGGATCTCGGGTGGAACTGGGGGAGGGGGAATCTCCTGCTGGGCTGAAATTGATCTCATTATAATGGGACAACCCAGGACCTTGGCAATAATTTTTAAAGATTTCTATGTTCAAAGTTTATTTGTAGAACTCATCCAGCTGTACAAATAGAAACATCTGACATGTACAAAATAAGACCTTCACTGTCAGAGGGAAAAGATAGTAAATCTAAACAATGAATAATGGGCCCATTCATGCATAACACACTCTGGGAGGCTTCATGCAAATTCCCAGTATATAGAGGTCCTGATGTGAAGCAAAGTATGCAAAATCTGAATTCTTGTAGTGTAGGTCCTCATATTAAAAATACACTCTTTAATGGTGTAGAATGTGCTTAGGATCCCTGATGATGCAATGATTAATGTGGAAGCTATGATTTCTGTCAACCCACAGATGCTCAGGCAGAGACTAAGACCTTCGAGAGAAAGTGAGGGCTGCAGATGCTGGAGATCAGAGCTGAAAATGTGTTGCTGGAAAAGCGCAGCAGGTCAGGCAGCATCCAAGGAACAGGAGAATCGACGTTTCGGGCATAAGCCCTTCTTCAGGAAAGAAGGGCTTATGCCCGAAACGTCGATTCTCCTGTTCCTTGGATGCTGCCTGACCTGCTGCGCTTTTCCAGCAACACATTTTCAGAGACTAAGACCTTCCTAGAATTGTTGGTAGACAATGGACTTTACTTAATACCTCAAAAAAGGTTGGGCTAGGGAGTAAGGGGCACCAGTCATCCTACCCACCATGCCACACTGTCATCCTACCCAGCTAGTACCCTATATATTTACTTGCTTACCTCAGTCACTCGCTCACTAATGCAGTAAAGGCTATTTAAATGTTCCAAAACTTTTCAGTATGTGTAAGGGAATGGATGAAGATTTACCAAAAAAAAGCAGCAAATACCATAAAAAGAGATCATGACTTGGATTTTTATATGGATGCTCCACATTTCTGGAGAGATTGGTTCAGAAATATTGGTAATAAATCCGGAGATCCACTATAATGCAAAAAAAAAGAGTAGCAATTTGACAGTGATTGTCAATACTTCCAAGATTTAGCACTAAATTCTCACTCCATAGTTCTGGCCTCCCTTGTTAAATACGCTAATAGTTCTGAAAAAGGTTCATGTTTTGAGCTATTCTGAGCTCTGCCCAGTATTAATGTCATGCTGTCTCTGGATGGAGAATCAGTTGAAGACATCTGGTCTTCTCTAGCAGTAAAAGCAAAGCACTGTAGATGTTGAAATCTGAAACCAACACAGAAAATGCTGGAGATATTCAGCATGCCTGGCACTATATGTGGAGAGAGAAACAGATGACTCTTAGAATCTGTACAGTGCAGAAAGAGGCCACTTGACACATCGCATCTGCACTGACACTCCGAAGAACATCCACCCACATCCCAGTCCCTTATCCTATCCCCCTAATCCTGCAATTACCATGGCTAATCCACCTAGCCTGCACATCCCTACGTACTATGGACAAGTTGGCATGGCTTTGGACTGTGGGAGGAAACTGGAGCACCAGGTGGAAACCTATGGGAAGAACATGCACACTGCCTGCAGATGGGTTCAGGTATATAATTCTTTGAAATTTCTGTCACATATAGACAGGATGGATAAAAAGGCATTTAGCATGCTTGCCTTTATTGCTCAGTCCTTTGTGTATTGGAATTGGGAAATCATGTTAAGATTGTGCGTGACATTGGTGAGGCCTCTTTTGGAGTATTGTGTCTATTCTGGGCACCCTGCTTTGGAAAGGATATTCTTAAGCTAGAAAGGGTTTAGAAGAGATTTACCTGGATGTTGCAGGATACAGAAGATTTGAATTATAAAGAAAAGCTGAATGGCTTGGTACTTTTTACACTGGAGCATAGGAGGTTGATAGGTGACTTTATAGAATCAAGGGAGGTTCAGAGAGGGCTAATGGTAGGTGTCTTTTCCCCAGGAGGAAGATTTCAAGAATAAGGGGCATATTTTTAAGGTGAAAGGAGAGAGATTTAAAAAAGACATGAGGGACTTTTTTTTTAACACAGAGGATGGTTTGCATATGGAATGAACTTCCTGAGGAAGTGGTGTATGCAAGCACAGTTCCAATGTTTAAAAGACACTCAGATGACGAGGAGGGATATGGGCCAGGAGCAGGCAGGCGAATCTAATTTAGTTTGGGATTATGTTTCGGCATGGACTGGTTGGACTGAAGTATCTGTTTCCATGATCTATGACTCTATGACTGTATGACAGTCACCCAAGGCTGGAATCTTCAAAACTTCAGAAATTTGGAAGACATCGTGCAAATTCCCAATAGTTCCTCATGTGAACCAAAGTCTTCTCTACCTCTTTTTAGTAACAGTTAACATACCTAAAACTAAATACTGATGTAAAGTGCCACTTGAGTTGTCATCCAGGCATCAGATTATATCATAAAATCCTCCACATGTTTTCATAGCTTCTCCACATCAATCAGTTTGTTACTACACAGGAATGGTTGAGGCAAAGAGCATAGACACACTTAAGTTTGTAAGAAATTAAAGAATAAATTAGGGAAAAAAAAGGATGAATTAGTGGGTTTAGAAGATAGAATCATGTAGGAGGAGCCAGGTTGTGTGCATCATAGACGCCAACACTGACCTATGTGTTGAATGATCCGTTTCTCTGCCTTAAAATTCAATGTTATTTTTGAATAAGATTTAAAGTGTAGGTTTAGGCATTCATTAGTGCTAGTAGTTTATTGCTGAATTGCTTGACATATATACAGCATACTTGAGCAATGAAATGCATTACAGATGGTTTTAATGCTGAATTTTATGTCAAATCTGCAGTAGCTTCATAATGATGTGGTTTGGTTTGAACTGTAGAGTGTGTCAGATCCCTGGGGTAT
This sequence comes from Chiloscyllium plagiosum, assembly GCF_037043375.1. Lineage (NCBI taxonomy): Eukaryota > Metazoa > Chordata > Chondrichthyes > Orectolobiformes > Hemiscylliidae > Chiloscyllium > Chiloscyllium plagiosum. The sequence goes on from NW_028270169.1 coordinate 40,976,527, forward strand.
TCTGGTGATATAAAAGTCTCATTCACACTCAAAATTCTGAAGTAACGTTGTAAATTATGGAGTGGCACAGTGGCTCAGTAGTTAGCATTGCTGCCTCACTGCACCAGGGACCCGGGTTCCATTCCTGCATTGGTGACTGTCCGTATGGAGTTTGCACATTCTCCCCATGTCTGCATGGGTTTCCTCCGGGTGCTCCGTTTTCCCTCACAATCCAAAGATGTACTGGTCAGGTGAATTAGCCATGCTAAGTTGTCCATAGCGTTGGGTGCGTTAGTTAGGGGTAAACATAGGGTAGGGGAATGGGTCCGGGTGGATTACTCTTCGGATGGTTGGTGTGGACTTGTTGGGCCGAAGGGCCTGCTTCCATACTGTAGGTAATCTAAATGATGCAGAGATGAATCATAGATGCAGCAGAACAGTGGCCCTTCAGTGCTATTATTAATTTGAAAGCATTAGTATGCAATTAGGAAAATTTACATTAATACAAGTTGAAGTGTCTCTAAATACTTCACATAATTAATATTAGGAGCATAGTGATTTTTATTGTGTTGGTAAACACAGAACTCATTTCTCGTCAGTAACAATTCATGAATAGCCATGTTATGAAGAACAAGTGTTTTCATATGTTGTAGTTTGAAAAAGGAATGTTGACTACAAGTAAGGATTCTATGCTCACCTTTGAATCTTTACATCCATCTGAAGAGAGGGAAGCTGAGTTTATGATAGACTCAGAGGGTGTTACTTCAGATAATAGTGTACTGTACTAAATTTTATATTGTTGGATAGGATGCAAAGTTGTTTCGCTTAAGGGAAGTGATCATAGCATCAGATGGTTGTAGAATGCTAGGAACATTTTCCCCATTGGTCAAGAGTGACAACAATTTATGAGGAATCAATACCTGTGAGTCAACATTAGAAATCAATACAAAGAGTTCCTCCTTGCTACTATTGGATTGTCCATCTTCTACTATTCTCTTCCCTGTTGTGCTGAATTATGCAAAGACAAAGTTTCGTTTTAGTTTCAAAGGCTAAGCATCCTCACTTGGAGCACACCACCTTTACATTGTCAGGAAAAATGAAGCATATGTTTTCCACCTACCACTGACCTCATCTTGAAAAAGGACTTAATCTGATGTGAAAACCAAAAGAACTACAGATGCTAGAAATCAGAAGCGCAAACAAAAATAGCTGGCAAACCTCAGTCGGTCTGGCAGCATCTGTGGAGAGAAAACAGAGTCAATGTTTTAAGTTGAGTGACCCTTCTTCAGAACTTAATCCGATGTAGTTCTCAATCAATAATTACTGATGGAATGCAAGAGAATGATAAATAGGCTCCTATCAGCTGCCAGAAGAGTCCATCCACCTACCACATTTCCCATTCATATAGGTTCAATTAAATGCTGACTGGCTTCATTCTGTTCTGTAAGATTCAATGAACATGTAGTTCAGATATATGATACCACTGGAGATGATGCTATGTAAGTTAAATGGCACTCTGTTGATAGTCACTTCTAATGCAGCCCACCTGAGGTACCATGTTAGGAACAGCACTTGTGTGGACATACTGTGAAGGAAGCAGCTGAGATGGTACTGACATGACTTTGCACATTGATGTGATGTGGGAATGGAAGATCATCAGAAGGGGAAATGATGCTAAGAAGCCTGACTCAGGCTAAAAATGACTCAGATCTCAGCAGTCCAGAATTCAAATGGGAAATTATATAAATGCTTAGAGGTCCAGTTAAAGCAAGTAAAAACAGATTCCCAAGAATGCACTTCAGATGGTGTTTGCAACTGACATATAGATAAGAATGTTTAGTGGGGATAAATAAGGTCACTATGATTGCAAATCATCAGGAGAACGATCAATCATAACTTCTGATGTGCCAACTATGAAAACTTTGATTTGTTTCCTTCCAAACATTCACCCAACTAACTAAAATCTAGCACCAGTATATTCCAAGATGTGGAGAGTGTGGTGCTGGAAAAGCACAGCAAAAGCCTGAAACATTGATTCTCCTACTCTTTGGATGCTGCCTGACTGCTGTGCTTTTCCAGGACCACACTCTCAACTATAGTCTCCAGCATCTGCAATCCTCACTTTTGCCTATATTCCAAGATTTGGAAAGTACAGATGACACTGTTGCCTAGGACAGTTACTTGAAGATACCCTTACAGTCTCTCATTAATAGGGGACCTCTGTGCTATCAGGGCAGTAACTGATCCTCAACTTCAGTAAAACTGGTCCAGTTGAGTTGTTGAAGATTGCAGAAAGAAAATCGCATGGGAAGTAAGGGATTAGATATATTGGGCATAAATGTTAATAATGTGGTAAGAAATAGAAGTAAGAAGTTCTAATATGTGAATCCATTAAGTCTGACATAGTTACATTACTGAATGTTTGTGCATCTTGCTGTTAGAGTTTCTGCATTACTTTCTCTTACATTAATGGATTATTCCTTGAAATATGTATAATAAGATGATCAAGTGCAAGGGGTTATCCAGGGATCAATGATTCTTGGATTACATATTTGTTTATGCAGACGTTTGTGATGCTTGTTGGGAAAATATGTATTTACTTATTAAAGGAATTGTTTTCTATCATCTGTTATTCATTGTTGGCATGGATTTTCATGTGTCCAGAACTGACTGCAATGCTCCAAATCGTGTCTAATGAAAACTTCATATAAATGTAATGTAACATCTACTCATTTGAATCACAGCTTTCAAGATGAAAGCCAACATTCCATTAGTTGTTTAAAGTATTTTTTGAATCTGTTCTCTAGTTAATGCTGATTTATGTAGGAGATACCTCTAAATTTCTTTTCTTACCCAAGTTCCTACCTTCTTGCCATTTGGAAAATACATTGATTTATGTTTCATAGCTCCAAAATGGATGACATCACAATTTCCTCCATTAAATTTTATCAAAGAATAAAGGACAAAGAACAGTACAGCACAAGAACAGGCCCTTCGCCCCTCCAACCCTGTGCTAACACATTTTGCCCTTCCATACTAAAATTGTGTTCACCTACAGGATCTGTATCCCTTTATTCCCTTCCTCTTCCTGTATTTGTCCAGGTGTTTCTTGAATGCTGCAATTGTATCCGCTTCCACCTCCTCTTCTGGCAGTGCACTTTTGGCACTCACCACCCTTTGTGTGAAAAACATGCTCCGCAAATCTCTCTTAAACTTGCACACCGCCCCCACCCCCTCCCCCCTCCACGTTCAACCTGTGTCCCCTAGTAATTGACCCTTCCACCCTAGGAAAAAGCATCATATTTTGCACTCTATCCATGCCATCCACAATCTTATAAACTTTTATCATAGCTTTGCCTGCTCACCTACTTAACAAAGTCTTTTTGCAATATTCTGTTGCCACAATCCAATTTATTGTGGCACCCAACTTGGTGTCAACTGAGATATATGGCTCCACAACCCATTATCTAATCCACTTATCAATAGTGAAATGCTGTAGCCTAGTACAAATTTCTGTGGGACACCATTAATCATCAAATACAGGCCATTTGAGGACATATCCATTATGTTTAGTCTCTGTACCTTGTTGAGATTTTAAAGCCAACAATTGTTTGCTATTTTAATTTAAGAACAATTCATTGTTATCAAAGATCTAATCAATCAAAGTCAACTGTTACTAATATCATGTTTATTTTGTTATAATCAAAATTTGAGGTAGGATATAACATACTCATTATTCTGCAATATTATATGACTGGCATGTTGTGAGCACTGGTCTAGATCATGTAAGATCAGTAGCATTTGTGAGCTTAGTTTTCTTGCTTCTTTTCTGTGACCCTGACATTATCAATGACTTTCTAAACTACCAAAGATTGTTAGTGTGATCTTACTCTTAGTTGTTTTTCTCCATCACCTGCTGGAAAGGCTTCCGTCTAAAAATATATCTTTTACTCTTTTTCTTAGGGTGGACCTGGGTATTATGCTAATAGGACTAAACTGGCTTGCTGAAGTTCTACTTACTATAAAAGCTTTCAATTGTGCTTCAAGTTCTTTGTTTAAGCTATGATATACAAGCCAACCCTTAAGCTATCTCATATTTTCCATGAGCTTTCTTTTAGCCTTTTAAAGTACTAAATTTTTAATCAACCAAATCCTTCCACCAGTTTTGCAAAGCTCATTCAATGTTGTTCACCACGATAATTTCAACAACTCCCTCAAAGTGTGTCTCTTACGGCTTTCAAAGTCATTGCCAAGGGATTAATTGTTCACATTTGCCTGTTATCAGGTATTTATGTTGTCACAACAGTTGGGTGTGTTCTCACCATTGTCAATGAACTGCAGATAAATATAACTAATTTAGTCCCTTCTAAATTTTTAAGATTTAAGTTAAAGTGAACCAGCTGTTAAGCATTTGCTTTAAACAGGTTAAAGGTTCATTTAGTATATATTAATACTGAAAATTCCTTCAGGATAAAGAGATAATATTATTATCAAGAAATTGTACACATCAAGATTAAAATAAATATCATTTAGACAAAAGATTATTTACAAGGAAGTCCCAAAAAGTCATCTTTGGTAAAGAAGGGAGATAAACTGAAGACACAGTCAGGTAGATGGGTTACATCCAGGAAAGGTAGGAGAGGGAGGCAAGTAGTGCAGGAGTCTCCTGTGGCTATTCCCATCTCAAACAAGCTGTTTGGGAAAATGTAGGGAATGATGGACTCTCAGGAGAATGTAGCACTGACAACCAACTTTCTAGTACCGTGACTGGCTCTAATGTAACAAGGGGTATGCCAGGTTCCAAGTGAATAATTGTGATAGAAGACTCTCTAGTAAGAAGCACAGACACATGTTTCTGCAGCTGACAGCAAGACACCAGAATGGTGTGCTGTCTCTCTGGTGCCACGATTAAGGATATCTCGGTGAGGTGCGGGATGTTCTCAAAGGGGAGAGGGATCAGCAGAAGATCATTGTACACATTAGAACTAACGACATAGGAAGAGATAAGGACAAGATTCTGAGGAGAGAATGTAGAAAGTTAGACAAGAATCTATAAAGGAGATCCTCGAGTGTTGTAATATCTGGATTACTCCCAGTGCCGCGAGCTAGTGAGGCGATACAGCAGATGAATGCTTGGCTGAGGAGCTGGTGCAAGGGAGAAAGATTCACATTTTTGGATCATTGGAATCTTTTTGGGGGTAGAACTGACCTTTTTAAGAAGGATGAATTGTACCTGAATTGGAAAGTGACTAATATACTGGCAGAGAGATTTGCTACAGCTGCTCAGGAGGATTTAAACTAGTTGGGGGGTTCCCAGGGAGATAGTGAGGAAAGAGTTCAGTCTAAGACTGGCACTGTTAGGAAAAGGAGAAAGTCAAACAGTCAGTGCAGGCAAGAACAAAGCAGAGAATGAGGTAGGACTGATAAATTAAACTGCAATTATATCAATGCAATAGGTGATGCAGATGAATTCAGGGTCTGATTTGGAACATGGTACTGGGATATCATAGCAATTACAGAGATGTGGCTCAGGGATAGGCAGGACTGCCAGTTTAATGTTCATATAGATGCTATAAGAAGGATAGAAAGGTGGGGGTGGGCAAGGGGGAGGGGGAGTGGCATTTTTGATTAGGGATAACTCTACAGCCACCTATGTGTGGAAATGCAGAAGTTGAGGACGATACTAAGTGAGTATTTTACATAAGTGTTTACTGTGGAGAAGGATATGGAAGATAGAGAACGTGGGGAAATAAATAACGACATTTTGAAAAATGTCCACAATACAGAGGAGGAGGTGTTGAAGATCTTAAAATGCATAAAGGTAGATAAATCCCTGGGACCTGATCAGGGGTACCCTAGAATTCTGTGGGTAGCTGGGCAAATAATTGCTGGGCCCTTTGCTGAGGCATTTGTGTCATTGGTAGCCACAGGTGAGGTGCTGGAAGACTGAAGGATGGCTAATGTGGTGCCATTATTTAAGAAAAATGGTAAGGAAAAGCTCGGTAACTGTAGACTGGTGGGCCTGACATGAATTGGAGGCAAGTTGTTGGAAGGAATCCTGAAGGACAGGATTTAGGTGTATTAGTAAAGACAAGGATTGATTAGAGATAGTCAACATGTGCATGAGAAAATGTGTCTGCCAACCAATTGAACTTTTTGAAGAAGTAACAAAGGGGATTGATGAGGGTAAAGAGTTAGAGACGATCTATATGGACTTCATAAGGCAAGGTTCCTCATGGTAGACTGGTTAGTAAGGTTAGATCACATGTAATACAGAAAGAATAGCCATTTGGATAATGAATTGGCTTGAAGATAGGAGACAGCGGGTAGTGGTAGAGGGTAGCTTTTCAAACTGGAGGTGACCAGTGGTGTGCCACAATGATTGGTGCTGGGTCCACTGCTTTTCACCATTTATATAATAGGTATGAACAAAGGAGGAATAGTTAGTAAATTTGCAGATGACACCAAATTTGGATGGTGGAAAGTGAAGAAGATTACCTCACAGTACAATGGCACCTTGATCAGATGGGGCAATGGGTCGAAAAGTGGTAGATGGAATTTACTTTATATGAATGTCAGGCACAGCATTTTGGAAAGGCAAATCAGGGCAGGACTTATACACTTAATGGTAAAGTCTTGGGGAATGTTGCTGAACAAGGACACCATTGAGGGCAATTTCATAGTTCCTCGAGAGTGGAGTCACAGGTAGATAGAATACTGATGAAGGGATTTAGTATGCTTTCCTTTATTGGTCAGTTTATTTGGTATAGATGTTGGGAGGTCATGTTGTGGCTGTACAGGGCATTGGCTAGGTCACTTTTGGAATATTGTGTGGAATTCTGTTCACCCTTCTATGGGAAGAATGTTGTGAAACTTGAAGGAGTTCAAAAAAGATTTAGAAGGATGTTGCCAGGGTTGGAGGGTTTGAGGTATAGGGAGAGGCAGGGAGAGGCTGAGGCTATTTTCACTGGAGCATCAGAGGCTGAGGGATGACCTTACAGAAGTTTATAAAATCATGAGGAGTATGGATAGGGTGAATAGCCAAGGTCTTTTCCCCAGGGTGGGAGAGTCCAAAAATGTGGAGTTTGCACATTCTCCCCGTGTCTGCGTGGGTTTCCTCCGGGTGCTCCGGTTTCCTCCCACAGTCCAAAGATGTGCAGGTCAGGTGAATTGGCCATGCAAAATTGTCCGTAGTGTTAGGTAAGGGGTAAATGTAGGGGTATGGGTGGTTTGCGCTTCGGCGGGTCGGTGTGGACTTGTTGGGCCGAAGGGCCTGTTTCCACACTGTAAAGTAATCTAATCTAATCTAAAGGTCATAGGTTTATGGTGAGTGCAGAAAGATTTAGCAAGGACCTGAGTGGAAGGTTTTTTTTAATGCAGAGACTGGTAGGTGTATGGAAGAAGCCAACAGAGGAAGTGGTGGAGTCTGGTACAATAACAGCACTTAAAAGGCAATTGGATGAAAAGGAAGGGTTTAGAGGGATATGGGCCAAGTACTGATAAATAAGGACTAGATGAATTTAGGATGTCTAGTCAGCATGAACAAGTTGGACGAAAGGGTCTGTTTCTGTGCTGTACATCTCTATTATTCTATGACTGTATGCTATACCATTAGAGCCTGTTGCTTGAGTTTCAGTTGCAAAAGCTAAGAGGTCAGCATTTGAAGTCAGATCCAACAGGAGTGATGATTTCTGTGGTTGAGTAGAAAGTATTTTCTTGTGCAGGTGGACTTCCTAGGACAACAGAATTTGAAAGAGAAAAGAGATTCTTGGCTGTTGGTTCTGCAGGTGTGGTACTTGTAGTTGCTTGATTACTTCAGCAGAAAATCAAAGTGTTTCATGATGCCTTTCTCTCTCTTTGACTCAATCTCCCTTTGCCTTAATTTCCCTTTCTTCTGCATTTTCTCATTACCTGGAGAGGTAATCCTTCCAGATAGTTCAAGATGGTTCTTTCTTTGTCTGGGCAGCTTATATTTTTGAATCATTCTTAGCTGGCAAGCTAAGATTACCACCATTGCCAGGTTACATAAGAATATAAGAATTAGGAGCAGGAATAGGCCATCTGGCCCTTTGAGCCTGCTCTGCCAATTAATAAGATCTTGACTGATCTTTTTGTGGAGTCAGCTCCACTTACTACTCTCTCACCATAACTCTTAATCTCTTTACTGTTCAAAAATGATCTAACATAGCTTTAAAAACATATACTGAGGAAGCTTCAACTACTTCACTGGGCAGAGAAGTACATAAATTCACAGCCCTCTGGGTGAAGAAGGTCCTTCTCAATTCAGTCCTAAATCTGCTCCACCTAATATTGAGACTATGCCCTCTTGTCCTCATTTCAACCACCAGTGGAAATATCCTCTCTACTTCTATCTTAACTATCCCTTCATAATTTTATATGTTTCTATAAGATCCCCCCTCATTCTTCTAAATTCCAATGAATATATTCCCAGTCTACTCAATCTCTCCTCGTAAGCCAAACCTCTTAAGTCCAGAATCAATCTAGTGAACCTCCTCTGCACCCCCTCTAGTGCCAGTACATCCTTTCTCAGGTAAGGAGATCAAAACTGCACATAGTGCTCCAGGTGTGGCCCTTACCAGCACCCTATACAGTTGCAACATAACTTCTCTGCTGTGATTCATGCAAAAGGACACCTAGGTCCCTCTGCACAGCAGCATGCTGCAATTTCTTACTATTCAAGTAATAGTCCTTTTTACTGTTATTCTTACCAAAATGAATGAATTCACATTTATCAACATTATACTCCATCTGCCAGACCTTTGCCCACTGATTTAAACTATCTATGTCTTTTTGCAAAGTTTCACAGTCCTCTGCACACTTTGCTCTACCACTCATCTTAGTGTCATCTGCAAACTTTGACACACTACACATGCCCTCCAACTCCAAATCAACCATGTAAATTGTGAATAATTGTGGTCCCAGTACTGATCCCTGAGGCACAACACTAGTCACTGATTGCCAACCAGAATACCACTCATTTATTTCCACTCTTCCACTCTTTGCTTCCTGTTGGTTAACCAATTCTTAATCCATGCTAATACATTGCCTGTAATGCCTTTATCTTATGCAGCAAACTTTTGTGTGGCATCTTGTCGAATGCATTTTGGAAATCTAGTGGGTCCCTGTTGTCCACCGCATTTGTAATGTCTTCAAAGAATTCCAAAAGATTAGGTAAGCATGGCCTGCCCTTCATGAACCCATGCTGCTTCTGCCCAATGGGACAATTTCTATCTAGATGTCTTGCTAGTTCTTCCTTGATATTGGAGACTTAGGCATTTTCCCCACGACAGAAGTTAAGCTAACCAGTCTACACTTGTATTTCTCCTGCCACTTCTTTTAGCACCCTGGGACGCATTCCATCAAGGCCAGAAGACCTGTCTATTCTTAGCTCCATTAGCTTGCCCAACACTAGCTCTCTCATGATAATGATTGTTTCCAGGTCTTCACCCACCTTCCTCTCTTTGTCAATTACTAGCATGTTATTCATATCTTCCACTGTGAAGACCCACACAAAAATACCTATTCAATGTCTCAGTCATTTCCTCATATCCCATTACTAAAACACCCTTCTCATCCTCTAAAGACCAATGTTTATTTTAACCACTCTTTTTTGTCTTATATATTTATAATTACTTTTGCTGTCTGTCTTTATATCTTGAGCTTTTTTTTTCTTATAATCTATCTTACTTTTCTTGATAACTCTTTTTGTGGCTTTCTATTGACCTTTCAAACTTTCCCAATCTTCAAATTTCCACTGATCTTGCCCACTTTTTATTCCTTCTCTTTGAATTTGATAGTTTTCCTTATTTCCTTAGACACTCATGGTCAATTACCCCTTTCCCTACAGTCCTTCCTTTTCACTGCTATATACTTTTGTTGAGCACTTTGAAAAATTACTGTTCATCAACTGTCCCACCATAAAGTCTTTGCTTCCAGTCTACTTTCTTCAACTCCTCCCTCATCCTGTTGTAGTCTCCCTTGTTTAAGCATAGGACTCTGGTATTGGATTTTATCTTCTCACTTTCCATCTGTACTCTAAATTTAACCATACTGTGATCGCTCCTTTCAAGGCAATCCTGAATGATGACATCATTAGTTTACAGGACCAGATCTAAGATACTTTGCTCCCTTGTCGGTTTCATTACATACTGTTCAAGAAAATTATACATTGAGTGAACTCCTCCTCAAGGCGTGACCAATCAACATGTAGATTAAAAGTCCCCATGACAATCGCCATCCTATTTCTACAAGCAATGTGATATTATTATTTGGTGGCCTAGAGACCACACCTCTCAGTGGTCTAATTTCTAATTTCCACCCAAATGGATTCAACCTTATTCTCCATAGAACCTATGTCATCTCTCACCACCGCCCTGATGTCATCCTTAAAAATCAGATCTACACTGTTTCCTTTACCTCCCTGTCTGTCCTTCCGAATAATCTGATACCCCTGGATATTTGACTCCCAGTCGTGACCATCCCGCAACCATGCCTCTGCAAAGGCTACTAAATCCTATTAATTCATGGTGATTTGTGCCATTACTCATTTATCCTGTTACGAATGCTACGAGCATTCAGGTAAAGCGGCCTTATGCTAGCTTTTGTAGCTTCATTATAAATTCCAACATCTCCAATAATAATATCTCCTGAGTTATACTTCCTTTTTATTTTTTTCATAGTCTGTCACGTAGTTAAATCCTCTTGCTCACATGCTAACCTGCTGCTTTCCTTTTTATTGACTACCATACTTCCTGTCATTTTCCCCTTCCCTTCCCCCAAACTTCCTAATGACCACCCTATTTATCCTTTTTGATAGAATGCTGGTTCCAGATTGGTTCAGGGGGAAACAGTTTCATCAGTAAAGATCCTTCCTGTTCCAAAACTAATGCCAATGCCCCGTGAAATGGAACCACTCTTTCCCACACCACTCCCTTAGCCACTTATTTATTTTCTTAATTTTCTTGTCCCTAAGCCAATCTGCACGTGGCTCGGGTAGTAATCCAGAGATTATAACCCTTGAGGACCTATCCCTTAATTTTGTTACTAGTGCTTGATAATCACCAAACAGGTCCTCCTTCCTAACATTGCCTATTGTTGTTTGTCCCAACATGGACCACAACAACTGGATCCTCGCCTGCCTACTCCAATATCCTTTAAAGCCTATGTACAAAAGAATTAAGTCATGTTCCACACAAGACATTAGCATTTCAGTGATAGTATTTCTCCTATTTGTGATTCTTAACTTTTATTCTGGCCATTGCCCAATTTTAAGTCTCAAAATAGTTTGTCAATATTATGTCCTGGACAAGAGTTTTTACATGTCTGAGGATTGATCTCTGTAAAACCTGCATTATCAGGTGACTTATAACAGCCAAGTTTTTAATTTCTTGTGTACATATGCAATTACAGTCAGAATAATATTTTTTACAAATATTGGTGGTCTTTAATAGATTTTTTTCTAAATATTACTGGTTCATAACTAAGCAGTTGTGACAATGTTCAGAGCTATTTGTGAGGCTTGTCACTAAACTATTCATTATTGGCTATCTAGGTTAATAATTCGAATTTCATATCAGACTGTTGAATCATAGAATGATTCACTTAATTGACCGCTTCTACCTCTACATACTTATTAACTATTGCATTTCAGCAAGCATCTTAATTGAGCAGAGTTAACTGAAAACCTGCCACAGCTTTGAAGATGGTTATTTGTTTTGAATACCTGTCCAGTTGTCTCCCACGAATGCAAAAGTATCATCTGACAACAGCCTTAAACAGTTTCCAGAAAAACATATTTTGTAGAACTAACCGCGTAATTTATAAATCTACATTTATATAAGCACATCATGAACATGCAGTTTGTAATCTTATATAGTTTGAAAGAAAAGCAACCAAACTTTAAAATGAATACAAGGATACTTTCAATCCTGGCCTCCAATTTTTATCAACACAAGCTATTGCAGCTACAGGATCCAATTTTATGTTCAGAGTCCATTTAGGGTTTGAGTGATGTGGGCTTTGGTGGTATTTGTGACAGAATTGAACGAGAAGTCTGGTAAAGCCTATCTCAATGTTGGGAGCATCTTGTTCTATGTTTTATGCTTTTGGGGAGTAGAATGGTAAGTTTCTCCCTAGACAGTGGAAATTTTTCTCTTGTGGATTCAATGGCAGCTAAAGCAAGCATTGAGACTGTATTATCTTAAGAATTGATCATAAAAGGCATTAAATAATTCAAGTATTCCAAAACTGTCCATTGAAACCTCAAAAGGTGTGAGGTCTTAAAGGTTTTCTAATGTTAAACAGGCGACAGGAGGGACATTGCAAAGAATGCCAACATAATTGATCCTCTATTTGGCTCAGTTGTTAGTACTGCTGCCTCGTAGCACTAGGGACCTGGATTCAATTCCACCCTCAGGTGTGGATTTCTGCTGGGTGCTCCACTTTCATCCCATAGTCCAAAAATGTGCAAGTAAGATGGATTGGCCACGTTAAATTGCCCATAGTGTCCATGGATATGTAGGTTAGGTACATTAACCATGGGAAATGCAAGGTTACTGGGAAAGGGTAGGGGATGGGTCTAGGTGGGATGGACTTGTTGGGCCGAATGGCTTGTTTCCACTCTGTATAGATTCTATGAAATTCTATTGTGGAGCAAGGATTTACCAAAGTTATCATTTGAAGTCATTTTATCATCTTTCAAGCTGGCTCAGGTCAAGCATTTTGAGGACAACCAACTGAACACTATGACAAACATCTTGAAATAAAACTGCTTCTCAACAGGGAGACAGGAAGAAGATATCAAGAATTAAAAAAACACATAGTTGAAGCAGTACCATATAAAACCTTTCTACCAAGAGCCACAATCTGCAGTGCTGTAAAAGATGAAACAAAGGAGGTTTTATTTACTCTTACGACGTGTTCTGCTAACTGAGACCACCTGTGGGAGCGGCCTCCAACTTTTATCAACACAAACTATTGCAGCTACAGGATCCGATTTTATGTTTGGAGACCATTCAGGGTTTGAGTGATGTGGGCTTTGGTGGTATTTGTGACAGAATTGAATGAGAAGTCTGGTGAGGCCTATCTCGATGTTGGGAGCATCTTGTTCTAACTTTTATGCTTTTGGGGAGTAGAATGGTGAGTTTCTCCCTAGGCAGTGGTGAGTTGCCAATTATGGGGATCATTGCTTGTTACATGCCTTATTAAATGCCCAACTAACCTCATCAATAGTCAGCTCCCAATCTTATCAAATGCGCTAAACAAGCTAGACATTGAGAATTCTTGACATGGAAACCAGAATGGGTAGCTGGTGAGTTCAGCTTTCCACTAGTTCCAAAGGACCTTCAAGTTTGAAACTAGGCATCAACATTTCAAGTCATACTCCATATGCACTAACTACACGCATCCATTTCCATGGACATTGGTGCCTGAGATGTGCCAGCCTCTAAGAATTCTCATGGCACATCTCCAATCCACAGACAGTCCACTTCTGCACTTCAATGCTGCACATGATGCACTGAAAGCTATCATTGCCATACTGCAGCAAAGATACTATGTGCTCAGGAACATGCTCCATTTTTCCAGTAGCAGCAGCAGTGGGAGGAGTGAAAGGAAAGGTAAATTTAAAATTACATAAACTTACCTCATGAATAGGTGGAACGCATGCTGAGCAGGAAAGGACATGGGACTGATGAAGGGCTTATGCCTGAAATGTTGATTCTCCTGCTCCTCGGATACTACCTGACCTGCTGTGCTTTTCCAGCACTACACTCGACTCTGATCTCCAGCATCTGCAGTCCTCACTTTCTCCTGCTGAGTAAGTGAAGTAATATATTTGGGTGGTTGCATTACCTGAACCACTACTTAGGTAATGTCTCCCACCCATCCACTTCCTCTAACCAAAATCAAGGTGCACCGGATTGATAGGTAACTAGTTTTTTTTAATTCATCATTTTCCTACAGTCTCTTTGGGAATTTAGAAGAGTGGAGATTGTGGGTAGGGCAGTTGAGTGTTCCTCCTGCAGAATGTGGGAGGTAAGAGTCTCCACTAGCATCTCTGCTGGCTTAATCTGCAGGAAGTGCACCCAACTCCTGCTCCTTGAAAACCATGTTAGGGAACTGAAGCTGGAGCTGGATGAACTTCAGATCAGTCGGGAGGCGGAGGAGGTTATAGAGAGGAGTTACAGGGAGGTAGTCACACTTCAGGTGCAAGAAAGAGGCAGATGAGTTACTGTGGGGGACAGAAAGGGAACCAGCAGGCAGTGCAGTGAACCCCGGTGGCGGGTTCCCCTAAATAACAACTATTCCGTTGTTATAAATAAATTGTAGTAATATACATAAATTGTAGTTCCATAAATTGTAATATACATAAATTGTAGTTCCAGTGTTCAGGAGGTTGAGAGTAGTGAAGTCAGAAATATGGTTTCAAGGTCGCAAGATTTCACCGGCAAGCAGGAAGGTGTTTGAAGTGTGTTTACTTCAACGTCAGAAGGATCCGGAATAAGGTGGTGAACTTGCAGCATGGGTTGGTACCTTGGATTTCGATGTTGTGGCCATTTTGAAGACATGGAAAGAGCAGGGTCAGGAATGGTTGTTGCAGGTTCCAGTTTTAGATGTTTCAGTAAGAACAGAGAAGATGGTAAAAGAGGGGGAGGTATTGTTAGTCAAGAACAGTATTATCGTAATAGAAAGGGCATATGGAGGACTTGTCTACTGAGGTAGTATGGGCTGAGGTTAGAAACACGAAAGGAGAGGTCACCCTTTTAGGAGTTTTCTATAGGCCTCCAAATGATTCCAGAGATGTAGAGGAAAGGATAGCAAAGATACTTCTGGATAGGGGCGAGAATAACACAGTGGTTGTTATGGGTGACTTCAACTTTCAAAATATTGACTGGAAATACTATAATTTGAGTGCTTTAGATGGGTCAGTTTTTGTCCAATGTGTGCAGGATGGTTTCTGACACAGTATGTAGACAAGCCAACAAGAGGGGAGGCCACATTAGATTTGGTACTGGGTAATGAATCTGGCCAGGTGTTAGATTTGGAGGTAGGTGAGAACTTTGATGATAGTAGGAGAAAGTGAGGACTGCAGATGCTGGGGATCAGAGCTGAAAAGTGTATTGCTGGAAAAGCGCAGCAGGTCAGGCAGCATCAAAGGAGCAGGAGAATCAACATTTCGGGCATAAGCCCTTCTTCAGGAATGAGCCATTCTTGAAGAAGGGCTTATGCCCGAAATGTCAATTCTCCTGCTCCTTTGATGCTGCCTGACCTGCTGTGCTTTTCCAGCAACACATTTTTCAACTTTGATGATAGTGACCACAATTCAGTTATGTTTACTTTAGCGATGGAAAGGCACAGGTATATAACACAGGGCAAGAGTTATTACTGCGTAAAAGGTAATTATGATACGATTAGGCAAGATTTAGGATGCATAGGATGGGGAAGGAAACTGCAAAGGATGGGCACAATTGAAATATGAAGCTTATTCAAGGAACAGCTGTCCTTGATAAGTATGTAACTGTCAGGCAGGGAGAAAGTGGTTGAGCGAGGGAGCAATGGTTTACTAGAGAAGTTGAATCTCATGTCAAGAGGAAGAAGAAGGCTTATGTTAGGATGAGATGTGAGGGCTCAGTTAGCGTGCTTGAGAGTTACAAGTTAGCCAGGAGAGACCTAAAGAGAGAGCTAAGAATAGCCAGGAGGGGACATGAGAAGTCATTGGCACGTAGGATCTAGGAAAACCCTAAAGCTTTCTATAGGTATATTAGGAATAAAAGAATGACTAGAGAAAGATGAGGGCCAATCAAGGATAGTAGTGGGAAGTTGTACATGGAGTCAGAGGAGATAGGGGAAGCCCTAAATAAATATTTTTCATCAGTATTCACACTGGAAAAAGATAATATTGTTGAAGAGAATTCTGAGATACAGGCTACTAGACTAAATGGGATTGACATTCGCAAGGAGGAAGTGTTAGCAATTCAGGAAAGTGTGAAAATAGGTAATCCTTGGGCCAGATGGGATTTATCCTAAGATTCTCTGGGAAGCCAGGGAGGAGATTGCTGAGCCTTTGGCTTTGATATTTATGTCATCATCGTCTACCGGGATAGTGCAAGAAGACTGGAGGATAGCAAATGTTGTCCCTTTGTTCAAGAAGGGGACTAGAGACAACCTGGTAATTATAAACCAGTGAGCCTTACTTCAGTTGTGGGTAAAGTGTTGGAAAAGGTTATAAGAGATAGCATTTATAATCATCTAGAGAGGAATAAGTTGATTAGGGGTAGTCAACACAGTTTTGTGAAGGGTAGGTTGTGCTTTGCCAACCTTGCTGAATTTTTTGAGATGGTGCCCAAACAGGTGGATAAGGGTAAAACGGCTGATGTGGTGTATATGGATTTCAGTAAGGCATTTGATAAGGTTCCCCATGGTAGGCTATTACACAAAATAAGGAGGCATGGGATTGAGGGTGATTTAACGGTTTGGATCAGAAATTGGCTAGCTGAAAGAAGACAGAGGGTGGTGGTTGATTGGAAATGTTTTTCCTGGACTTCACTTACTAGTGATGCACAGCAAGGATCTGTATGGGGCCACTGTTATTGGTCATTTGTATAAATGACCTAGATGAGGACGTAGAAGGATGGGTTAGTAAATTTGTGGATGACCCTAAGGACGGTAGAGTTATGGATAGTGCTGAAGGATGTTGCAGGTAACAGAGGGACATAGATAAGCTGCAGAGATGGGCTGAGAGGTGGCAAATGGAGTTTAATATGGAAAAGTGTGAGGTGATTCACTTTGGTAGGAGCAACAGGAATGTCGTACTGGGCTAATGGTAAGATTCTTGGTAGTGTGGATGAGCAGAGAGATCTCGATGTCCATGTACATAGATTCCTGAAAGTTGCCATCCAGGTTGATAGGGTTGTTAAGAAGGCATACGGTGTGTTGGCTTTTATTGGTATAGGAATTGAGTTTCAAAGCCACGAGGTCATGCTGCAGCTGTACAAAACTATGGCGCGGCCACACTTGGAGTATTGAATATAGTTCTGGTCACTACACTAAAGGAAGGATGTGGAAGCTTTGGAAAGGGTTCAGAGGAAATTCACAAGGATGTTGCTTGGTATGGGGGAAGGTCTTACAAGGAAAGGCTGAGGGACTTGAGGATGTTATTGTTAGAGAGAAGAAGGTTGAGAGGTGACTTAATTGAGACATATAAGATAATCAGAGGGTTAGATAGGGTGAGAGGTGGATGAGCAAAGCGATCTCGGTGTCCTTGTACTTAGATCCCTGAAAGTTGCCACCTAGGTTGATAAGTTGCTAAGAAGGCATACAGTGTGTTAAATTTTATTTGGAGATGCCAGTGTTGGACTGGGGTGTACAAAGTTAAAAATCACACAACAGCAGGTTATAGTCCAACAGGTTTAAATGGAAGCACTAGCTTTCAGAGCGCTGCTCCTTCATCAGGTGGTTGTGGAGTATAAGATTGTAAGAGCACAGAATTTATAGCAAATGTTTACAGTGTGATGTAACTGAAATTATAGATTGAAAAAGACCTGGATTGTTTGTTAAATCTCTCATCTGTTAGAATGAACCCACGTTGGTTTCAGTTCTTTCATATGTAAATCGCAAAACCTTTTTTACAAAGTTACATTCTCAAATGAATATTAACAATCTGTCAGCCCAGATAATGCATTGAAGGTGTGAGCTCCCCTGTGTGATACTGTCTGTGCCATAATGTTTAGACTGATTCTAATCTAAACAAAAGGATTTACAGAATCTTACATGGATTCAAGCAGTTTTTGAGCAAAGTAACATGTAATTCTGCAAGTACAAATTCACCCCACAACTTATATGTGTATGTGTGCATGTGTGTGTATGTAATGTGGGTGTGGGGGTTGCAATTGTGAGTGTCTGTGAGAGAGTGGGTGCATGTGTGTGGGTGTGAGTATAAATGGGTATAAGTCTGTGAGAGTGTGTGTGTGTATAGTGCAATGGGCTCACCTGTAGTTTGACATGACCCCAAGGTCCCAGTTGAGGCCATCCCCATGGGTACCGCACTTGGCTATCAGCCTCTGCTCGACCACTTTTTGTTGCTGCCTGTTCCAAAGTCTGCCTCGTAGAACATAGAACATAGAAACGTACAGCACAGAACAGGCCCTTTGGCCCACGATGTTGTGCCGAGGTTTAATCCTAATGTAAAATATACTAACTTAACCTATGCACTCCTCAACTCACTGCTATCCATGTGCATGTCCAGCAGTCGCTTAAATGTCCCCAGTGACTCTGCTTCCACCACCACAGCTGACAACACATTCCATGCATTCACAACTCTCTGCATAAAGAACCTACCTCTGATGTATCCTTTATACCTTCCTCCTAATATCTTCAAACTATGACTCCTTGTACCAGTCAATCCAGCCCTGGGGAAAAGTCTCTGGTTATTGACTCTATCTATTCCACTCATTATTTTCTATCCCTCGATCAGGTCTCCTCTCTTCCTCCTTCTCTCCAGAGAGAAAAGTCCGAGCTTATTCAACCTTTCTCCATAAGGCAAGCCCTCTAGTCCAGGCAGCATCCTGGTAAACCTTCTTTGCACCCTCTCCAAAGCCTCTGTATCTGTCCTATAGTAGGGCGATCAGAACTGGACACAATATTCCAAGTGTGGTCTCACCAGGAATTTGTAGAGCTGCAGCAAAACCTCGCAGCTCTTAAACTCAATTCCCCTGTTAATGAAAACCAAAATACCATATGCTTTCTTAACAAACCTATCCACTTGGGTGGCAACTTTGAGGGATCTATGTACTTGCACACCCAGATCCCTCTGTTCCTCCATACTGCCAAGAATCCTGCCTTTAATCCTATATTCAACATTCAAGTTCAACCTTCCAAAATGCATCACTTCGCATTTATCCAGGTTGAACTCCATCTGCCATTTCTCAGCCCAGCTCTGCGGCTTATCTATGTCACGCTGCAGCCTGCAGTAGCACTCTATACTATCGACAACACCTCCAACCTTTGTGTCATCTGCAAATGTCCTAACCCACCCCTCAACCTCCTCATCCAAGTAATTTATAAAAACTACAAAGAGCAGAGACCCAAGAACAGAGCCCTGCGGGACCCCACTCAACACTGACCTCCAGGCAGAATACTTTCCATCGACACCCAATCTCTGCCTTCTGTCAGCCAGCCAATTCTAAATCCAGATAGCCAAATCTCCCTGTATCCCATACTTCCTGACTTTATGAATGAGCCTACCATGGGGAACCTTATCGAATGCCTTGCTGAAGTCCATATACACCACATCCACTGCTCGACCTTCGTGACCTGTTTCGTCACCTCCTCAAAGAACTCAATAAGATTTGTGAGGCATGACCTGCTCCTCACAAAACCATTCAAGCAGCATCCCACAAGCAGCACCACTGATCCAGACTCTGGTTTCCAGCATCTGCAGTCCAGCACCGCCTTCCTAACCTACAATCTTCTTCCTGACCTCTCTGCCCCCACCCCACTCTGGCCTATCACCCTCACCTTGACCTCCCTCCACCTATCACAATTCCAACGCCCCTCCCCCAAGTCCCTCCTCCCTATCTTTTATCTTAGCTTGCTGGACACACTTTCCTCATTCCTGAAGAAGGGCTTATGCCCGAAACGTCGATTCTCCTGTTCCTTGGATGCTGCCTGACCTGATGTGCTTTTCCAGCAACACATTTTCAGCTCTGATCTCCAGCATCTGCAGTCCTCACTTTCTCCTTCCTTAATCTTACCCCTTCTTACCTGTCTCAGAGGAACAAATTTGTGCATCACTTGCAACAACAGCTCCTTAAGTAATCTGCACATGTCTGCTGTTCTCTTTCTGTAGAACAATTGCTCCCAGTCTGTACTTCCTGACTCCTGTCTGATAGCATCATAATTTGCTTTTCCCTAATTAAATATCTTCCCTCGGTAACTACTCCTTTCACCCTCCAAGGCTATGAGGCAGTTGTGATCACTGTCACCAAAGTGCTCTCCCACCGTGTGATCTGACACCTGTCCTGGCTCGTTGTCGAGCACCAAATCCAAAATGGCCTCTCCCCTCATTGGTCTGTCTACATACTGAGAAAGGAAACCCTCCTGGACACACCTGACAAAAACGGCTCCATCCAAACCATCTGCACATACAAGGTTCCAGTCGATATTGGGAAAGTTGAAATCACCCATAACAACAACCCTGCTACTTCTGCATTTTTCCAGAATCTGCCTGCCTATGAATTCTTCAATCTCTCTACTGCTATTAGGTGGTCTGTAGAAAAATCCCAATGTGGTGGCTGTTCCCTTGCTGTTCTTAACTTCCATCCACACTGACTCAGTAGACAAACCTTCCTCAACAAACTTCACTTCTGTAGCTGTGATGCACTCTCTGATTAGCAATCCCCTCCACTTTTTCCAGCCTCCCTGTTCTTCATAAATGTTCTAAATCCTGAAACATCAAGCAACCATTCCTGCCCCTGTGAAACCCACGTCTCAGTTATGGCCCCAACATCATAGCCCCAAGTACTGATCCATGCTCTAAACTTGTCACTCTTATTTTGGACACTCCATGCATTAAAGCAGACACACTTTAACCGATCCCTTTGTTTCATCGTGAGAGAAACCTTTCTGATAGATTCAATACATCCTGTCACTACCCCATGTGCAACTGACCCCTTCTTAGACATGTGACTCTGATTCCCAACCCCCTGCCAAACTAGTTTAAACCCTCCCGAACCACACAAGCAAATCTCCCACCCAGGACATTTGTGCCGCTCCAGTTCAAGTGCAACCCGTCCTTCATGTACAGGTCCCACCTTCCCCAGAAGGTGGAGTAGGTATCCGATGCCCTCCCTCCTGCACCAGCCTCGCAGCCACGTGTTAAGCTGTGTTCGCTGACTGTTCCTCATCTCACTATTTCATGGCACCGGTAGCAAACCTGAGATCACTACTCTACTCGCCCTGCTCTTCAGCTTCCAACCTAACTCTCTGTAGTCACTTTTCAGATCCACAATCCCTTTCCTGGCTATATCATCGGTGCCAATATAGACCATGATTTCTGACTACTCACCCTCCCCCTTCAGAATCTTGTAAACCCGATCGGTGACATCCCACACCCTAGCACCGGGGAAGTAACATACCTTCCGGGAGTCCCGTTCCTGACGACAAAATCTCCTGTCAATCCGTCTAACTATCGAGTCCCTTACCACAAACACTTTTCTATTTTCCCCCCTTCCCTTCTGAGCCACAGTGCCAGGCTCAGTGCCAGAGACCTGACAACTATGGCTTTCTCCGGTAGGCTGTCCCCACCAGCAGTATCCAAAATGGTATACTTATTGCTGAGGGGAACAGCAACAGGGGATCCCTGCTCTGACCGTCGGTTCCCTTTCCTCTCCCTGACAGTAACCCAGCTGTCCTTATCCTGTGGGAGAAAGTGAGGACTGCAGATGCTGGAGATCAGAGCTGAAAATGTGTTGCTGGAAAAGCGCATCAGGTCAGGCAGCATCCAAGGAGCAGGAGAATCGACGGTTCGGGCATGAGCCCCTCTTCAGGAATCTTGAAGAAGGGCTCATGCCCGAAACGTCGATTCTCCTGCTCCTTGGATGCTACCTGACCTGCTGCGTTTTTCCAGCAACACATTTTCAGCTCTGTCCTTATCCTGTGTCTGGGGAGTGGCCACCTCCCTGTACATCCTCTCAATTTCTCCTTCACCCACTTAAAAACTTCCCAGCAGTCCTTCGCTCCTCCCTCGCACCTCTCGGCAAAATGGTCAACCGAAGGGCCGAGGTTGAATGTCCTGGACCACTGAAGTGTTCTCCGACTGGGAGAAAACACTCCTCTCTGTTGATTGTTGTGTGGTGCCCATTCATCCGTTGTTGTAGCCTTTGCTCGGTCTCACCAATATACCGTGCCTCAGAGCATCCTTGCCTGCAGCATATGAGATAGACGACGTTGGCTGAGTCATGTGAGTACCTGCCACGTACATAGTGGGAGATGTCCCCATGTGTAATGGTGGTACCCATGTCCACACTCTGACACGTCTTGCAGCGTCTACTGTGACAGGGTTGTATGGAGTTGTCCTGAAAGCCGGGCGGTTTGCTACGAACAACGATCTGTTTGAGGTTTGGTGGTTGTTTAAAGGCGAGCAGTGGAGGTGTGGGGAAGGTCTTGGCCAGGTGGTCATCCTCATTGATAATGTGTTGCAGGCTGCATAGAACATGGCATAGTTTTTTGCCTCCTGGGAAGTACTGGACAATGAAGGGTACCCTGTCGGTTACAGCTCATGTCTGTCTCCTGAGTAGGTCATTATGGTCCCTTGCTGTGGCACATTAGAACTGGCGGTCGATGAGTTAAGCATCGTACCCCGTTCTTATGAGGGCATCCTTGAGTACTTCCAGGACACATCCCACTGTGTACGTGGCAGGTACTCATGGTTGTTTATTGTTGCAAGTATTTGGAACAGTATCATTAAGTTGGGATAATTTATTAGGTTTTCGGATAGGTTGTTATTCTAAATTCTGTTCTCTTTAGTTTGTGTTTCATTCAGTAATCTTGTAAATAAATTCTGTTTTGTTCAAAACTACGTAGGTTGACCAGTTACATCACTCCTGGAATATCTGTGTTACACCTGCTTAACACAACTTGCAAAGATAGGGTCTGAGCCACTTTCTTGAAATGCTTTGAGGGGGTCTGGCCTGGTCCAGAACTGTTAGTAAATATTAGTTAAAATGCTAGGCCTATATACTCTAAATAAATTAAAAACTGTATCTATACTTACTAAAAGAATAAAGGATATTAAACTGATTACTGCAGCTGGATTGTGAGATTTATTTCCTATTTGCAGTATGAGTTTCAATCATTCATGCAATTTCATGGAAGCACTATTTTGTCAGTTAGTTTCTTAAAGGGATAATGGCTCAGTTAACAAGTGTTTAACAGTTACTTAATCTATTTAGGCCCAGGAGATGGTTATTAAGGGCTGATTAATATTATAATGTTTTGTGAAGACTTGTGGGAAGGTATTGTTCTGTATGCTACACTTATTCAGAAGTAAACACTGCTTGTAGCAACAGATGATAAGGTGTGAAAATGCAGTAACATATAGCAAGCTCGTGAGTGAGTTAATGAAAATAACCTATGACACAATATCTCACACACTGAAATACTGATTTTAAGGTAGCAACACATACCCATGTCCTTCCTCATTACTCACTACAAGCTGTTACTGTACATTGTAAATAAACTGGTGACACATTGGATTCCTGTGTTGGAGTGCAATTCTTAACTTCCAGATCGCCCATGTAAAACAAGTGCCAGGAAGTCTACAAGATATTAATGATACATTCAAAGCTAGGTTGAGATATTACTGCATTTTCAAATGTTATTTATATTGTATAAATGAACTTTATATATTTGAGCTAATAAATTATAATCCAAATCCATTAACTTGTACATCTCAGACAATCATTCCTGCTGCCTGTTTCAGTATTTCAGTTGCAAATATTATTTTATTGCATGTATTCCATTGTGCATGCCAATCTCAATGCTGCATTTGACACAGTATGGCTATTTCTTGAGGGAGGAAAAGAAATAGCTGCATTAAAGCATCCAAGTGTCTGACATTTACCTGCACCCAGTTGAGGTATTGAATCATCAGAGTCAGGCACAATTGCTTGGCCATTTTAAAGCACATTGAGCTGGCAAAATATGTATTTACTACACTTCCCTATCCCAATCACCTGCAGCTCTTAGAGTATTAAAATCGGTCTGAGGAACATTCTCAGGACAGCCCAATTTCGCAGAGTGGTCCAAAAGCAAATCAGTTCATACTGTATTGTGTACAGCAACTTCATTACAACTTCAAAAATGCTTAATTGGCTAGAAAAAACTTAGCAATTTCCAGAGGGATGTTATACAAAAGCAGATTCTCATTCTTTCCATGCTCAGCGTATTCAAGTGTGTTTTATGACAGTTCAGTAATTGTTCCACATTCAATCTGGTCAAATTTCTTTCAAATGTCTCTAGTTTACGGGGCATTAATTCCTGAAACTGGCAGTAAATAGACCAATCTCTAGGCCTTTATGTTTTCCATAAGAGCAGAACAATAAAGAAGATGGTAATTAGTTCACATTACAAGAGAATTATACTCTTTTACATTCCTTGGGATCCAAGGGAACATTAAAACTGCTTAATGAATGATGAGTGATGCTCAGCCCAAGAGAATACCTTTGTAATTCATAATCAAGAGTTGAAATAATCCAAAATATTAAAGAGAGTTTTAACAGTGTCAGCACTTTATTGATCCACATACTACAAAAAGGGACAAGAAGACTCATACAGAGAAAGCACTGAACATCGAGTCATAGAAAGGTACAGCATGGAAACAAACCCTTCTGTCCAACTTATCCATGCCGACCAGATATCCTAAATTTGCCAGCATTTGGTCCATATCCCTCTAAACCTTTCCTATTCATATACCCATCCAGATGTCTTTTAAATACTGTAATTGTGCAAGTCTCCACCATTTCCTCTGGCAGCTCATTTCATACACGTGCCACCCTTTGCGTGAAAAGTCCTTTTTAAATCTTTTCCCTCTCATCCTAAACCTATGCCTTCTAGTTCTGGACTCCTCAACTACAGGGAGAAGACTTTGTCTATTTATCCTATCCATGCCTCTCATGATTTTATAAACCTCTGTATGGTCACCCCTCAGCCTCTAACGATCCAGGGAAAACAGCCCCAGCCTACTCAGTCTCTCCCTATAGCTCAAATCCTCCAACCCTGGCAACATTCTTGTAAATCTTTTCTGAACCCTTTCAAGTTTCACAACATCCTTCCCATAGGAGGGAGACCAGAATTGCACACGATATTCTAAAAGTGGCCTAACTAATGTTCTGTACAGCCGTAACATGACCTCCCAAGTCCTATACAGAGGAAACTCGATTATCCAAACAAGATGGGCAGGCACTATTTCGTTCAGATAATTTATTATTCGGTTAATTGATTTCCTCTGGGGCTTGGATTTTTCTGTGAAGTCCACTCCCCATTCAGGAGACAACGCAGCAACACACTATGTGTGAGCTCCCACCCACCCCAACCCCTTCCGCCCCCACCTGCCTCCCCCGCCCACACCCACCATGCCCCCACCCTCCCCCAACCCCAACCACCCCCACTCCAACCCCATCCGCCCCCACACCGCGCCCCAAACATCATCTGCTCCCACCCCATCCCCTGCCCGTCCCGAACCCTATCCAACATCACACCTCTATCCACTCCCACCCCGACCCCCCTGCCCTCCTCAAACCCCATCCGCCCCCACCGTCTGCCCACCGTCCGCCCCCACCGTCTGCCACCCCCAACCCCTGTTCACTCTCCCGCCCCCACCCTGGTGCAGCCAGACTGTACATCAACAGTAAGACTGCTGCTGTCTTTGTGGGGTAAGTCTCCAAATAGTCGTGCACACACGACCTCACACACACCCCTATTACTGCAATGTTTTGACAGGTTCTGCCTTTGCCCTGTACAATGTTAGAGAGATTTATCTGGAGAAGGGGGGTTTGCAGTACACCCCTATGTAGAACTCCAGGGAAAGTGTGGGGTGCAGAGAGAGAGCGCGGGAGGTCAGTCATTTGGAGACGGTGCCTGGACTGTCCAGGACTGTTCTTGGCAACAGTTCAGTGAGCAGAGCTCGTTTTTAATCATTGTAAACAAAAGACACGATCAGGGTTGAAACAGCTCTTTGGTGTAATGTTTCTATCAGGACCTTGAGATCTCCTTCGGATAATCCGATATTCGGATAATTGAGGTTCCTTTGTACTCAGTGCACTGACCAATGAGGAAAAGTATACTAAATGCTTTCTTCACTATCCTATCCTGAGACTCCACTTTTAAGGAACTATGAATCTGTACTCCAAGATTTCTTTGTTCAGCAACACTCCCCAGGTCCTTACCATTAAGTATAGAAGTCCTTCCCTGATTTGCCTTTCTGAAATGCAGCACCACACATTTATCTAAATTAAACTCCATCTGCCACTTCTCAGCCCATTGACCCATCTGATCAAGATCCCGTTGTAATCTGAGGTAACCTTCTTCGCTGTCCACTACACCTCCAATTTTGGTATCATCTGCAAACGTACTAACCCTTTGCTACTTTCCAAAGTTTATCAAAATGTTAACATGCAAATTATCCATTCCCAATAAAAGTAATGTTGGAAATGAGGATATACATTATGATCAACATTGTCCTTGTACAACTCCACCGTACTACCTCCATTCCCCATTCCACTGCTCTAACACTACTCCTGCCCCAAATGCAATAAAGACAGGGTCCCCCTTGTCCTCATCCACCACCCCACCAGTCTCCACATCCAACTCATCATCCTTAAATACATTCGCCAACTCCAACTAGACCCCACCATCACTCCCATTGCCATCCCTCTCAGCCTTCCGCAAGGACTGTTCCCTTCATCAATCTTTCGTCAATTCTTTCCCCACCAACCCCCCCGAACGCTAGGTACCTTCCCTTGCAACTGTAAAAGATGCAACACACCTGCCGGCACACCACCCCCATCAATTCCATCCAAGGCTCAAAACAGTCCTTCCAGGTGAGACAGAGGTTCACCTGCCTCTCCTCCAATCTGGTTGACTGTATCCAGTGTTCCTGATGTGATCTTCTCTACACTGGGGAGACTAAACATAAACTTAGGGAACATTTCACAGAGCATCTCAACCAGCCCGTAGGCACCAACCTGACCTTCCAGTCACCGCCCATTTTAATTCCCCTTCCCACTCCCTTTCCGATGTGACTATCCTTGATCTGCTCCATTGCTACAATGAATCAAACCACAAATTAGAAGAACAGCACCTCATCTTCTGCTTGGGCAGTCTACAGCCCGGAGGACTCAACATTGAGTTCTCCACTTTCAAATAACCTCCCTTCCAATTCCCCGACTCCCTTCCCAGCCCCTCCCCCTCCTTTCATTCCACTCATCAACTCTTCCTTCTAGCCACCAACCAGATTCATTCCTCCCATCGACCAACCAGGTTGCACCCTCAATCTATGTTCACTTCTCCCGACCTCACCACCCTGTCCTCCAATCCCCTTTATCTGCAGCTCTCCTTACACTCACCCTCAGTCCTGAAGAAGGGTTATATCCAAAACGTTAACTTTTCCACCTCCTGATGCTGCTTGGCTTGTTCTGTTCTTCCAGCCTCCTGCTTGTCCACCTTGGAATCCAGCATCAGCACTTTTTTTTGTCTCTAATCAACATGCCAATGCCTGGTTGGGTCTGATGGATCAGGGCAATCAAGCCTGATCAATCTATTGGAGGACACTAAAGATCCTCCCAAAAGGGTGTGAAGACTTTGGAGTATAGAAATCACTGCAACACCACCCTCAGGAGTGGTAACATGAGAGTAACCACAGAGAAGTGAAGAAACCCTTGAGACCATCAGCAGAAGATCAGGTGACATCTCCATTGGGAGCAAACACAAGTTCTACTGTGGTGTTATATGATCATTCAGAGTTAAGTTAAAGCACAGATAGATTTGTAGAGTAAATTGTTAGTTTATAGTGTATTTTGTTGTAACAGTATTAATTGTGTTAAATAAATGAATATTATTGTTTTATTATTATTAAGAGTTGACTCAGTTCTTTTGTTAGGTATAAGAGTTGAAACACAGTGTGTGGCAGGCCCAACATTTTTATCATGTACAAGGGGACATGAAGAATATTACAATTTGTCAAAAACTGTTCTACCTTTTTCTTTCAAGAATTGACATCATTGAAATTTTAAAAAGACTGTCACAAGTAAATAGGAATATGTAAATATGCCTTTTGGCTCCGCATGCCTGTTTTGCCTTTCAATAAGATCTCAGCTGATCTGTATGTGCTTCAAATTCCACTTTCCCATCTACTCCCAATTTAGGTTACAATTTACAAGTTAGCCAAATTTCTAAAATCTCCTCTAGTAAATTGCAGAGGGATATGTCTAGTTATTTCACCGTTGTGGAATTTCCCAGTTGTTATTGTGTGGACATACTGCAAAACATTGAAACAAAAGAGCTCTAACCTTTAGATTCCAACCCTAACTCAGTAGCAAAAGCGATATTTTGACACACAAAGTATCTGCAGAGATGCTAAAAGCAACTATCCGCCTCTTAAGGTGTGTCCAAAGGATCTGACTTGGGGAGATGAGTTATAGAAACTCTCACATTAACATGAATAGCAGATTAATGGCCATCTACTATTGTGTTTGTGGTCATTATCATGTGATTGAAACTTCTTTAGAATTTGGGACAGCTTTAATCACACATTCTTACCTTTAAATTAGTCTGATACCTTCTGCCAAGAAAGTCACAGATTCTGGCTACAGTTATACCTACCTGAAAGTTTGGGCCTCAAAGCCTGCTTCTGAAAGATCTTGAATTTACCTGAAAAGCAAACCGATTACCTGTTTGCTAACATTGCCAGGGACTGCCTTTTCATCTTATCTTCTTGCTGCTTTGTCTTCAACTTTGAAGGAGTTATACAACTGCTGACTCCAGTCACTTGGACTTTGATTTTCAACTGAACTGATAACATTTCATCGCAGCCAACCCAGTTTCACCTACTTATAGTCCCCAATATCATTTTTCCTCCTTCCCTGGCAAACCTTTATCTATCCCTTTGTCTGTTTAACTGTCCCTTGCCTCCAGGTCTGTCTCCACATCCTCTCACTCCTTTCTCCCCACAACCCCGGACTTCAGTAAATATAGGTACCACTAATTCTGATAAAGGGTCATTGGATCCAAAACGTTAACTCTGCTTTCTCTCCACAGATGCTACCAGACCTCCAGCAATTTCTGTTTTTGTGTTTTAATTCCAGTACCTATATTTCTTGGTTTTATCTGATAAGTTTTTCATTAAGTTTTAATAATCAGGGATATGGAACTGTTAAAGTTGCTTTGTGTGTGCGTGTGTGTTTATATGTGTGTGTTTATATTCATAACTTTCCTGGTGAAGAATTATGAAAATATCACTATATCATTATAACAGACTAAATTCATGACAGATCCCTGAATCTAGTTAGCCGTAAACTTTGAAGGAGAGTAGTCATTCCCTGCGATTGTTTTCCACTCCAAAATACTGATGATCTCTGACCGGTCAATAGCCAAAGAATCAATGTCTGTTATTTTTCTCAAGTGTTATCTTGTTAAGCTGTGAAATAAACCTGCACTGGACTTATATTCAAACAACAAGGTAATTCCAACATTAGATTTATCACAGAATTATAAACAATAGTTGCAGGAGGAGGCCACTAATCCTATCGAGCCTACTCCATGATTCAGTATGATCATGGTTATATATGCTACTTTTCTGTCTTCCCCACTTACCATCGACTCCTCGAAAGATCAGAAGTCTATTTCTCTTAGCTTTGAATATTTTCAATGACCCAACCTCCACTGCTCTGTGTTGAAGAGAACTCTGAAAGCTAATATCTATCTGAGAGAGAAAAAAAATCCGCCTCACTTATTCTTCTAAACTTTATTGAGTTGTAGCCTCAACCTTTCTTCATAACACAACCCATGTGAACTAAAATAAGAGATTAAAACGGTACAGCATTGCTACAATGCTGCCTCTCCAATGTATTGTACAATTGTAACAAAACGTCACTACTTTTATTCTCCATTCCCTTGTAATAAAGGTCAACATTCTATTTGCCTTCCTATTTACCTACTGTACCTGTGTGCTGTCTTGTTGTAATTCATTTACAAGCCTGCACAGATTTCTATGTATTTCAAAGTTCTGTAGTCTCTCTTCAGTTTAATAATACTCTCCTTTTCTATTCTTTCTGTTGAAGTGGATAATCTCACCTTTTTCCACCTTGTACTGTCGGTTCTGATATAACTCGACAGCGCAGTTCTTGTGCGATCTCATATTATACAAAAATCAAACAATAGCCGTGCCACTTAAGCAAATGGGGCTGGAATCGCATTCTAGCCAATACAGATAAGGAAAGTTCACATTCTTCAATACAATGGTCTACATTCTTCAATCGCGTTAAAGCCTATTCTCATTGAAGAAACACACGCTATAGCAGAACCGACTGTACTCCATTTGCTAAATGTTTGCCCACTCACAAAACTTATCTGTATCCCTTTGCAGTGGGGAAGTTTTTGCAGTGGGGGTGTAATGTGGTAGACTGAGAAAAACAATGTAATACTTGAGTGCAGAAGTCGTGTTGAATTTAGTGGAAGGGCTGTATAGTAAATTTTTTCTTCCATTTGTTACTAGTAGCTAACAAGATTGATAAGCTGAGGGCAGAAAGCCTTTTCTTCAATGGTTCTTAGCAGTTGGAGGATGAGGGAAGAAGCTACATATCAGGGCTTGTGAGTGAGTTTATCTTTTATTGCAGAAAATGGGAATGATGAGGGAGAGGTATGATAGGAGGTGACCTAGTTAATGACTGAGCCTCCACAGCCTTCTGTGGAAATGAATTCCATGGATTCAACACTCTCTGGCTTAAGAAGCTTCTTCTTATCTGCATTCCAGAAGGTCTTCCCTTTACTCTAAGGCTGTGCCCTTGGATCCTAGTCTCTCCTACCAACGGAAACATATTCCCAACATCCACTATGCCTAGGCCATTCAGTATTCTGTAAGTTTCAATTAGATACCCACTCATCCTCCTAAGCTCCATCGAATATAGACCCAGAGTCCTCAAATGTTCCTCATATATTAGGTTTTTCATTCCTGGGACCATTCTCGTGAGTCTCCTCTGAAAATGCTACAGGGCCAGTACATCCTTCCTGAGATATGGGGCCCATAACAGTGCACAATACTCCATATGTGTTCTGACCAGAGCCTTATAGAGTCTCAGAAGTACATTCCTGCTTTGATATGCAAGTCCTCTCAAAATAAATGCCTTCATTGCATTTGCCTTCCTAACTACTGACTCAAGTTTACTTTGAGAGAATCCTGGACTAGAATTCCCAAAACTTTTTGCACTTCACACTTCTGAATTTTCTTCCCATTTAGAAAATAGTCCAAGTCTCTATTCTTCCTACCTCACACTTTCCCACATTGTACTCCATCTGCCACTTCTCTGCCCACCCTCCTAAACTGTCCAAATACTTCAGTCTCCCTGCCTCTTCAATGCTATCTATCCCTCTATCTATCTTTGTATTGTCTGCAAACGTAGCCAAAATACCCTCAGTTCCCTCACCCAGAACATTAATATATAAAGTGAAAAGTTGCTATCCCAACACTGAGCCTTGCAGAACACCACTTGTCACTGGCTACCATCCTGAGAAGGACCCTTTTATCCCCACTTTCTGCAATCTTCAGACAGCCAAGCTTTTATCCATGCCTTGCCTCTGACATCATTGGCCCTTATCTTACTCAGTAGCCTTCTGTGCAGCACCTTGTCAAAGGCCTTCTTGAAGTTCATGTAGATAACATCCATTAGCTCACCTTAGTCTAACCTGCTTGTTACTTTCTCAAAGAACTCTAGAAGATTTGTTAGGCATGACCTCTCCTTGATGAAACCATGCTGACTTTGCCCCATTTTACCAGACACTTGCAAGTATTCAGAAATCTTATGCTTCACAATGGATTCCAGAATCTTACCCACGACCGAGGTTAGGCTACTTGGTCTGTAATTTTCCATCTTTGCCCTATTCCTTTTTTAAACAGGGTTGTCATGTTAGTAACTTTCGAGTCCTCTGGGACCCTACCATATTCCAGTGATTCCTGAAAGATTACCACTAATGCTTCCACTATCTTTTTAGCTATCTCGCTTAGAACTCTGAGGTGGAGCCCATCTGGTCCAGGTGACTTATCCACTTTCAGGCCATTCAGTTTTTCCATCACCTTCTCCTTTGTAGTTGCCTTTATTCAGCTGTAATACTGTTACCTCTGATTCTATCTTCTCCCTCTCAAATTGCAGAGTAAATTCACTCATATTATGATCACTGCCTCCTAAGGATCCCTTCACCTTTAGCTCCCTTATCAAGTCTGTCTCATTGTAGAACACTAAATCCAGTATTGCCTGTTCCCTAGTGGGCTCCGTCACAAGTTGTTCCAAAAAGCCATTTCATAGACATTCCACAAATTCCTTTTCTTGCAATCCACTACCAACCTGATTTTCCTAGTCCACCCGCATATTGAAATCCCCCATGACCATTGTAACTTTTCCTTTCCTACACATCTTTTCTATCTCCGGGTGTATTTTGCACCCCAGCTCCTGACCACTGTTTGGAGGCCTATACATAACTCCAACTATGTTTTTTTTTGCCTTTGCAGTTCCTCAATTCTGTACCATCAAACCCTACTTTGTTTCTCGCTATTGATTTAATTTCATTTCTTACCAATAAGGCTACCCCCACCCTCCCTCTGCTCACCTGCCTATCTTTTCACTAGGATGTATATCCTTGAATATTCAGCTCCCATTCCTGATCCCCTTGCAGCCACATTTCCTTATTTCCCTGCCCTTGCTAAGTCAGGTGGCAACTTAAATGTAAATCAGGCTATGAATTGCACATTGGGAGCCTGATTAAATTCTCTTAATATGTGTCTCAACTCACCAAGGAGAAAGTGAGGACTGCAGATGCTGGAGATCAGAGCTGAAAATGTGTTGCTGTAAAAGCGCAGCAGGTCAGGCAGCATCCAAGGCACAGGAGAATCGACGTTTCGGGCATAAGCCCTTCTTCAGGAACGAGGAAAGTGTGTCCAGCAGGCTAAGATAAAAGGTAGGGAGGAGGGACTTGGGGGAGGGGCGTTGGAAATGCGATAGGTGGAAGGAGGTCAAGGTGAGGGTGATAGGCCGGATTGTGGTGGGGGCAGAGAGGTCAGGAAGAAGATTGCAGGTTAGGAAGGCGGTGCTGAGTTCGAGGGATTTGACTGAGACAAGGTGGGGGGAGGAGAAATGAGGAAACTGGAGAAATATGAGTTCATCCCTTGTGGTTGGAGGGTTCCTAGGCGGAAGATGAGGCGCTCTTCCTCCAACCATCATGTTGCTATGGTCTGGCAATGGAGGAGTCCAAGGACGTGCATGTCCTTGGTGGAGTGGGAGGGGGAGTTGAAGTGTTGAGCCACAGGTGATTGGGTTGGTTGGTCCGGGTGTCCCAGAGGTGTTCTCTGAAACGTTCCGCAAGTAGGCGGCCTGTCTCCCCAATATAGAGGAGGCTACATCGGGTGCAGCGGATGCAATAGATGATGTGTGTGGAGGTGCAGGTGAATTTGTGGCGGATATGGAAGTATCCCTTGGGGCCTTGGAGGGAAGTAAGGGGGGAGGTGTGGGCGCAAGTTTTGCATTTCTTGCGGTTGCAGGGGAAGGTGCCAGGAGTGGAGGTTGGGTTGGTGGGGGGTGTGGACCTGATGAGGGAGTCACGGAGGGAGTGGTCTTTTCGGATCACTGATAGGGGAGGGGAGGGAAATATATCCCTGGTGGTGGGGTCCGTTTGGAGGTGGCGGAAATGACGGCGGATGATAGGCTGTACATGGAGGTTGGTGGGGTGGTAGGTGAAGACCAGTGGGGTTCTGTCCTGGTGGCAGTTGGAGGGGCGGGGCTCAAGGGCGGAGGAGCGGGAAGTGGAAGAGATGCGGTGGAGAGCATCGTCGACCACGTCTGGGGGGAAATTGTGGTCCTTGAAGAAGGAGGCCATCTGGGTTGTACGGATTTGGAACTGGTCCTCCTGGGAGCAGATGCGGCGGAGACGAAGGAATTGGGAATATGGGATGGCGTTTTTACAGGGGGCAGGGTGGGAGGAGGTGTAGTCTAGGTAGCTGTTCGAGTCGGTCGGTTTATAGTAAATGTCCGTGTTGATTCGGTCGCCCGAGATAGAAATGGAAAGGTCTAGGAAGGGGAGGGAGGAGTCTGAGACGGTCCAGGTGAATGTGAGGTCGGGGTGGAAGGTGTTGGTAAAGTGGATGAACTGTTCCACCTCCTCGTGGGAGCACGAGGCAGCGCCGATACAGTCATCGATGTAGCGGAGGAAAAGGTGGGGGGTGGTGCCAGTGTAACTGTGGAAGATGGACTGTTCCACATATCCTATGAAGAGGCAATTTGATTGATGCCAGTATATGGGCAGTGTTATTGCAATTTTGGTGCTGAAAAAGCACACTGCACTAAAAAAAGTCTGCAAAACAAACTATTTAGAGATTCACATGGAGAGTTGTATATATTTGGAAAGCTTAAGCCTGAAAATAGTTAGCAAAATGACTACTGATTAGACAGGCTACATTTGAGTCTTTGCTAAATGGACAGTAGGTACCAGAAATTCTTCATAAACAGGAAAGTTCATAAACATATAAGATGCCATAACTGGATGACTGCCCTATCATTCAGCCATCCATTCTCTATGCCATGGTGTGCGTGGACACACAGTTTAATTTGAATAAAGTCTTTTTGCTTCTCAACAAGCATTTATTATAGACACTGAAACCTGAATACATGAACATATATTGCCATTTCTGCATGATACCTTTTGGTACACACAAAGTTTCTTATTAGTTATTTATGTAAATCTATGCTTTACCAGTTAAATGTTTAAGTTTGAACTGAGGAATGTTAGTGTGTGTCATAGTGAAGCAAAGATCTTCAGATTTTAATATTGAACTGCTAAGCCCCTTTATCTGCCAAAGGAAAATTGAGAGCCCATGCCTGGTGCAAAATTTCAGGTCTGGCTTGTGAAATTGAAATGAGAGAAGTTTTTGCATTAGAAACATTTTCAAAATTGGAACACAATGAAGCAGCAATGTGAGACAGAAAGTTACTCAGATCCAAGCACATAAGTAGATATATTATACAATGAAAAATATTTTCTTCAAATGAATTTTGAAAAGGGTGAAGTACCAGAAATTATATCCCATGAAATAACAACCTAAAGTATTTAAGATTTCTGCATCATCTTAAGCTACATAATATGTTTTAGTCTTTGCAAAATATAATATGATTTAACTTTAATAAGCCCTTTGAGTAAGTACTGAATTTCCATAAGAGCACGGAAACAACTCTAAGATGCCAAACTTTAGAACATACAATTTGCTCTCAAATTCTCTAGGGGTTTACAAACTGTGTAACTTGTAAATTTGATTTAAGCTTCACAAGACTGGAATGGCTTTTTGAACATTCCAGCTGGAACTCAATCTAAGAGAAATGTGACAAGATTTGTGAGGGGCTTGTGAATCCTGTCTGAAATCAAATGCCAAAGACTTGCACTCAATTGAACTCATGCGATGAGGAAGTGAAAATGCCAACTCTCTACTGAAAATTATGCATGTCATTGGACAAAAACATGCCATTCTGAGACTTTCAACTTTGTCACAGGGATGGCATAATGAGTGCAAGCACATACAGAGGATAGAATCTAACCATATTTTTGCTTAAGATAGGACTAAGGAGTGCAAATAGTGCTGTGTCATTGTACTAAAAGAAGATGGACGTGCCTATATAGTACAACAGCAGAATGAGAAATTCACCAGCTCCAAATAAATGTATAATAAATAAATAGGCACAGTACACACCAAGTGTTACCAACCTTTTACTGGGGGATAATTCCAGTTGTGGAACTATTTGAATAAAATGAAATAAAATGGGATTCGATTACTTTGATAACCAGGAAGACAATTTTAGAGATGAATTATTGGCAACTTAATACAGTAGATTTTAGACGGTTACAAGTTAATTGAAAATGCATCACTGATGAATAAAGAAATGAATAAAGAGAACATTAAAGGTTATGCTGGAATACAGAATATCAGATATTACAGTAGTATTTTAAATAATTCTTTCAGTGAATACCCCTGCCACTGGCAAGATCAGCATTTAATGCTCACCTCTAATAATAAAATAGTGGTGAGCCACTTCCTTGACTCTGTGCAGTTCATATTACATATGTATATCTACAATGCTATTATGTAGGAAGATCCAGCAACAGTGAAGAAAAAATGAAATATCTTCAAGTCAGGACGATGTGTGACTTTAAGAAAAACTTACATGTTTCCAGGTTCCAATATGTATGCTCTCCTTCTAGGTGTTACTATCATAGGGATGGAAGGTGCTTCTGAAGGAGATTTGGTGTATTACTACGTGCATCTTGCACAAGATACACATTGCTGCCACTGTGTGCTGGTAAAGAAGAGATTGGGAGATGGTGATGGAGTGCCATTAAGTGGCTTGCTTTGTCCTGGTTATGGCAAGACTTTTTTTTAATTCATGGGATATAAGTGTTGCTAGAAATATCAGCTTTATTTGCCCATCAATAATTGCAAATTAAAAAAAAGAAAAAAATTATTGTACACTAACACTTGTGTGAGGCAAATGTGGGGAGTGATGGATTCTCAGGGGAACGTAGCACAAACAGCCAAGCTTCTGCTATTGAGACGGGCTCTAATGTAATAAGAAGTACGTCGGATTCTAAGAGATTGATTGAATTCGGGGACTCTCTAGTCCAAAGTACAGACAGACGTTTCTGTGGCCAGCAGCGAAAAATCAGAATGATGTGTTGCTTCCCTGGTGCCAGGATCAAGGATGTCTTCGAGAGGGTGCAGAATGTTGTCAAGAGGGAGAGGGGCCAGCAGGAGGTCATTGTACACAGCGGAACTAACGACAATAGGAAGGGAAAAGGTTGAGATTCTGAAGAGAGATTACAGACAGTTAGACAGGAATTTAAAAAGGAGGTCCTCGAGAGTTGTAATATTTGGATTACTCCCAGTGCTACGAGCTAGTGAGGGCAGGAATAGGAAGATAGAGCAGATGAATGCATATCTGATGAGCTGGTATATGGGAGAAGGATTCACATTTTTGGATCATTGGAAACTGTTTTGGGGTAGAGGTGACCTGTACAAGAAGGACAGATTGCACATAAATTGGAAGGGGACTAATATACTGGCAGGGAAATTTGCTAGAGTTTCTTGGGAGAATTTAAAGTAGTAAGGTGGGGGCGTGGGACCCAGGAGATAGTGAGGAAAGATTTCAATCTGAGACTGATACAGTAGAGAACAAAGGCGAGTCAAACAGTCAGGGCAGGCAGAGACAAAGCAGAGAACAAGGTAGGACTGATACATTAAACTGCATTTATTTCAATGCAAGGAGCCTAACAAGGACGGCAGATGAACTCAGGGCATGGTTAAGAACATGGGACTGGGTTATCATAGCAATTACAGAAACATGGCTCAGGGTTGGACAGGACTGGCAGCTTAGTGTTCCAGGATACGAATGCTACAGGAAGGATAGAAAGGGAGGCAAGAGAGGAGGGGGAATGGCGTTTTTGATAAGGGATAGCATTATAGCTGTACTGAAGGAGGATATTCCCGGAAATACATCCAGGGCAGTTATTTGGGTGGAACCGAGAAATAAGAAAGGGATGATCACCTTATTGGGATTGTATTATGCATCCCCTAATAGTCAGAGGGAAACTGAGAAACAAACTTGTAAGGAGATCTCAGTTAACTGTAAGAATAATAGGGTGGTCATGGTAGGGGATTTTAACTTTCCAAACACAGACTGGGACTGCCACAGTGTTAAGGGCTTAGATGGAGAGGAATTTGTTAAGTGTGTACAAGAAAATTTTCTGATTTGACCTGAGGTGTCAGTGGGGGATCACTTTGAGGCCAGCGACCATAATTCTATTAGTTTTAAAGTAGTGATGGAAAAGGATAGACCAGATATCAAAGTTGAAGTTCTAATTTGGAGGATTTTGATGGTATTAGGCAAGAACTTTCAAAAGCTGATTGGGCACAGATATTCGCAGGTAAAGGGACAGCTGGAAAATGGAAAGCTTTCAGAAATGAGTTAACGAGAATCCAGAGAAAGTATATTCCTGTTAGAGTGAAAGGAAAGACTGGTAGGTATAGGGAATGCTGGATGACGAAAGAAACTGAGGGATTGGTTAAGAAAAAGAAGGAAGCATATGTCAGGAATAGACAGGATAGATCGAGTGAATCCTTAGAAGAGCATAAAGGCAGTAGGAATATACTTAAGAGGGAAATCAGGAGGGCAAAAAGGGGATATGAAATAACTTTGGCAAATAGAGTTAAGGAGAATCCAAAGGGTTTATACAAATACATTAAGGGCAAAAGAGTGACTAGGGAGAGAATTGGGCCCCCCAAAGATCAGCAAGGCAGCCTTTGTGTGGAGCCGCAGGAGATGGGGCAGATACTAAACGAGCATTTTGCATCAATATTTACTGTGGCAAAGGACATGGAGGATGTGGAATGGAAGGAAATAGATGGTGACATCTTGAAAAATGTCCATATTACAGAGGAGGAAGTGCTGGATGTCTTGAAACGCATAAAAGTGGATGAAATCCCAGGACCGGATCAGGTGTACCGCAGAACTCTGTGGGAAGCTAGGGAAGTGATTTCTGGGCATCTTTCTTAGATATTTGTATCATTGATAGTCACAAGCCAAAGAACTATAGACCAGTGAGCCTGATGTCGGTGGTGGGCAAGTTGTTAGAGGGAATCCTGAGGGACAGAATATACATGTATTTGGAAAGGCAAGGACTGATTAGGGATAGTCAACATGGTTTTGTGCGTGGGAAATCCTGTCTCACAAACTTGATTTGAGTTTTTTGAAGAAGTAACAAAGAGGATTGATGAGGGCAGAGCAGTAGATGTGATCTATATGGACTTCAGTAAGGCACTCAACAAGGTTCCAGAGTGGGAGACTGGTGAGCAAGTTTAGATCTCATAGAATAGAGAGAGAACTCGCTATTTGGATACAGAACTGGCTCAAAGGTAGAATACAGAGGGTGGTAGTGGAACGTTGTTTTTCAAACTAGAGGACTGTGACCAGTGGTGTGCCACAAGGATCAGTGCTGGGTCCACTTCTTTTTGTCATTTATATAAATGATTTGGATGTGAGCATAAGAGGTATGGTTAGCAAGTTTGCTGATAACACCAGAATTATCAGGTGTAGTGTACAGTGAAGAAGGTTACCTTAGATTGCAACAGGATCTTGATCAGATGGGCCAATGGGCTGAGAAGTGGCAGATGGAGTTTAATTTAGATAAATGTGAGGTGCTGCATTTTGGGAAAGGAAATCTTAGCAGGACTTATGCACTTAATGGTAAGGTCCTAGGGAGTGCTGCTGAACAAAGAGACCTTGGAGTGCAGGTTCATAGCTCCTTGAAAGTGGAGTCGCAGGTAGATAGGATAGTGAAAAAGGTGTTTGGTATGCTTTCCTTTATTGGTCAGAGTATTGAATACAGGAATTGGGAGGTCACGTTGCGGCTATACAGGACATTGGTTAGGCCACTGTTGGAATATTGCGTGCAATTTTGGTCTCCTTCCTATCGGAACGATGTTGCGAAACTTGAAAGGATCCAGAAAAGATTTACAAGGATGTCGCCAGGGTTGGAGGATTTGAGTTAGAAGGAGAGTTTAAATAGCTAGGGCTGTTTTCCCTGGAGCGTCAGAGGCTGAGGGGTGAACTTATAGAGGTTTATAAAATTATGAGAGGCACGGATAGGATAAATAGACAAAATCTTTTCCCATGGATGGGGAAGTCCAGAACTAGAGGGCATAAGTTTAGGGTGAGAGGTAAAAGATATAAAAGAGACCTAAGGACAACTTTTTCACTCAGAGGGTGGTACGTGTATGGGATGAGCTGTCAGAGGAAGTGGTAGATGCTAGTACAATCGCAACATTTAAAAGGCATCTGGATGGGTAGATGAATAGCAAGTGGTAGGAGGGATATGGGCCAGCTGCTAGCAGGTGGGATAGATTGGGTTGGGATATCTGGTCGGCGTGGACAAGTTGAACCGAAGGGTCTGTTTCTATGCTGTACATCTCTATGACTCTATGACTTCCCATTAACCAGCCCAAGCATAAATGTTTCCTATCTGTTTCTGCATATGGGCATGAACTGTTCCTTTTCTCTAGTGTCTGCGATTGATACTGAACATTTTACCACCATCAACAAACTTTCCAACATTTGGTCTTATGATGAAAGGAGGTCAGTGATGAAGCAGCTGAAGTTGTATGGGTTTGGATATTATCTGAAGGAAATGCAAATCTATATTCAGGGGCTGAGATGATTGTTCTCCAACAAATGCAACCAACTTTCTTTATGCATGGTAAGATTATAATCAGTGGAGAATTTTCCCCCAATTCTCACTGACCTGAATTTTGCGAAGGATCCTTTATGCCGTCAACAAGATATACTGCAGTAAATCACCAAAGCTCATTCAAAAGTGCATTACAAACCGTAGTCTCCACAATTTAGGAGGACAAGTGCTGCGGGCATGTGGGGAAGCCACCACCTACAGATTCTTTCCAAGCTACATACTGCTCATCCTAATCTAGAACTACAACACTTCTTTCAATGATAAATAATTTGAAACAAGGAACATATGGATCCTGGCAATCTGAAGAAACAATAAAAAATGCAAAAGAATTGCTGCAAGATTTGTCAGCATCTGTGGGAAGAAAACAGAGTTAATGCTTTGATTTCGGTGTCTCTTCATCAGAACTGATAAATAATCTATGAATGCAATGATCGAAAATGCACCTTCATATTATCTGCAAAAAAAGCAGCAGTTTAGTAGCTTAAAATGTTGTACTAGAAAATATTGGTCATATAAATATATATAAATTAATTATTTTTGTTCCTTTCCTTTTCCTAAAATCTTTGATTATGCCTCATTCGAATTATATGTAAGCGAAATATGAGCATACCTTTGAAGTTTCTGCCAAAGCCTGGTTCTCTGCTGAAGGACCATTCCCTTACGCTCCTCTTGGACTCTGTCTTCCTCCTGTTCAACTTCACTGCAGATGTCTATCAACACTAATATCATTCAACATGGAAAAAAACTGTAATTATTCTGCTAACATAATCTGATCAACATTACAAAGTTTTCTTTGAGAGTACTGATCATTGCAAAAATTATCCGAATAGTCTAAAACTACTCAATAGTTAATAAACAGAATCTCAGTTATTAAAGTGAAAGGAATGTTATTGTTTATTGTAAGGGGAAATGAATACAAAAGTCAGGAGGTTTGCTTCATTTATACAGGGCACTTGTAAAACCACATCTGGAATATTGTTCACAATAATGTTCTCACTATTTAAAGAAGGATATAAATGAATTGGAAGCCATTCAGAGAATGTTTCATGGACTAATGACAAGATTGGGCAGGTTATCTTATGAGAAACAGTTGGGCAGGCTCGGCTTGTATCTGCTGGTATTTAGAAAAGTAAGAGGTGGCTTGTTTGAAGCATATAGGATCCTGAGAGGCCTTGATGGAAGTAGAAATTATATTTCCAGAGAATCTAGAAAAAGGTTCTAGATTTTTCACATTAAAAGAGTCTTCACATTAAAATTGAGATGAGGAGCAACTGTTTATTATGGAGTGCCATAAGTCTTTGGGACTCACTTCCTCAAAAGGCGAGTGGAAACAGATTCTTTGATTATTTTTACGGCAGAGGTAGATGGACTCTTGATGAGCAAGTGATGAAAGATTTTTAAGGGTAGGCAGTAATATTGTACGATCAGATCAGCCACGATCTGATTGAATAGCAGAGTGGTCTTCAGGGACTGTCCAGCCTTCTTATTCACATATTCATATACATGTGTTGTGGGACCATGTTCAAATAAAGATCAAAATCAATGAGTGACGAGAATAACCTCTTTATTTAACAACCGCAGTAGCACAAGTTCGAGGCAGCGATAGAATTCCAAAATACAGTTCTTACTGTAGCCTGTTTATACACAGTTATTACATATATTAAAATTACACTGTTTTATCTACTATATGCAAAGGTTTGGGTGACTTCTGTTCTGGGGAAACAGAAGATGGGTTTGTTAAGTGCTGGTTGATACTCCTGATAGGATTAAGAGTGTATTTGGGTCTACTTGCATTATTAAGAGGTGTTAATCCTTTTTCTTTTAAGTTAGTAAATGTTTGTAAAAATACTAGGCCAATATGCTCCGAATAAGTTAAAAATTATACCTGTACTTAATAAAAGAATAAATGATAGTAAACTAATTACTGCAGTTGGGTTGTGAGATTTGTTAACTACAGAAGAACATCAATTATCCAAAGGACACGGGCAGGGAGTATTTCGTTTAGTTAATCAAATGCCGGATAATCGATGCCGGCTAACATAGTTAGCCACACATCAGAGCCTTGTGATTTTGTTCGGACGATCTGAAGGTTGGTAATCGAATGCCGGATAATCGAGGTTCCTCTGTATTTGCCGGTGTGAGTTTCATTCATTCATGCAATTTTACGGAAGCACTGTCTTAATAGGAAGTTACTTAAAGGGGCTGGTGGCTGCTTGTTGGTGAAACTGTTAGATGGTCTGTATCTATTCAGGTCCTGAGACATGGTTGATAAGGGCTGATTAATATTATAATCTCTCATGGAGATATGATGGTAGGGATGGTATTGTTCTGAATAAGTTACTATATTGACATTTATTCAGAGGTAACTTTTGATGTGGAAATAGGCCTAAACATGGTTTGTAGCAAGGGCTGATAAAGATTGAAGGTGTGAAAAGCAGTAATGGGTTGAAAGGGATGTTTTAATTTGTAATAGTAAAATGTACTACAAAGTTGCAGTTTTATGAATGAAAGAACATTGTAGTAAAGAGTTATGAATGAATGAAAAGGGATTATGGTACTCAATAAATATCGAGTTCTTGTGAGTGACTAATAGGAGAGCTATATTTAGTTAATATAGCGAGCTAATGAGGGAGTTAGTAAAGACATGAGTTAGTAAATAACATGCTATCTCACAGAATGTTCATATGTGTTACAAATTCATATAGAAATAATTTCTTGGTGGACATTTTATGCATGTTCTACCAATACACATAGCAAATCAAATTCCCTTATCAGGAATATAAATCATATATTCAAAAGAAAAAGGGAAGAAAGACATGCTTTTACATAACACAAATCATGATCATCGGACATCTCAAAATACTCTACTTTTAAAATGTAGTCAATCCTGTAATGTAGGAAATGCAGAAACCAAGTTTGTTCACAGTAGTGTAATAATGACCAGGTAATCTGGTTTTTGAACAATAAACATTGAGTAGAACACAAGAGACAATTCACTACCTTTAATATTATGCCATGAATGTATAATGAAAGTTATCTTTAATTTCCAACATGAACATTACACTCTTCTACAAACAGCGATATTTTAGTAGCTCTGCTTTCCATCATCCATGTCCTCAGTTTGTGTTACAGCGAATTCCCCATACTTACACGGGGGAAAAATCCACTTTTTTCCCAGATTATTCTTGCTTTTGCTGCTTAATTAGAAGTAGTTAAAAAAATTAAAGTATGCATAAAAAGGAAAGAATATATAGCTTTAAATTAAGGGGGGGTAGATATAGGACTGATGTTAGGGGTAGGTTCTTCACTCAGCGAGTCGTTAGTTCATGGAATGCCCTGCCAGTAACAGTGGTGGACTCTCCCTCTTTATGGGCATTTAAGAGGGCATTGGATAGGTATATGGAGGATAGTGGGTTAGTGTAGTTTAGGTGGGCTTGGATCGGCGCAACATCGAGGGCCCAAGGGCCTGTACTGCGCTGTATTCTTCTATGTTCTATGTTCTATGTTCTATATGATTTTAAAAATATGGGGTATTGGGACATGGCCAAGATTGGATATCCCTTAAAATCAGAGAGTGGAATTGTGGTGCATGGTAAACCACATCCATTCAAAGTAATGGAAGCAGCATTCAGATTAGATTATCTACAGTGTGAAAACAGGCTCTTCGGCCCAACAAGTCCACACTGCCTCTCTGAAGAGAAACCCACCCAAACCCATTCCCCTACCCTATATTTACCCTGACTAATGCACCCAACACTGTGGGCAATTTAGCATGGCCAATTCACCTGACCTGCACATGTTTGGATTGTGGAAGGAGACCAGAGGAAACCCACGCAGACACAGGGAGAATGTGCAAACTCCATACAGACAGGCGGGAATCGAACCCAGGACCCTGGTGCTGTGAGGCAGCAGTGCTAACCACTGAGTCACTGTGCCACCCCCAGATATTGTGCTCTTATTAAATATAATAGTAATATCATGCAGTCTACCACTGATCATGCTATTAAATGACTCAACATTTCAGCAGGATGGAAAAGCGTATCACCTAAGGATCACTTGTGCTGCTTAAAGCCAACCTGCGCTGTTAACAATGAGGCGAACTCTGACTGCAGCAGGAGTGCAAGTGGTGAAAGAGAAATTCATTATTAGTGAGAATCTTGAAAAATAGCAAATAGACTTGAGAGTCCGAGCCCCACGGATCGCTATTGCAGCACGGAGAGACTTGGAACAGGAGTTACACTGAGGAGAGAGACTCTCTTCTCGGGATCCATGAGACTCTCCAAAGAAGTTACTAGAAAGGCAAAGGGAGTAGGTAACCATTGTTTTCTATTTTATTCTTAAAATACGGATGCAGGGCTCAAAGATGTTTCA
Organism: Chiloscyllium plagiosum; assembly: GCF_037043375.1. NCBI lineage: Eukaryota > Metazoa > Chordata > Chondrichthyes > Orectolobiformes > Hemiscylliidae > Chiloscyllium > Chiloscyllium plagiosum. The sequence continues at coordinate 41,020,942 of NW_028270169.1, forward strand.
TGACCTCACAAGAGTGATCAACTATATTTTCAACCACAACCTACCAAATTCACCATAAGTCTTATGTACTGTGCCATTCACCACACCATCATCACCTGCCTATCAACAATCTGCATTGATCACAATTCACATCTCCCATTCACCTCACCTCATTTAAATATGTTTGAATTGTTGGGGTTAGTGTACTTTCAGTATCACTCAAACACTGCCAACTATAAAGTATACTTTCGTTCTTATGACATGGTTACAATTATAAGAATTCTTCCTTACATTAACTTTAATCCATGTTACTTTCTCTCAAATTATATGAGTATATATCACTTCTTTCCATGATGAAAATACAGTGTTGTTGGTTGGGGGTATGGGGAGGATATATGTGTGCACTAGGCACAGCTTCATGTCCTCGACCCAATAGAGGAGATAGTAGTAGAACAATTGGTGCAGCTAAATAGTTGAGGCCAAACCGGACTGTCACCATGAAATATGTTGAGATGTTCTGATCTAATCTGTCGAAAGCTTCATAGCTACATTTAGGATCAGAGATATTCACCTGTTTGATGTACTGAACATGGTTTCTTATCAACTGTATACTCAAGATAGAAGAATTTCTGCTATTGCAATATATTTCAGCATTGACAAGCAGAGATGGCAAAGCTAGATGTATGCATTTGATGGCACGCTGCATGACAGAGAAGCCTGATCCACAGCTACCTGATGAAGGAGTAGCACTTCGAAAGCTAGTACTTCCACATAAACCTGTTGGACTATAACCTGGTGTTCTATGATTTTTAACAATAACCATAACAGCCGCAGACAGCATTACCCTCACCTCCTCTAAGGCTGCACGTCAGTTCCAAGAAGTGCACAGAAAGCATCACCTTTGTGAAACAAAGATCTTGAAAGCACTGCTTCTGGCTCATTTGGAAACAGGAAAAGCACTTCGAAAAAGATTCTGGATGTATAAAGCTTTGCTGAGAGCTCTTCTCCGATTATTTCTTTTTCCACAAGCAACTTACCCTACTTTTATCTGTTTTTCCTGCACAATATTCCAGTTGCTGCAGTCCAGAGTTCTCCACTGGTATATCACTAGGTGCTGGTGCTCAATGGTATCCTTAGAATCACAAGTAACTCCTCTCCATTTGTAACAATTCTCCTGATGTACTTCAGCAACTGTAATTGATTTGATTTGTTTTATTGTTGTTACATACACCTAAGTACAGTGAAAATTTTTAGTTTTGCATGCAGTATAGGAAGATCATTACATACAAGGATGTACAGGTCAGAGGGTGTTTAGACAGAGCGAGGCACACAAAGTTATGGCTGCACAGGAGACCCATTCATAGTATAATAATGACAGGGAAGATGCTGCTCTTGAATCTGTTGGTCCATGTGTTTAAGTTTTTGCATCTTCTGTCCGATGGAAGAGAGTATAACTGGGGTGGCAAGGATCTTTGATGGTGTTGACTGCCTTTCTGCAACAAGGAAAAATGTAGGTGGAGTCTGTGGATGGGAGGTTGGCTTGCATGGTGGTCTAGGCTGTGTTCACAACTTTCTGTAGTTTCTTACGGTCCTGGGAAGAGGAGTTGCTGTACCAAGCTATGAACCACCCAGATAGAATGCTTTCTATGGTGCATCTGTCAAGGTTAATGAAGATCCTTATGGACATGCCAAATATCTTTAGGAAGAAGAGGCAATGTTGTGCTTCTTGACCACCACATTTATGTGGGAAGACCTGGACAAATTGTTGGTTATTGTCACTCCTAGGAACTTGAAGCTCTCAGTCCTCTCCACCTCAGGTCCTTTAATGTAGAGAGGAATGCGATCTCCTCCTTTCTTCCTGGAGTCAATAATCAGCTCTTTAGTTTTGTTGACATTGCGGGAGAGATTGTTATCTTTGCACCACGGCACCAAGCATTCTATCTCCTTCCTGTGTTCTGACTTGTTATTGTTTGATATTCGGCCTGCAATAATCATGTCATCAATTAACTTGTAGATAGCGTTTGGATGAAATTTAGCCACACATTCATGAGTGCATAGGGAGTACAGTAGGGGGCTGAGTACACAATGTTGCATGGTGCCGGTGTTGAGGATTATTGTGGGGGAGGTGCTGTTGTCTATCCCGCTGTCTGTAGTCAGGAAGTTGAGGATCCAGTTGCAAAGGGCAGAGGTGAGACCTAGGTATTGGAGTTTGGAAATTAGTTTGTTTGGGTTTATAGTGTTGAAGGCGGAGCTGTAGTCAATAAGTAAAACGCTGACATATGTATTCTTAATATCCAGATGTACCAGGTATGAATGTCGGGCTATGGAAATGACGTCTGCTGTGGACCTGTTGCACCAGTAGACTGATTGCAAGGGATTGAGGCAGACTGGGAGACTAGACCTCTCTTGAATTCTTGACTAACCTCTTGAAGGACTTTATAATTATGGATGTCAGAGGTAGTGGTTGTTGAGGCACATTACCTTGCCAAATCAGTCAACATTTTCAAACCTAAACTGACCCAGGATGAAGTAATCAGCAACTAACCTATAAGTTATTGATGATAAAATTAAGTAGAGCAGGTGGTGCTGGGGGATGGGGTAGGGGCGGGGGATGGGTAGGGGCTTTGGGAGACCATGATGCTGCTGAATGCCTGTTAAGTAGTGTTTATATAAAAATGGCATTAATTAGAAAAGAAAGGACCAAAATGGCTGTTCTCAAGAAGAGTCATTGGACTCGAAATGTTAACACTGCTTTCTTGCCACAGATACTGCCAGACCTGCTGCATTTCTCCAGCAATTTCTGCTTTCGTTCCAAAATAGCAGTGTGGAACATACTAATTTTAGATCTGCCTGACAGTTACAAACTATGCTCTGTATGCTTCAGCACATCGTGTTAACACCTACCCTATCATTTTCAACAGGATAACATCTATTGCAAATTGCACTGGAAGTCAGTTGAAGTATCATCGATACCATTTTGACACTTAACTGGTATCTATAGCATCAAAACTATTGACACTATGGTGCCTGTTTTTCCAGCTGTGAACTGTATAGAATCAGTGCTGCATAGCCAGTTATTTTTTTGGCTGATAACCCAACTTGATCTGCACACCATGTTGAGTCTTTAACCATGAATAGTGCCATGACAGATTCACTGGTTTTATGTATAGATATAAAGTAAAAGATCAAAAAATAACCGATAAAATATGACAAGTTGATGAGAAAATTAAAAATAATTGAAGGGACACTATCATACTGTAAATTATGTTCATGTCGTCCCACATTCAACTTTGTCTGGCAGCCTCCCTTGCTTCTTCCAGGCTCACATTCAAATGATTCTGGCAGGTTTTTTTTCCTTCCTCTAGGTTCAGCTTCAATAGGCTCTGCCAAGTTTCCTTCATTCTTCAGAGTCCTCTCATTTAATTCTCCCTTTAGGATCATCACATTTTTAAAAAAGTACTTGCTGCCAGTGATCCTTTTACAGAATGTGGGTACCATCTCTAACTTCACTGATGGTGATAATTCTGTATATTATCACCAATTGCTCTAAAATAAAATTCAAATGTTGATTTAACGAACGTTTCCTGAATTAGGGGTTCTGGAAAAATGTGGATTATGGTGCATTTCTGTCTAATGCATGTGCATTACAGAAACCATCAATATCACATTTATGGGACACCTGTCCCTGTTACACTCACCTCTGGCTGCACCCTGTTGTTATGCCACCTATTTTACAAAAGAAAACTTCAATTCAGGACCATATAGGATTTGATTAATTTCCAAATCATTCTGGAATCAATTTACTATCAAAACCTTTATTGGACTTAATTCAATTTCAGACTCAGTTGGAATTAGTTGTGTCAGATCATATTGGATTCAATTTAGTTCCAGACTATTTTGACATAATTTGCTTCCAGACTTTATTGAAAACTATTCACATCTGGATTGTTTCAGTCATCATTTGCTCCTGGACTGCATCATATTCAATTCACATTCCATCCAGTATCAAACTCAATTCCCTTAGAGATTGTGTCACGCTCGGCTCTCCCCAGACTGTCAGACTTGATTCACTTAGCTGCCATTTCAGAATCAAATAACTGCTAAAGCATAATAAGTACCATTAATTTTCAGACCGCTGGTTTACCTTCAGACATTAAATTAAATTCCAGACAATATCAGGCTGCAATTACTTGTGAGAAACAAGAATTTGAATTTATAACAGGATTTATAACAAGATCAGTATTTTGATTCTGATGAGCCCCATTCAAGGACACCTTCAATCTATTACAGTTACAATAGGCGTTTTGAACTGCAGAAACTACATGCCCTCGTAATCTCAAAATCCTGAAGCCTTCCTCCAATCTTGGGTCGACGAATCATCCCCTATTATTGGCTTCCAGTTTCAGAATCTCCTCCTCAGTGGAGGATGAGAATGGCCAGGTTTGCAGGTTCACCCCTCACCCTGGCCTTGTCTCAAGCGCTATATTGCTTTTTTTCTTGAAAGTAAAGAGAGTCACTGGCTGGAACCTTGCAGGGACCTGAATGATATGGGGTATGGTGAGATTTGTGGCCCCAAGTCTATTGAGGCCTCTATCGATGTCAGAGCAATCTTTTTATGCATTTGCTGAATGTTGAGGTGAGCTTCTCACCAAGCAGTGAGGTGAATTACCAATTAAGGCAGCTTATTGCTTATTAAATATGTTATTAATGTAACAATTCACTTAATTAGTACTCTGCTTTCTATCTTATCAAATTCACGAAATAAGCAAGAATTCTTGACAGAGGTCAAAGCCTTTACCTGGCTAATTCAGATCACCACTGGCTGTGACCATGTTGCTCAACACCAAACAGCATCTCAAGGCATGATTCATTGACACCAGCTGTATGCACCCTTCGTCTGCAGACATTAACATTCAACATTTGTCCAGTCCTCATGATCCGCATTTCACCTTTCCAATCACTTGCAGGACAGTGAGGAAGCACAGCCTACATTGCTGGGTGCTCAAAAACTAGCAATGAGAGGTATTAATACATCATAGATTGGGTCAGGCTACATCTCAGGCCTGCTCACTTCCTCTCAAAGTGCTTGCTGACTTCAAGCCTAATTGCATGCTTACAGCATCCACGCTTTGCCTTGTCTTGTCATGACATGCCTATTGGCTGTTTGGTGCTTTAGTGAGAGGAAGGGTTATCAAGTTCTACCACACTGACATGCTGTTTTGTGTGGGCAGGCTTCTTGTCAGTCAGGATTGGGAATAAAATCTTCATCCAGAGATGGAGGCATCCCTGCCAGTCAGAGTTCCTGCTACCATCAATCACAGGCAAATTGTGCACATAATCTTGTCCACTGTCAAGTTGCTCATTCAGGCTGGTCATGATCAGCAGGTATGTCCAATGGCAGTCTGGGGAGTGGCAACTATCAGGTTATCAGAAGCAGTCAGAGAAAATGCGTATCATCATGTGGAGTGCTGCAAAAACAACAGTCGGGCATCTTATCTGTTATGTCTGGGGAATGCTTGAACTCAGTCAGAGTCTGGGGTGTATACAATCCTGGGAGTCCATGAACTGATCATTGAGGAGGGTGCAAGAGTAGTGTGTAAGGGGTATGGAGGGATCACTGCCAATATGGGTGGGGGAGTCAAGGTTGAGGGATGAAAGGAGAACCAGGGGCAAGGTGGACAAGTACAATGATAGGGAGAAGAACAAGGTGTTTGGCGGGGTGCATGGTAGGTAAAGCAGCATTGAAGAACAAGGTAGGCTACCAGAGGTGGCGTTATTAGTTGTATCATGGCATCCACAGTTTCCTGCAAATGCAACTGGAAAATATCTGGAACAAAGCCTGGAGTAGATGGAGTTTGTGCCAGTTTGATGAACAAAAGTGGAGGATTGACATTTGCCTGACACTAGGGCATTAAATGATCAAATATATAAAGTAGACACTTGCAAACTATAGCTACATTTCACTTACAATATTTCATTTCTATTTGCAATGCGTGCAGAATGGATATGAGCATCAATGGATTTAGTGTTGAGTGCCAGAAAGGACAGTTGGAGGCAAATTTCAATATGGTGGAAGTCCACTTGGGATGGAAGAGTGGAAATGGGATGTCAAGGAAGTACAATGTAAAAGGGGGAGGCTCAGAGAAGGTATCTGGGAGCCAGGCAGAGTTCAATGTTAACAGTTTCCACTATGAGCTATGTTTCCTGTAAACGCAACTGGAAAATATCTGGAACAAAGCCTGGACTGGATGAAGTTTGTGCCAATTTGATGGATGAAAGTGTAGGATTGATGTCTGCCTAACACTAGGTCATTAAAGGAGCAAATACATAAAGTAGACACTTGCAAAACTGCAGCTACATTTCACTTACAATCATTTCATTGCTATTTGCAGTGCATGCAGAATGAAGGTACTTAGGGTTCAAATCCTCACCCCAACCACTACCACATAACCCCAGAGTCCAGTGGCAGCTGTTTGACCTTCTGTGGTGACCTGCCCTAGAAGCTGTCGCCAGGCACTTCATCATATTAAGCAACAGTGTTCCATTCATTCAACAGACCACCCTCACCATGTTACCCAGAATGGACACCAGTCCATCTGTGCCTAGAGTAATTGTGCAATCTTGTTGCCCACTGCATCTACCATTTCATAATGTACAGTAGGGCTTTGTTTGGTGGTCTGGAGCCTTATGGTCTACATTTGGATCCTCTGCAGAAGATCGAATATGGGCTATTTTTTCCTGGTGATTTTGAACCTATGTCTCTTATATACCTGGTTGGAGAAAGCAACTATGGCTTGTAGGATGAGGTAGAGGTGAAGGGGGATAAAGAATATAACATTCGAAAAACATGGTGCAGTTTGTCATGATCATGACTCTCAACCTGCTTGGGATAGCCAGCCTGTGTTTTTCCAGAGGCAGAGAATGTACAGGTGAGCTCAGTCATTTTAAAGGTAATCTCCAGGCATATCTGTGATACATTCGACAGAACGAAGAGTGTGACCTTCTCGAAAGTTGTTTTAATATTTTATTTGTCATAAATATCTTGTGTACAGTATGTAAAATGTGAGCTGTGGCGAAGTGGAATTAGCGAAGTGGTGAATCTATGTGTAGGAAGAGAAGGAGCTGAAATGGAATATGCTACAATGAGTGCATGTTAAGTTAAGAGAAATTGAAATGAAAGAATAGTGAGAGTGAAGGTGATGCAGGTATAAATGGAGACTAGGAGAACAATATTCTTACTCTGATAACTTTTCAATGAGAAGTTAACTCCTTTCAATGTTGCCGCTATATTCTGGGAGCAAAGTTCTTTGCGTTGTCATCCTCTTCATCCTCTTTCCACTGAAAGTGGTGATGTTGTCCAGTATACTATCTGTCTTGCTTTCCTGACCTCCAATGGAGAATCTGGCTTCCCACATTGGTCCTCTTAGAGCTATGTTTTCCTGTCTTAAATTTTCCTATTCTCAGTAGCCAGAGTACACCTTTTTTTTAAGAGGGTACTGGCTACCTTTAAATGGTCTTTGTTCCCAATTTTCCATCTCCCCAAATAGATATGCAGGCTATGAATACTTTGGAAAGTACTGGCTGTACCTATTAATTACTGTAATGATTACTAACACCAATTTCATATAGTGCTGAACACCCATGAAATGAGAGTTTGCATCTATAGGGCACAATCAAACTTATAGTTCAGTATTTTTGGTTCCTCATTGTTCCTTCAGACAAAAGCTTGATGAAAGCAAGATACCTCTACATAAGAAGAAAACATTGCAGAAACAGAAATAAGTAAACATAATTTAGATTTCAAGATAATGGATGGGCAGAACTATTGCTTTTGCTACTGAATCAGGGGCTACAGTGCTTTAGACAAATTTGTTGGGCTGAGTTTATTGAAAAGTTTTGATATATAGGTAATGACAGTTTAAGAGTGGAGTTGTGTTTTGCTTTATGAGGGCATTCAAGCAAAATTGATTTAAACATTGCTCTGTGAGAATTTCCTGGATGATTTGCACTGGGCCAAAGTTAGATAACCAGAAACCCCAATTAGTTTATGAGAATAGTCATACCTCTCAATTAAAAAACATGAATTTCAGTCATATAAACTTAAATTCTTTCTAAATGCATGTAAGTTCACTCCCATAGTGTTAGGTACAGGTGAATTTCACTCATGTAACTTTACCTCTAGCAGCAATATGCAAGCCTATCTGTAGACTGACAATGCAGGAAGTGCCAAAAACCATTTCCCAGGCAACCAGTCTGGCATGAACCAACTGGAGTTTGTCACCTTCCCTGACCTGACGTTTCTGTACATGGGCGATCATCACTGATGCCAACAAGCTGCTTCAGTGTCAGGATACAGAACTTGTCAGAGATTAAGCATGAATGACCTGCTTTATTCACTCCTGCAACCACAAGTGTTGGGAAGAAAAGTGAGCCCTTTTTATCTGCTGTCCCTCAGACAACAATTTACTATTCCTTTCTACTGAAGGCCACTTGGAGAAAATACTGAGGTTGGCAAGGGCACTCTGGTTGGTGGACTTTAACAGTCATCATCAAAAATGGCTCAGCATCACCATACTGTCCAAATCCTGACAGCTACCAGTCTAGCCCTGAAGAGGATGGTGAGAGAATCAATAACAGGGAAACTTGTTTCAACTCGGCCTCACTGATCTAACAATCTAACTGCATGATATGAAATCTGGTGGAACCCATTGTGATTGGTAGTGACTGCATCCATGGCAAGTATTAGTTGCTTGAGGAATTCTGGTTCAGAGTTGATGTCTTGAAGTCTGACCTTTGAACAAGGTGACACAACAGATATGGAGATAATTACCTGGACATAATGTTTTAGGTGGCAGTCATACCCCCTTAGATTAACTACCTTAGTTTAGTCAGTGGTCAGGGACATGGAACATTAGGGAAAAAGTTCAAAGTGGGAGGTTTCAACAGAGGTTATTAAAGTTTCCAGAAAAAAATATATAGGACAGAGTGTGGAAAGGGTCAGGAATCTAACTTCAGACATAGCAGATTAGGGGACAACTATGGGACGGGGCAGTCAATGCAGGACTGAGGGTGTTGTATTTAAATGAATGCAGTCTACAAAGCAAAGTAAATAAGCTTGTAGCAGAGATTGAAATTCCCAAGTACGATGTTGAGCGTTTCTCAAATGACTGCAAGTGGATCAGGGCTAGGAATTAAATATTCAAGGATGCACATTCTAGTGAAAGGACAACAGATGGTCAGAGGGGGCAGGATTGCTTTGTTCATGGGAAATGAAACTAAATCTATAGTAAGAAGTGATGTAGAGTTAGAAAGTGTAGAATCTGTGTAGGTAAAGTTGAGGAAGTGCAGAGGAGAAAAGACTTAGAGGGGAGTTGTGCACAGGCTTCCAGCAATAGTCAGGTTATGGGGCAGACAATAACTGGGGAGACACAAAAGGCATGTAAGAAATTCGCGATTAAAATAATTAGCAGGGTCTTCAATATGCACGTGGACTGGGAAAATCAGGTTGGTAGCTGATCTCAAGAAAAAGAATTCATGGAATGTATATCAGATGGATATTTGGAGCAGCTTGTGATACAACCCACCATGGAAAAAGGCAATTCTGAGTTTGGTAATGTGTCATGGGGCAGACTTGATTAGGGAGCTTAAGGTGAAGGATTCACTCAGGGGCGGTGACCATATTATAACAGAATTCACCTTGCATTTTGAAAGGGAGAAGCTTGAATCAAACGTAACGGTCTCACAATTTAGCAAAGGTAACAACACAGATATGAGGGAGAGCTGGCCAGAGTTGACTGGAAGGGACGCCTACCAGAGTAGATAGTATAATAGCAATGGCTGGAGTTTCTAGGGATAATTAAGGAGCCACAACAGAAATTCATCCCAAGGAAGAAGAAGCATACTAAATTGGGGATGAGAAAACCATGGCTGACAAGGCAGTCAGGAACAGCTTAAAAGCAAAAGAAAAAGCATACAATGTGTTGAAGATTAGTGGGAAGTCAAAAGATTATTAATCCTTTAAAATACAGGGGATAATTTAAAAAACAGTAAAAGTGAGGGGGGTGAGAGTGCGCAGAGAAGATGAAATATGAGATTAAGCTAGCTAGTAATATGAAAGAAGATTGCAAGAGTTTTTTTAGATATCTAAAAGGGAAGAGAGAGGCAAGAGTGGACATTGGGCTACTGGAAAATGAGGCTGGAAAAGTAGTAATGGGGAACAAAGAAATGACAGAGGAACTGAATAGATTCTCTGCATCAGTTTTCACAGTGGAAGACACTAGCAGGATACCAATTCCCAAGAGGCTCAGAGGTGAGTGTAGTGGCCATCACTAAAAAAAAGGTGCTGGGGAAGCTGAAAGGTCTGAAGGTGGATAAATAATCTGGACCAAATGGACTACACTCCAGAGTTTTGAAAGAGATAGCTGAGGAGATTGTAGAAGCACATGTGGCTATTTGTTGGGAAACACTGGGGTCAGGGAGAGTGCCAGAGGACTGGAAAATGGCTTATGTAACACCCCTTTTTAAAAAGGGAGGGAGGCAGAAGACAAGATACTACATGTTGGTTAGCTTGACCTCTGTCATTAGTAAGATTTTAGAGTTCATTATTAAGGATGGGATTGCAGAATACCTTCACTTGGAATTGCATTGTAAAATGGTGTGGAGTCAGCACAGCTTCATCAATGGGAGGTCATGCCAGACAAATCTGTTAGTATTCTTTGAAGAGGTAACAAACAAGTTAGATGAAGGAAAGCCAGTGGATATGATCTATTTGGATTTCGAGATGGCCTTTAATGAGGTGCTGCACAGGAGGCTGCTAAATATGATAAGAGCCCATAGGGACAAAGTGCTGACACAGATAGAGGATTGGCTGCTTTGTTGAAAAGAGACAGCAGGGAATAAAGGGGTCTTTTTCAGGATGGTAGCTGGTGACCAGTGGAGTTTCCACAGGGGTTCATGTGGGACCACAATTAATTATGTTATACATTAACAGTCTGAACAAAGGAAATAAGGGCTTTGTTGCTAAGTTGCAAATGACACAAAGAAATGTGGAAGGACAGGTTGCGTTGAGGAAGTGGGGAGGCTGCAGAAAGACTTGGACAAGAGGGGGCAAAGAAGTGGCAGATGGAATACCATGTGGGAAAATGTGAGGTTATGCACTTTGTAAGGAAATATAGAGGTGTAGACTACTTTCTAAATGGGAAAAGGCTTTGAAAATCTGAAGCACAAAATGGCTTAGGAGTCTTAGCTCAGAACTCTCTTAAGGTTAACATATAGGTCCAACTGTAGTTAGGAAGGCAAATGCAATGTTAGCATTCATTTTGAGAAGGCTGGAATACAAGAGCTGAGATGTGCTGCAGAGGCTGTTAAGGCTCTGGTCAGACTGCATTTGGAATATTGTGAGCAGTTTTTGGACCTGTATCTGAGGAGGAATGAACTGGCATTGGAGAATGTCCAGCGGAGGTTGACAAGAATGTTCCTGGGGATGAAGAGCTTGTCATATGAGGAGCAGTTGAGAACTCTGGGTATGTACTCAATGGAGTTTTGAAGCATGAAGGGGGATCATTGAACTGAAGTTGTATCCAATTGTGGATTCACGCCCTAAACCATATTTTGAAGAATATATCCATCATGTAGGTGTGCAGCAATCTGTGTGCAGTAATCTGTCAAAGGGTTTAATTTACAAGCTCTCATTGAAACTTACAGAGTACTGAGAATGCTGGATTGAGTGGATGTGAAGAACATACTTCCCCTAGTAAGAGAGACTACAACGTGAAGGCACAGCTTTAGAGTGAAGGGACAACCTTTGGGAGGAATTTCTTCAGCCAGAGGGTGGTGTATCTGTGGAACTCATTGCCGCAGCTGGCAGTGGTGTCAGGAGGAAGGTACCGTCGCTTTGTCAGTGAGTGAAATTGGGAGAAGGAGGAAATTGGAAATTGGTGGTCTATTTCACAGCTTGATGCAAGCTGTAAACTCTGTCCAAGGTCTGTCTCACCATTGGACCACATTTGTTTTACAGTTGGTGACCCACCCTTGGCAGTATCCAGCTGTATCCAGTGCTGTATCCAACTGGTTGTCTCAAATTTCTAAGGGATACAATCATTCAATTTGTACAACAGGAGAGTAAACACATATCTTAGGAATTGGGAGAAAGCCTTTGACAGATTACTGCACACAGTTTGCTGCACACCTACATGATGGATATATTCTTCAAAATAGGGTTTAGGGCGTGAATCCACAATTGGATATGACTTCAGTTCAAATTGTTAGTACGGTTTCAATCAATGGGTGAATGGAAAGTTTTCTGATCAAATTTACATTTAGGGAGAGCTGCCCTTTGTCTCTCTAATGGTTTCTAATGGTTCTCTAACCTTTATAATGGTTTATATTGAACATTTTACTGAGTCTATCAAGAAGGATGCAGGCATAAGAGAGGTGACAATCCTAGATTGTTGAAACGCTCAGGTCAAAGCCATGGATAGTATCACTGACTTCTGTTTGGATCTGCTGTCAGTGTACAGACTCAGTATCTTGCAAACTGAGAGCAAACTGGCCTTGGAAGTCAAAGTAAATTGTGATAATAATGAGATTGCATTTTAGGAACCGGACCAACCAATTTTTTTGTCCCCTTCATCATAGGTCAGAATACCTGAAGATGCTTGAGATATGGAACAGACTGAACGGGCCATGTCTCAATATGAAGAGGGCCACCCGGACGAACCAACCCAATCACCCTGTAGCACAGCATTTCAACTCCCCCTCCCACTCCACCGAGGATATGCAGGTCATTGGACTCATCCACCGCCAAACCACAACAACGCGACGGTCGGAGGAGGAGCGTCTTATCTTCCGACTGGGAACCCTCCAACCACAGGGGATGAACTTGGACTTCACCAGTTTCTTCATCCCCCCTCCCCCCACCTTGTCTCAGCCGAATCCCTCCAGCCCGGCACCGCCTTCCTGACCTGCAGTCTTCTTCTTGACCTCTCCGCCTCCACCCTACTCCGACCTATCACCTTCACCTTGACCTCTTTCCACCTATCACATTTCCAACGCCCCTCCTCCAAGTCCCTCCTCCCTACCTTTTATCTTCTCCTGCTGAACACTCTCTGCTCATTCCTGAAGAAGGGCATGTGCCCGAAACGTCGAATCTTCTGTTCCCTAGATGCTGCCTGACCTGCTGTGCTGTTCCAGCAATAAAGTTTCAGCTTTGATCTCCAGCGTCTGCAGACCTCACTTTCTCCTTGAAGAGGGATGTAGTATAGTAAAACAAAAAAAAGGGCATGTAGTAATGATGCTTCTGCTCTATTGTAGGTAAGAACCTAGTCATCAAGTATGAAGCCTCATGATTGCCTCATATCCGCCTTTTTGTATGTGATGCAGGTCTGGCCCATACCCAACTTTGTGCTGTTTCTTCCACCTGTGATGTCTGATCTGTTTTGAAGATCAAAAATTGACCTTGTCCACAGAACACAATATATAAATCAAGGTTCAAGAAAGCAGTTCACCACCATCCTCTCAAAGGTAATTAGGCAGGGGCATTAATGCTGGTGAAGGCAATGAAACCCTCGTCCCATGGATGAATGAAACAAAATGCTGCCACAAAGGTGCAATGGGGAAAGTTGATAAAGAGTGGAGCTAGAAAAAGTACAGCAGGTCAAGCAGCATCAGAGGAGAAGGGGAGTCAACATTTCTGGTTGGAACCTTTCATTAGGACTGATGAAAGGTTCTGACCTGAAGCATCGACTCCCCTTCTTCTCTGCTGCTGCTTGACCTGCTGTGCCTTTTCCAGTTCCACTCTTTATCCACTCTGACTCTCCAGTATCTGTAGTCCTCACAATCTTCATGCAATGGGGAAAGTCTGCTGACTAAGGCCCTTAAATCTTAGTTTACTGAGGAAGTGGAACTGTGATAAACCCCATGGCCTATATATTTGATATTTATATAGATATTTTATAATTATCAATATAAATATCAACTGTATTTGTAAAAGTAGCAATTAACATATGGTATAGGAACCTGACTGTTTTGTACTTTGTATGATTGTCAAACATTGTGGTTACATATCAAAGTTTTATAGATTTTATGAACTAAGTATAGTTTTGGGAAAAAAGTGCTGTAGCATTCTTTAAAAGGTTGGGGGTAAATGAATTTCATGCCAAAAGCATCTCATTCTGGGATGATATAAGAATTCATTCTTCATGATTTTTATTTAATTTATTAGACTGGATTTTACACCCCTATGCCCCAGCATCAAATTAATAGATGGTTTGAGGGTGTACACAGGACAAAGAGATTGGCACAGAGGTCCATGCTGAAGGAAACAATAATCCCCAGAGGTCAATAAGCAGAACCTCAGCCCCTCTGACATGTCTGAGCATCAATGACCCATGAGGCTGAAGCTTTCATGGCTGACTTCTGCATTCTCCAGGATGATCACCTTTGTAGAAGCATTACTAAGGCCCATCAAAATGGCTAGCTATCACTTGCTGACATCCCACCTTCCCAGAAGTTTGCCTTTCCCTGGAATGTTGCACTGTTTCCTCACACTCACAACTCCCTCCTTTCACTTCTTAAAGGGGAAATGGATTTAAAGGGAGGCCAACATTTTAGAAAGATGACTTTCATGCTTAGTTGTGAGATATCTGTGAGTGCTGGTTATTTAGTTGAGACATTTGGAGAAGTCTGGAGAGAGATAGATTGAGTGGAGTTGTAGGTTTTCTTCTTAGATTAGATTAGATTACTTACAGTGTGGAAACAGGCCCTTCGGCCCAACAAGTCCACACCGACCCGCCGAAGCGCAACCCACCCAGACCCATTCCCCTACATTTACCCCTGCACCTAACACTATGGGCAATTTAGCATGGCCAATTCACCTGACCTGCACATTTTTGGACTGTGGGAGGAAACCGGAGCACCCGAAGGAAACCCACGCAGACACAGGGAGAATGTGCAAACTTCACACAGTCAGTCGCCTGAGGCGGGAATTGAACCCGGGTCTCTGGCGCTGTGAGGCAGCAGTGCTAACCACTGTGCCACCGTGCTGCCCACTAAGCTTCTGCAAAAGGTTTGGTGCAAGAGAATGTTCAGAAAGTCAGGAAGCCTGAAAATTGATGTCATTAGCGTTTCTCTCCCTCCTCAGGCTCTGTCCTGTTTGTGGACAGGTTCCACACCTGAGGGAACTACACTGTTTGCTGCTAGCTTCATTGGCCACTTCTGTCCCTTTCGTTCTGTCCTTGGCAATTGTCACCTCACCTCAATACCTCTGGTCCAATAACAGAACCTTCAGGTAAGAGTCCATGACTTGGAGAAAACTTCCCAAATCTCTATTCCAATGCTACGGTTGCTTAAGTCACAGGAATCAATGTACAGGTTCATTCTGTTACAGCCCCATTAACAAGAAAACCTGCTTTTAAGAGATTTGTTTTGTCATCCTGCTAATCCTCCTTGTTAGACAAGGAAGTCTGGAACTGGATGCTAATACTGTGGCTGAATTAAAGAGCCATAGCAAAGTCCACTTCAATTTACAAACAGGCTTCCAATATGCTACTGGCTACTCTTCTGGTTGTGGATTTGTTCAGTTGGGATCCTTCCCAATCCATTTAAGTGAAGCTAGACATGGTTGTTGAGGACTACTAGATCTCCATTAATCTTTCACTGATGTTGGTCTGCAATCAGCCTTCATGATTTGTAAACCTTGAGTTTTTACAGATCCATTTGGTCAATGAATTAGAGAGGTTATTTTGTTTATATTTATATTTGTTCTTTGGTAGAAATGCAGTAATGAAGGATCTATTTTCATCAGTGAAGAACTATGCTCCTATGGCCCTTTCTAAATTTATCACTGACATCTAACTATACATTTACACATCAATATATAAATGGTTATGGGCCCTGATATTTCAACAATAATACTGAAAACAACTGCATCAAAACAAACCATACCCCTGGCCAAACTGTTCCAGCACAGTTACAACACTGGCATCTGCCCAGCAATGTGGATAAATATCCTGGTATGGCCCATCACAAAAAAAAACACAGATGCAATCCAGCACTTGACAAATCAAACTATTCTCATTCCTGATGAAGGTCTTTTTTCTGAAATGTCGATTTTCCTGTTCCTCAGATGCTGTCTGACCTGCTGTGCTTTTCCAGCACCACTCTAATCTAGATTCTGATTTCCAGCATCTGTAGTCCTCACTTTTGTCTATTCTTGATCATCAGCAAAGTAATAGAAGGAGTGATCAACTGTTCCATTAAGCGGTGCTTAATCAGTACTAATCTGTTCACTGATTCTCAGTCTGGGTTCCGTCAGTGCTTCTCCGCTCCTGACATCATCGAGCCTCAGTCCAAATATTGACACAGAACTGAATGCCAGAGCTGAGATGAGAGTGGCTGCTTTTGACAGCATTGGCATCAAGGAGCCCCAGCAAAACTCTAGTCAATGAAAATCAAGAAGAAACTTCTTCACTCGTTGGAATCATAACTTGCATAACGGAAGATGATTATGGTTGTTGGAGGTCTGTAGGATGTGCAAATCTTACTTTTAATTTTGAAGTATTGATCAAGATTAATACCAACAAGACATACTCAGATCAGATGCAATTTGTTTCCAATAAGCATGGGAATGTTTATTGCAAGTAACAGCTTGTGGAAAATGTCCTACTCTCTGAATTACCCTTGAGTGGGAGCAGGCTTTCTTAGTCACTCCATGTCATCCTGTCTCTCTGCGTCCTCAAGTGGTTGGTTAAATCCCTCCTTTCTGACTGCAGCACACGAATCTGCAATGATCACAGTCGTTTCCAACTCTAAAGATGCTTGTTGACTTTAGCAGTGTGACATGTATCATGTCAAATTGAGTTCCATCTTCCATTTACATTGATTTCTTATCAGATAGTTCACAGTCAGAGTTTTCCATGAATTCAGTCATAACATTACGACAAACCATATGACAATGATTAGTTGGGTCATCCCATCTGTTTGAAACAAACAAGATGCAGCCTATTCATTCATCAACTGCCGCATTTGCAAAAAAAAACACAATCCACCAAATACATGTCAATTATTGCTGTCATAGAATCATATACAAAGAGTACCTATTAGAGAAGCACATGTGTACAAATATAAAATGTCTCTAAAATAATGGAAATAAAGTTTGAGAAGGATGGGTAGTAAGCATTTTGACTTTATAGGGCAATCATCTAAGTCCCAGGACATCTCTGCAGGAGTTCCTCCATGGTGCAACCATCCTCAGCTGCTTCATCATTGACTTTCCCTTCATCATAATGTCAAAAGTGGGGAAGCTTCTTGATGACCGCATAATGTTCAGTATCATTTGTGACTCTTCAGATATTGAAGCAGTATGTCTCCAAATACTTGCAAGGCATGAACCACAATTAGGTTTGGGCGATAAGTTGCATGTAACATTTATGCCACACCATTGCCAGGTAATGACCATCTCCAACAAGAGAAAATGTAACCATCGCCCCTTGAAATTCAGTGACACAACAACTCCTCCATTACCGATACCCTGAAGATTACCATTAATCAGACACTAAACTGGATAGCACTCTCTATTTAATCATAGGCTTTATCTGCTGACACCCTAGAATATGCACAGGGGCAGTAAAATTCCTGAATTAAATTTAAATAAAGTGTTCAAAACGTAACAAACATATAAAAATGTAAAAATAAAGTTATATCATTGAAGAGAAAATCTTTTAAACAAAGCAGATTTTTATTTAAGTTTTTAAACATTGGTTTTATATTGTACATATGTCTGGAAAAACAGAGGCGGGCATGTGCAATTGAAATTGATCGTTCGCACAATCGATGTCAGCAGACACTTCATTAACCATGTAACTTTGACATCATTAATACATCATCTTCATCAATTTTATTATGCTTCCAAAGTTAGCCTACACCTTCCCCCATCCTACTTTACTTGCTGAGTCTTTACTGTTTGACTCCTCAAAGCAGCTCACCAAACACTTTCACAAGGACAATAGTTATAGGCAATAAATCTTTGCCCAGCTAGTGACATCCATATCACATGAAAGAAGAACAACAAAGGCCTGGCCACCATCTATAAGGCGCAAGTTATGAGTGTGATGGACTATTTCATTTGCCTGTTGAATGTATCTCGAACAACATCCAAGAAGCTTGACTCTATCCAGGACAAAATAGACTGCTTGATTGGTATTCCATTCACTAATGGGAGAAAGTGAGGACTGCAGATGCTGGCTCATGCCCGAAACGTCAGGCATGAAGAAGGGCTCATGTCCGAAACGTCGATTCTCCTGCTCCTTGGATGCTGCCTGACCTGCTGCACTTTTCCAGCAACACATTTTCAGATCCCATTCACTAATATCAACATGAACTCCCTTCATCACTCTCACACATTAATCTACAAGATGCACTACACCAATTCAACAGAAGGATAAGGGCAGCAGATACATAGGAACACCATTTCCTCCCGTCTTAGTTTGAGCCATATGCTAATGTGACTTGGAATCTGCTCTCTAATAGCACCGTGGTTGTCCTTACATCATATAGATTGCAATCGTTCAGGAAAGCAGCTCACCACCATCAGCTTCTCAAGGAGCGATAAATGCTTGCCTAGCGAATGACACCTATATCTGAGAAAATTATAAAAACAATGCTCAAGCACAAAATCTTCTATCCAATGAGCTCACCTTGCTACAGTATAATGTTGGTAGATATGTAACAACTAATTTGTTGACACAAATGTCTTCCTTCTTGGAACCCATTAAAATTTCTGGTTGCACCAGCCAAATTGTTAATCTTTTCTGATTATGTATACCTTTTAGTATAAAGGTTCTTCCTGCAGTTTAAAATTTTCTTTTCATGTCTTTTGTAATCATGTATATGTGTTTACTTACTTACCTTCAGTAACAAGGTTTATTGGGTCCAATGTATTCAAAATGATCATACTTTTAAATGTTTCTATTAGGTCCATTCTCAGACTACTCATTCAGGAAGGGAAGAAGATCTAGGTTAGTTAACACTCCCTCATTTGACATTTCCTTATGTTCTCAGATCAAAGATGCATCCATTCCTTGTAATCTCTCTCCTTGTAAAATAAACCACAGTGCAGAATTATTACGGTGCAGGAGGAGGCCATTCAGCCTACCTTGCATCATGACATTGAAGCTTGGAAATAGAAGGCCAACAATGGGCATGATATATAATGGGAGTTAACTCATTATCATACATTTTATGCTGTCACCTAAAATTAGAATGACTGCAAAATTACAACTTACTGCTCTGACTTTACAGCTTAAATATTTGCTAAGTATTTTGAAATATTCTGGTTGTCTTTCTTTTTAAACTCTTAGCAATTGTTGTTCTCTAACAATTTAACAAATGCATTCATTAAAATCTGCATCTGAGAAAACAGGGTATAAAAACACAAAGTTGTTGACTCAGTAAATCATTGATATAATTCAGGGAGATCTACTAATTTTCTGTGCTATCTTATTCAAATAACTCTGGGAAGCTATTATAATTGTACAGTTTGCCATTCATGCCACAGAAGTAAGATCAAGATACAATATCTTAATTAATCTTAACTTTTATGTCAAAAAATGTATTAAAGACTCTCCATAAAAGTGAATAATCACCATTGTAGACATGTGATATCCTCAGGTCTGATGTTCTCAGCAAAATGCACAGAATGATTTTTCTTATCAATGCCTTTTCATCTGTTTTTGCTTAAAGTTGTGATTGTAGTGTAAAGGGTCATTAGTTATTCAGGCATAGCCAGAACAATAATGAATAAGTTTCTCACACAGTAAAGAACTATTGTTGACAGTATTCCTAATATTCCCAGACCCAAATGCCTACAGTAAATGTTCATTCCATTATATTTCTGTCCTAAAAGCTATTGGAAATACATTTACAGCCAAAGGCAACATTATTATTGTAATGCTATCAGAAAATTCACCAACCAAAGAAAACAAATAAATGCCAAGGTTTCATTACAGCTATTGATAGACACTTTTCCAAAATTTCACACATGAACTTCATTCAAGTACTTATATTCACACAGTAAATTATACAGTTATAAGTTGTATTTTTTTGTTAAAAACAATGAGAAGGTAAGATCATATAATGTTATCTTCATGCTAGTGTATTTGATAAACACATGTGCAATTATGTATACAACTTCAGAAGTTGCTGTTCAAGATCTCCTGTTATTCTCAAAGCTGCATTATTATGGTATCTTATCATTTGATTCACTATTCAAAACCATTATACAGTGTATAGTGCAGAGTTTTCCCAGCCAATGATATGGGCATCGCTGAGAAAGTTGGGAAAATATAGTGAGATTGGCAAAAAGGCGATTGTTGATGTCTGATGCAAAATGTCCAAGTTTCCAATTAAGGTTTGAATGGTGAGACAAGGATCTCATAGTAAGTGCCGAGAGGTCTATTTGCATATACTTAAATGGAATAGCATGTCCTTATTTATTAATCGCTCCTCAAACATATACAGTTTCCCATTCTTGACCCACCAAATAGAAACTACCTGGTGACAATTCCTAACACAAAAGACAGAGTGGGTATCTGGCAACCCCAACTTGCTGTTTGCTACTTTGACCTCCATTAAGTCACTAACATCTCAGGAATGCTCCTTCGCCATTGACCATCTGCAACTCCAGCCATAGACATTGTACATGATTCCAACTTCACTACATTCACATGGCACATCTCTAAGACTGCACTTTCAAGCACACTGACATCTTTCATTGGGATGTTGCTACCAGGACACTATGTGTTAAAGGGCAGGCACATAACTCATGACCTGCATAAAGATGCATCGCAGTGATCCCTATACAATTTGCACCAACTTGAATGCTTATAGTTCTTCTCTCTTGACTTGCCTTTTGTCACAGCCAACAAATTCAACCAAAGGGTCATATCTCAAAGTCTAAGGGGTGTAGTCCTTGGCCAACTCAAGGGAGAAAGCCTCCAATCAGGCAGCTCCATACAGTAAGTTAAGAGCAGTCTCTGATATCCATCCAGGGTCTTAGGCACTGTCATTTGGCCACTTGGGGCTATCAGGAGTTCCATACCTTTACAGGGAGTAGGCCACTGGCAGCCCTGTGAGTCCAAAAGACCATAAGACTTAGGAGTGGATTTAAGGCCATGCAGCCCATCGAGTCCACGCGGCCCATTGAGTCCACTGTGCCATTCAATCATGGCTGATGGGTATTTCAACGCCACTTACCCACACTCTCCTCGTGTTCCTTAATTCCTTGTGAGATTAAGAATTTATCAATCTCTGCCTTGAAGACATTTAATGTCCCGACCTCCACTGCACTCCGTGACAATGAATTCCACAGGCTCACCACTCTCTGGTTGAAGAAATGTCTCCTCATTTCCGTTCTAAATTGGCCCCCTCTAATTCTAAGGCTGTGCCCATGGGTCCTAGTATCCCCGCCTGATGGAAACAAATCCCTTTCTAAGCCATGCATTATCTTGCAAGTTTCTATTAGATCTCCTCTCAACCTTCTAAACTCTAATGAATACAATTCCAGGATCCTCAGCCATTCATCATATGTTAGACCATTCCAGAAACCATCCGTGTGAATCTCCGCTGGACATGCTCCAGTGCCAGCATGTCCTTTCTGAGGTGTGGGGCCCAAAACTGGACACAGTATTCTAAATGGGGCCTAACCAGAACTTTATAAAGTCTCAGTAGCACATCGCTGCTTTTATATTCCAACCCTCTTGAGATAAATGACAACATTACATTCGCTTTCTAACCGTAGACTCAACCTGCAAGTCAACCTTTAGAAAATCCTGGACTAGCCCTCCAAGATTAGATTAGATTCCCTACAGTGTGGAAACAGGCCCTTCGACCCCACCAGTCCACACTGACCCTCCGAAGAGTAACCCCGCCAGACCCATTTAGCACTCACTAATGCACCTAACACTATGGGCAATTTAGCATGGCCAATTCACCAGACCTGCACGTCTTTGGATTGTGGGAGGAAACCCATGCAGACACGGGGAGAACGTGCAAACTCCACACAGACTGTTGTCTGAGCCTTGAATCAAACCTGGGATTCTAGTGCTGTGAGGCAGCAGTGCTAACCACTGAGCAACTGTGCCGCCCACTCCAGGTGTGGTCCCAGCTAGGGAGTTGAAAACGGCTGCTACCACACCCAGAGTGGGCAGGGTAATAGCTTCATCATTTTAGGGTGGATGTGGTGCTTAACTGTTGTGGGATGTAAAGCCCTTCAAGGGGTAATGCCATTAAACAGGTACAGTTTATATAGGAGTACATTTGGACAAGTCTTCCAGCACTAAATGCTGTATGTGAACCTTATGCATTGATCTAATGTGTAGATCCAAATCCTGACCCTGAGCACTCTTGATTACATTGCACAACATGAAGAATCAATTGTACTAACGGCTATGTTGCACACACAATGTTTAGAGTCGAGCAAAGTTTCAACCTGGTTGCCAAAATAGCAAGAAATTTCCAAGGTACCACAACCTGCATATAGGAACTATAGCAACTGCTTGCTTCACAGCTTGAGCCATAAAGCATCATGTAGCACTCAGGATGATGAGGATGTGCACCCTCGTTCTTCTGGTTGCTGTTGGACAGACATTTGCTCAAATAGCTGCTAATGAATAGTGAACATATATTTACAAACGTGAGAATGTTTTTACAATGAAGTTTAACCCATGCTACTTATGTTGCTTTAGATATTCTCCTTCTTCCTTTCCCTCCAAATATGTCTTGGTATAGTTCTGGGCTCTGCAACTGGGGTGGAGGGACCCTTGCAATAGTGTGAGTATATTCATGTTGGACTCATAGTTGGGCAACTCCACATGGGTGTTTGTTGCTAGACCACCTCAAACTTGCTATATGCATCTTGCCCAGAGGTAGCTGCAACCTTCTTGGCTTGAACTCCCACCGGGTGAGGGTGGAACACAGAGTCGATATGGAGTCCTCTGGAGCATCCTATAAGTAGTCTTCTGATGGAGGCCTTCATGTGTTTCCTGCTCCATTGGTTACTGACTGGCACTGCACTATCTCCTTGTTAGGCAGAAGCACTTGGAGTAAGGTTAAGGTTCATTTTTGCTGGTGTGGAATCATACGTAGGGACAGAATTCAGTGAGAAGAAACACTAGCACAGCTTTAGTGTTACTGTAGATGAGAGAAAAGTGATGAAGTGTCCTAAGTGAGTTAACAAGCAGGTGTCATGTAGGTTAGTAAGGGGGCATTAGATAGGTAATGGAACATTTGTATGACATAGTGACTGGTCGACCGTGTGCCTTGGTGGAAGGTGTGTGGAGTAACAGAGGTAGAATGAGTATAAGATAGCAGAGAAAATGGTGGCACTTATCCTCCACAGTGGAGTAGGTCATTAACCTTCTTCCTGCACCTCACACTGTGGAAGAAGCACTGACCTGGGTGGCAATCTAAGACAAGGCTGGCAGTGTCTAATCCCATGCCTCCTCTGTTGGTCCTGAGTGAAGTGGATTACCATTCTCTGAACCAACCCATTCATCAGGACCTCTTGGTGTTTGGTGGCAAACCAGGATGCCAATTTCCCTCTGTCTGCCATGTCCTGGGCAATTCATATTGTGGAGAGCAGTTTCATGCTGATTGCATGTGACTTGGATTTTAAATATGACACCAGCCATATGGCTATATACAAATATTACATTCTTCAGGGTCATACAGCAGAATCTTATAGGGGCCTGAATGACATTAGGTGTGCTGAAATTTGTGACAGAATCAGGTGAGGAGCCTGGTAAGGCTATTGTGATTTTGGGAGCAACCCATTGTGTCTTTTATGTTTTTGCTGTGCTTCAAAATTAGTTTCTCACTCAGTAGCAGTGAGTTGCCAATTCAGGGAAATGACTGCTTGTTAAGCACCTCATTACCAGCACAACTCATGTCACTAACATTCACTTTTGCATTTTACGAAATACACTGAGCAATCTTGATGCTGAGAATTCTCAAAAAAGAAGTCAGAACAGGATCTGGCCTGGTCCTGGGGAAAGAGGACATCCCACTTCTGCACCATCTCATCCTCCAGGATGTCCATGCATGGTGCCAATTTCCCACTGTCTATCATGTCTGGGGAAGTATCAGGAACTGTGCAGGGCAGCACTGAGCTGACAGTGTTTGCCTGGGCGCCCTTTAAAAATGGCTTGGGCACAACAGATGCTGGTGTTTCAGTGAGTGGTGAAAATGTCAAAAGATTTTGAAGAAAAAAATCATTCACTCAACCATATTAATGGATATAGGAGCCTGAAAGGATGGCATCTTCCGCCAAAACATTACCATTGTGACAGACATTTGAGAATGCTGGGGTCCACAAAGAGGTCATGCCAGGCCTGTTTTCTCTAGAATTTAGAAGGTTAAGGGGTGATCTGATTGTTGTCTTCAATATTTTAACAGAAAAAGAAAAGGTAGATAAAATATTTCCACTGGTTGGAGATTCAAAACTATGGGGTAAAAGTCTAAAAATTAGTTCTAGACTATTCAAAAAAGATGTTAGAAAGCATTTCTAGACACAGAGGTTTGGAACTCTTGTCCACAAACAGCAGTTACTGCTGAATCCTTTGTTAATTATAAATCTGTGATAGATACATTTTTCTGAACAAATGTATTAGGGGGTATGGGCCAAAGGCAGGTATATGGAGTTAGGCCACAGATCAGCAATGATTTCATTGAATGGTAAACAGGTCGAGAGGCTGAACGGCCTACCCTGTACCTATGTTCCTATTTAAATGAGGATTGTGGAACTGACAGTTTCAGAGATACAGGACAGCATCAATTTTACATGCAAAAGAACTAATTCATCACATCAGTCCATTTGAGCATCAGTCTTCCCTATAGTTGATCATAACCTTGTAAGGCATAGAGTAGAGAAAAGTACTATTGACTTCACAAATCATAGTCAAGACTTTTGATGAGAATTTTAGTTCCAAGATGGAACTTCTGATTGAATGGGCAAGGTTGAATGACCAAAGATCCCTGAGGCAATAGAACTCAATAGAATCAGTTTTAACCTACCTACAAAGGCTAGCAGGGCACTGAGGAAATGTAGCATTAAAAGATGAGTTTATAATAGTATGGGTCATTGTTGACATTCAGGACAAAAATTACATCATTTTTTTTCCATTTGTGAGTGTTATTTCAGAGTGTAAGGATTTGAAAGGGTTGCCATTAAGGAGTGATTTAAGCTTCATTTACAACGATGATGATGTCATACAGGTAGTTAAGACCTTGAAGGAGTAATCATTCAAGTTCTCTTTATTGTCTATGTGATAATGTCTATTTTAGCAATGTAACTTGCATTTATTTGCTAACATGCAATAAGCCATATCTTATTTAAGACATGACCTTTTTCTCATTAGATAAGTTGTTTTCTCTATTACACACGAAACCAAGGAGGCTAATTGTTCTGAAGTTCAGAAATTTTAACTCTGCTTTTTCTTCACAGATGCTGCCAGATCTCCTAAGTTGCTCCAGCAATTTCTGTTTTTGTTTCAGATTTCCAGCATCTGCAATTTGTTATTTTATTTATAAATAGGAGCATAGCTTACAGCAAGAAAGTTGTGATGAACCTGAATCAACTCAACAACTGCCTTAATTGGAGCATTGCGTCTGATATTGGGCATCATACTTTGGGAAGGGTGTGAAAACCTTCGAGTGATGCAGAAGAAATTTACTGGAATGTTTCCAGAATATAGCGACTTCAGTTGTCTACATAGATTGAGGAAGCTGATGTTGTTCTCTTTACGGCTTAGAAAGTTAAGAGGAATTTTGGTAGAGCTGTTCAAAATCATGAGTGTCTAGACAAGTACATAGTGGGAAATTACCCCCATTAGTGGAGGGCTAAGGAACCAAGGACACAGATTTAAGGTGATTGACAAAATAGCTGATGGGAACATGAGGAGCAGCTTTTAAAGCAGTTTTTATCTGGAGTGCATTGGCTGAACAGGTAGTGAAAGTAGATGTAATCAAGGTTTTCCAGAGTAAGATGAGTGCATAAGGGAAACCAATTATAGGCCTATAGCAGAACAGTAGAATTTTCTGGATTGCTCTTGCAGGGAGCAACTCAGCCACAATGGACTGTATGGCCTCCTTCTATGTGATTACTATTCTATGTTTCTCAATGAAAGATCATTGATCTGAAATGTTAACTCTGTTCCTGTCTCCACAGCTGCTGCTAGAACTGTTAAGCGTTTCTAACATTTTCTGTTTGTAAATTCAAGACATGTGTTTGGATTTGTCATTACTTTGGCATCTCAGCTGGTGTCATACAAGATAAATATAAAATTATTCAAATATTTCCATCTAAAAACCTAAGTCTTATTTCAATACTCTTCAGTAGAAGTGAATACGCCAAGAAGAGTCTTTATTTTTTTGACAACAATAAGACTCTGCAATATAATGTCTCAATCTAGCTTTCAGTGGACATGGGTTCAGAACACATTTGTCCAGAATCTGCACGTGTTGGTAAAAAACTGGACTTGCAAAAAAGCTTCAATGATGGCTCGTATAAGCATCAGGCAGATGTGTACTTTTCTGAGACTCGGGTAAATACAGCAAAATGTTTAAGATTGGGACAGACAAACTTAAAGCATGAGAGAATCTTTTGTCTCCATTGCTCAGGCAACAAGCACACATCTGTATTTAATAAGGTAGATTTGCTTTAAATTTGTTTGGACACAGCCGAAAGGTTACACATGATGAATTGTTAGCATAATGCAATTAATCATATCAATCTAGATTAATGAATAGTCAGGAGTGAATTTCAGTTATGCATGTAATTTCTGCTAGCCTGATTGCTGGAATGTATACTATATGAGTAGAAAAGTATGCACCAACAGATAAAATAAAACAGCAGTCCCAAAACCACATTTGGACACTTAGCACTGCAGTACATAAAGTAATATTCAACCACACTATCAGAAAAGCTAACAAACCACAATGTAACTTGCTGTTCTCTCTGTGCGGAAATGTGTCATCACCTGAGTCAGATCATTATCTGTCTTCCTTACAATATCACATCAAATCATGTCAGTATCTGTCTCTCTTCCTGAATGTAACATTATATGTTGTCCTTTCATGGAATGCTGTACTCCAACATATCAGCATCTATCTCTCATCCTATGAGTAATAAAGTCCTCATCAGGTCAATATTTGTCTGTCCCTGTTTGGGTGGCAGATTTAAGATAGAGAAGAAGGGTAGTTGCTTCTCTCAAAGGGTTAATGAATCTGTGGAATTCACTACTCCAAAGTGCGATGGATGCCAAGATAATGAACAAATTCAAGGAAGAGTTAGACAGATTTTTAATTAGTGATGGGTTAAGGAGTTGTGAAGAGTGGACAGGAATGTGGAATTGATCCAAGATGATATCAGCCATGATCTTTTTAAATGGAAGAGCAGGCTCAAGGGGCTAAATTGCCTACTCCTACTCTTGTGAGTAATGGCAATAGTCAATAGTGTTGGCTTAAGAAACCAGTGGAATCTGATTTGAAGGGATATGTCAATAGTTAGACTATAACCTAATTAAAAAAAAGGACCAATTTGAGGTGGACTACATCATCGGTGCACATGTTGGTGAGGAGATGATGGAATGTAACATGACCCTTCAAACATTTATTTCAATCTGAATTGTATGCAACCCCCTGCACATGGTAAGAATCTAATCTTCTGCTAACACCGATGAAGGATGATTTTTGTGTATAATTAATATCATTAATGGGGCTCACCCAGAAATATCCTTCAGGTTCTGATTTTAGCCTGCTTTAAGAGAGACACCTACTAGAAACTAACCTGTTCCTACTTTATATTTACACACTAGGGTACAATACTGTTTTAACTAGAGACTTGTATTAGGAAGTAGTTGTAACTTTCTCTGGCAGAGCAACCCAACAGGAAGAGGAATCAGAAGCTGAGAAAGGCCCTAAGATCTATGTCTTTTTTAGTTCCCTATGAGTCAGATATAGTAGCAGTGAGCCTCCTGGCCCCATATAAAGACTGTAGCCCTTGCCTATAGCTTTCCCTAATCTCAGATTGCATCCCCCCCCCTTTATTTAACTGATGCTAAACACCCGACCAGTGTTCCTGATGGCAAACTTCTGCTATCTCCTTTATGTTCTCCCCCATTGAGGACCTGATGCTGCTTTCTCACCTAGTACTCACTTACTGCCTGTCATCAGATTCTCTATCCTATACCCAGCTCTTCATTTTTGCTCTTTACTCTTGGCATTGAAGACCAGTGGTGGGTATGGGACTGATCCTATGCAAAAACTGACAACTGAGAAGGTTGAGTTTCTTCACGGAGAAAGTGAGGTCTGCAGATGCTGGAGATCAAAGTTGAAACTTTCCACCTTCCACCCCGACCTCAAATTCACCTGGACAGTCTCGGACTCCTCCCTCCCCTTCCTAGACCTTTCTGTTTCTATCTCAGGCGACCGAATCAACACGGACATCTACTACAAACCAACCGACTCCCACAGCTACCTGGACTACACCTCCTCCCATCCTGCCCCCTGTAAAAATGCCATCCCATTCTCCCAATTCCTTCGTCTCCGCCGCATCTGCTCCCAGGAGGACCAGTTCAAAATACGTACAACACAGATGGCCTCCTTCTTCAAGGACCGCAATTTCCCCCCCCGACGTGGTCGACGGTGCCCTCCACCGCATTTCCTCCACTTCCCGCTCCTCCGCCCTTGAGCCCCGCCCCTCCAACCGCCACCAGGACAGAACCCCACTGGTCCTCACCTACCACCCCACCAATCTCCATGTACAGCGCATCATCCGCCGTCACTTCCGCCACCTCCAAACAGACCCCAGCACTAAGGATATATTTCCCTCCCCTCCCCTATCAGCTTTCCGTAGAGACCACTCCCTCCGCGACTCCCTTGTCAGATCCACACCCCCCACCGACCCAACCTCCACTCCCGGCACCTTCCCTTGCAACCGCAGGAGGTGCAACACTTGCGCCCACACCTCCCCCCTCACTTCTCTCCAAGGCCCCAAAGGAAACTTCCATATCCGCCACAGATTCACCTGCATCTCCACCCACATCATCTACTGCATCCGCTGCAGCCGGTGTGGCCTCCTCTATATTGGGGAGACAGGCCGCCTACTTGCGGAGCGATTCAGAGAGCACCTCTGGGCCACCCGGACGAACCAACCCAACCACCCTGTAGCACAGCATTTCAACTCCCCCTCCCACTCCACCGAGGATATGCAGGTCATTGGACTCATCCACCGCCAAACCACAACAACGCGACGGTCGGAGGAGGAGCGTCTTATCTTCCGACTGGGAACCCTCCAACCACAGGGGATGAACTTGGACTTCACCAGTTTCTTCATCCCCCCTCCCCCCACCTTGTCTCAGCTGAATCCCTCCAGCCCGGCACCGCCTTCCTGACCTGCAGTCTTCTTCTTGACCTCTCCGCCTCCATCCTACTCCGACCTATCACCCTCACCTTGACCTCTTTCCACCTATCACATTTCCAACGCCCCTCCTCCAAGTCCCTCCTCCCTACCTTTTATCTTCTCCTGCTGAACACTCTCTGCTCATTCCTGAAGAAGGGCCTGTGCCCGAAACGTCGAATCTCCTGTTTCCTGGATGCTGCCTGACCTGCTGTGCTGTTCCAGCAATAAAGTTTCAACTGAGTTTCTTCACGGCCTGGGTGGGAGGATGCCTCGGTCAGAAGTGCATAATGCCTAATTGAGGAACCGGGCATTAGGAAGCTGGAGGCCTGTCCATTGCCACTCTCCTATCTTATCTACTGGCCTCCATGCCCTTTCTCCCTGGTGACCCCGTCCCAACAAACCCCATCTTGCAGTCACTTCCTCCAGACATATAATGAGGAGCTCTGGTGAAGTCTGAAGGTTGACATATTATCAATTCCCTTTCCTTGGCGATAATGTCCTTAAGGTGGACTTGAATAAGAGGCACCACTGCATCAAAAGACTTTGCCTTACATTTTGTATGTATAAGCTCCTCTATACAAATATTATTCTTTACCTCTCAGAACACAAACCATTTCCTGCTTCCTTCATCTTTCAGAACAGATCATGCAATTTGGCAAGAATCAGGTTTACAGGATTGTAATAGACACATAGCGTGCAGAGATGTCTCATGGAAATTCTCAGCTGTATCCTTTCACAGCACACTTTTGATTTAAAATTGGCTTAGAGATAAAATAAAGATAATGTTGCCATAGTCCGACTGGAACATAGGTTTGCTGTCTCATTACAGACAGATGATTGATGATGGTTTAACCTGAGGATCATCATGCCTCAGGCAAGGGGAGAGGTTGAGAAAGAGAGCCTTTCATGATAACCTCAGCTGGTGGAGGAACCCACATTGTTGGCATCACTGTGCATCACAAGGCAGCCTCTCAGCCTGTTCATTTCTGCAACGTTTTGCAACTGATTAAAACTTTCCCAGCCTGTCAGTTTCCCTGAGACAGTACCTCATACTCTATTCTAGTCTAATTGCTAGCTTGGAGATAAAGCTCACCTGTTGAGAAAGAATGGATTTGATTGGAAACATCTTTTGTAATTACCTTTCAATCACTTCAATTGTGTTCCTTTTCAAACACAAAGTTTCTTGCCTTCTTCACCTTCCCCTCGCAGGGAAGGCAGAAGAAGCTAGGGACACATGAAGATAACTATCCAATGCAACAAACCAATCCAATGGCAATTATTCCAATTTCTAGAGTCCACCTACTCACGCCCTCCAATGGCCTGAGAAACTGTCTTTTTCTCTGATATTATGATGGTTTTATACTTTTGTATTTTTGTACAATAATAGGATGCTTTCTATAAAGGACAAAAACATCCGTTGAATAACAGAGGTATAAGGGATGGTGAATAGTTCAGAATTTTACTTTATTCCTCTTGAAGAATCAAAGTTTATTAATGTAGGACTCAATGCATCAGGATAGAATCCACAATAGCATAAATTGAACAAGTTTAAGAAGAGTGTGGGAAAATGGTCTTCTCTTGTCCCATTTATGTTTGCGTTTATACAGTACATTCTTATTACCTGAAAATTAGGTTCAAGGGAAAAGAGGTTATTGTCATATTGCCCTTTTATGTGAAGCTAAACAAAATAAAGAACCTGTTACTTGGGATAATTCCAAGATGGCCAAAAAGTTGTGTATGTTTGTCCTACTATTTCATATCATTTTCAGTTTCAACTGGATTTGGCATCAAGATAGAAATACATGATCTCATTTAATTTAAGAATTGCATTGTGTTCGTAATGTATTTGAATGACATTTGAATGTCTTTTCCAATCCTTTCATTGGCTTTTATTTGTCATGCCTTTCCATGTCAATAGAGGACAAAAATGCAGCTACCAAGTAAGATGAATATTATATACTTGTGGCATTATAAAAGTCCAGAGTCGGATCTGTGCCTGAGGTAGGTTTTCAAATTTAAAGTCAAGACAATGTATGAAAGCAAAGAAAAACTTACATATACAGATCAAAACTTCAGTTCTAAATCACATTCTAAATGAGGTATTCTCAACTTGCTTCAGTATTCAAATTTTAAATAACATTAAGCAAAGATAATTTGAAACAAATTGATTAGCTGGTACAACCCAGAATTCTGACTTGCATTATCATCAAAGCTGCAGAAAAGCAAGGTCAAACATTTTCCTAATAGTCAATAAGTCAGACATAAACATTGAATGCCAAAGGCAAGAGTGGCAAAACTCCAAACGTTCACCCATACTTTAGGTATTAAAAAAGAAGGTTGAGTTTAGATTGATATTGACTTTACTAATCCATGTTGTCTCATAAGGTATTGCTTAGATAGTGTCTTTCTGTCCAATTATCATTCTTTCTCCATTGGCTTCCTTCCAACAACTATTTTCTCCATTTTCAAGTAACGTCTCTGTGGCAAGTCTTGGGTGAGGCCTTCCCAGGATTAGGAAAGGAAATCATGACTGCCTGAGCCAAGTACAACATAAGTCTTTCATCACCACCACCACCCTACACCCAATTACCAATTCCTGATGCAAGCAATTTTATTGTTTGTTTTCTCAAATCTCTCAATTGTTCTGTGTCTGCTATTTGAAAAAATATTGATCAGTTTAAATTTGTAACTCAACAAGTTTGAAATTGCTTAAACTTAATCTGTTTTTAAACAGTTAAACAATAACGAGTTGGGAAAATATTCAAATCTAAAATCATAGTTCATGATAAATGAGCAGAGGGATTACCAGGCTAGTTTAACTGAGTTATGTTTAATTTTAATTTGGCAGGTATGGTCCCAGAAGTGTAATACCTCTGAATGTGAGTTTGTTGTTTTTTTTGAAGGAGTATGATAATTGCAGGCACCATAGGGCATTAACTATACTTAACTACTTAACTGTAGGACATTAACTATAGTTAAAGGAAGTAAAAACAATGACTGTAGATGCTGGAAACCAGATTCTGGATCAGTGGTGCTGGAAGAGCACAGCAATTCAGGCAGCATCCGAGGACAGGCAAAATCGACGTTTCGGGCAAAAGCCCTTCATCATAGTTAAAGGAGACAATGCATCAAAATGGCTCCTTCGTTTACTTACCTCAGGAATGTCTATATGTTCTTTAAGAGGCCATAAAACTCTAGTATAAGTACTAAGTTGTGGGACTACTTCTCTGTGAAATAAGACAAAGAAAGTTGTACTATTTGCGCCAAATAAACAGCCTTCAAAGACAGCAGCATAGTGATAATGACAGAAAGTGAACAAGTGCAACAATATCAGAAAATACATTGACTTTCTGTGCTGTAAAAGATTAATAATTCTGTAAGGACAGGCAAGATGTCAGAGGTTAGTATCACTTTGCAAGAATGTAATATGCAGAATTAGTTAATGAATGTTTCCAATCCTTTGCAATGCCCAATAGATTTGTCCACTATCCAATGGCAAGGCTGAGCGAGGGTTTTGTACCATTAAAAATCTCTTGAGAATGATGAAGATTTTAATTTGGTCCTACTCAACTACCAGTACAGAACAGCTTTGCTCCATGCCAACTTTTAGCCAGAGCTACAAACCCAACTTTGCTCTCTTTCCAATAAACTGATGATTATTCATCATAGCACAGGATTGTGGACAGCCTCCTAAAAAGATGAATGCCACACAGCAAATCAAGCCCAGATCATCAATCAGAGACACAGCACTGATGATCTGCTCACATTGGAAAGGGGAAACAAAGTGTGGATCAGGAAGCAGTACAAGGGTACTGTGATTGCAAGGTTACAATAACAGAGATCATACCTTGTCCAGACAGAAACTGACTCATCTGAAGAAACAGATGTATCTTGATTTTGATGTCATTTGGTTGATGGGTTATATACTCTGATTGTTAGGAGGCAACTATGACCACACAACCAAGAACGACAGAGATGAAGAATGAAAACCTTCGGAGAATGAGTTTGGAATAAGCAGATCCCCAACACTTCAAAAATAACCTTGTACACATTTGAGGAGATTGATCAAACATTTCCAAAGATTGATGCTGTAAAAATTGAAATTTTGTGGTGCCGAGATCCTGGGTTGTCTGTTTCATTCCAGTTAGAACCACATTTCTGTGGTCTGTAGCCACTTGTAAGCCAGACTAGGTAAGGATGGCAGACTTCCTTCTCTAAAGGACAGTAGTGAACTGTATGTGTTTTGAATGACAATAGACAATGATTTCATGATCACTATCTCTCAAAATAGTTTTTAATTCCAAATTTATTTAATTCAAGTTCCACCAGTTGCCATGGTAGGATTTAAACTCGTGTTGCCCAGATAACTATACTGGTCTGCTGGATTGGTAGTCCAGGGACATTACCACCCCACTACATCCTCTCTCTAAGATGAAGCAATGTACTTGAATGTGAAAATTGTCCCACTTAGAAGACTTTGCAAAATAATCAATTGATGTATCAGCCATTCTCTTATCCTCTGAAATATTTGTCTTATTTATTACTTAAGCATCTGTTTGGGTCTTTAATACAACATCTGAATTTTCATTACTAGTATAGAATAAGACTGAAAGTGGGCTGAGAATCTTAATTGGGAAGATGTTTAACAAACTGCAGTAAAATCCCTCAATATAATTGGGAAGATGTTTAACTTGGAGAAGCTTATGGATTTAGCCTTGAGTGGGGTGTTTAAATGGCAAAGGTGTTAGTGTATTGGAAAATTGTCACCAGATGGCCAACCTCTGTGTTCTGTCAGAGCATATTTAGCTGCAAGAGTACAATCCAGTTGAGAGAGGCAGCTTGGCCATTAACGTGTGCTTATTGATCAGGTAGACCAATATTTCGATCGACTTTTAAATTCTACAGCATGTCCAGCAGCTTCCCAGTCATGCTGAAACTTACCAGATGAGAGTGCAGAGATACTGGCAGGTTGAAACAATCTCAATGCAATACTTAGTATTCACAGCTTCTTCCCTGTTTGTGAGAAAGTATTCAAACACAGTCTTTTGATTACTTCTTATACTTAAGAGATTTTCTTAATCATTTCAGGTCATAAGCCACTCAGCTGCTTTTGATTGGACATTGGATGAGCTCCAAAGAGCTGCAGCTTACTCTTTCAAGATATGTAAATGAATAGCAAGGAATACAGTAACAAAGGGTGCACCAACAGATGGAGAATCTGCTGAGAATGAGCAAGGCAGAAAGGGGAGCCAGAGAGAGGTGCCCAACAAGGAGAGGACATGCAAACAGCAGAGCTGGAGAGAGGGGAATAATGGTGAAGCTGAGAAGAGGCATTATCAATCACACATTGTTAACAAGTAAAAGTTGAATTTCCCTGGCATAGCCAAAAAGCAATACCTTAGGAGCATGAGGTTGTTATGTCAGATGATGGGTGATGCCTGCACCTTCCCAGATGATGCATAGTTTAGTTAAATTCCAGAGTGCAGGCAGGTGTCTTGTATTCCCCAGTTAGTTATGATGTTATCCATCCCTTGGTAGCCGCATATTTACACCACGAAACCTCAAGCTTTGATTATCCACATAGGCACCTCCATGAACCTGTTGGCCTTCCTTTGTGGAGTGGTAACCATTTGCTGCCTGTAAAATGCCAGTGGCCTGGAAATTTGCCTTTAATAAAGTCTTCAATTACTTAAATCTCAGTAGCAATCCTACTTCCCAGATTGAGTAGTTGATCATCTCATGCTATCATCTCCAATTATGCTGGCAGCACCTACGTTCCGCTTACTATCTGTAAATAGATGGTGAGCCCTGAAAGCACCTTTCTAATTGGCCATTACAGGACTCAAATATCCTCTCATTCTAATTGTACCATTGTTACTGAAGTTTTCACTTAAATTGGCTGCTAGATTAAATTTAATGATAAGCTGATTTGCATCCAATGTCAGTGCTGGGAAATATCCCTAGTGGCAGGACTGCTATGGGGAGCTGACCTGGGGAAATCCTGCATTCAACATTACATTTTATTGGAAACCCATGCGCGCATCTGTGCACATCTGAAACACTTTGCTCTTCTTTTCTTACATGTGCCACCCATGTGACTTAGGCTGGGATAGAAGCAATTTTAAAAATTGCCTGACAATGTTTGGATTTTTGAGTTTTTGAGGGTACCATCAACAATTGTTTCACCTGCAGGGTGAGTGAGGGAAGGACAATGGACAGGAAATCGACACAAGTCTCAGTACAGTCCAATTTCCATGTTCCTTTAGACTATCATTCTAATTATGATTCACTGCACTTGTTGTTGATGATGTGAGGCAATAAAAAGTGCCCTCATGAAAGACCAGCAATATATCCCATTGGGCAAAGATGCACTCCTCCTTTCACTTCAGCCAACCATGTAAGCTGCTTGGGCGTAATGAAACTGCAACAAGCATTACAATAAACCACCTTTGTACTTGGCTATTAAGCATCATGGTCAACCTACAGAGACTCAGGGTATAACAGTCAGCAATGATGAGTGAATGATGGTGGAGGGATATTAATTAGCTATTTTGGACTTCTGTAAGAATATTTTTTTTATTGTGGTGTCTGGACATGAGTATCTCTCACAATGAAATCACATGGAAATCATCTCCTGGTGATTTTCCCTCTCTAGCTATGGCCACGCTCACCAGAACAGGACAGAACATGCTGTGATATCTACTCTTTCACATCTGGGCTGACATTGCCCCACTAACCCTCCCTTCCTTTGCCATATGAGCCTAAACATGGTTCGCAGACACAATCAGCCTTGGTCCCCTTCAACTATTTGATTGTACTTGGAAACTTTGCATCACAACTCAGTATAAACATCATTTAAACCTGTGTTCCTATATTCCAAAGTTTAGGAAGAAATGAAGATCAGTAGGTACATGCCTGTTGTATATCTCTGGGTATCTGAAGGAGATATGAATTTCATGATTAGGTAGAAGTTATTTGCACATGTCAATTCATTCCAATGAGATCTGCTTTTAATAAAACTTCCAGAAACTGCAGTCAGGTAAAAGTTGATACATTCTTTGAGATATGACAACTTATTCAAAACTTCACTCTGCCAGCAAGCATCTGATTTTTGACTTTCACCAAATTAAGACAGGAAGCTTATCCCTCCTCCTTCATAACCAATGAGACCTGCTACTTATCATTAACTCATTTACGTTTGAAGTCAATTCTTTCTTTCTTTCTGCAATCATGGCCAGTGTGTTGAAAAAATTGTCAGTGCATTCTATATTCTCTCCTCTATGATTTGCACATTCATCCATAGATCCTGCGATATAGAACTTGCACCAATTGTGCAGAGCTTGAAAAGCCATGCATCTTCAGACATGCACTCAAAACTACAGTCCATACCATCACCATCTGTACTTCCTCATAGTGAAGTATGAGTCATCAGGTGAAAATATAAAACACTGTCATTGTGATCCCAA
Source organism: Chiloscyllium plagiosum (assembly GCF_037043375.1). Taxonomy (NCBI): domain Eukaryota; kingdom Metazoa; phylum Chordata; class Chondrichthyes; order Orectolobiformes; family Hemiscylliidae; genus Chiloscyllium; species Chiloscyllium plagiosum. The sequence continues at coordinate 41,057,839 of NW_028270169.1, forward strand.
ACTGCATATTTTTCTGAGCTGGTGCATGTTATGTATGAACTCCTTCACGACCTGTTTGAGATAAAGTACATAAGAAATACTGGCAAGGTAACAATGGTGCAATTATCATTCTGAAGTCGATCATAGTTCGCTCCCTGTTAAAATCAAGTGACTAATTACTGTATGACAAGTGGCTCACTAGTATTTTGTTGTTTCAGCAGGTTGCCAAAAGGTCCCCTTTTCCTCAGTTCCATCGATTTTCAAGGCCTTCTTGCACCAATGAGCTGGTGAGCATGCAGACACCTCTCACTGTCCTTTGTGCTTGTTCTTTCAACAAGGGCATGATTGGAAGTATAACTGAGTGTATGCTCAGTTGATGGATAGACTGTTTACATTGAGGGTGAATTTGGAGGTCAGACCTGAGGTTAAATAGGAAGACAATAGGTGACAGAAAAGGTTGGATGTAGAGATTCTGGATTCTAAAATAGGGTTGGATGGGTGGGGATGAGGAGAAGTGCAGAGAAAGAGAAGATTGAGCAAGGTAAGCAAGTGTAAGCAGTCATGTAAGCTGAATAGAGCAGAATGAGAGATTGACATGCGGGTGATTGTGCCACTTCATTCACTTTTCCCTGTTAGGCCAAAATTGATCCTATTGGATTCCATTGTGGATAGGAGTGCGGAACAATATAACTGCTAGACCACTGTAGGGTTTTCTTTGTTCCAGCAGAAATTTATTCCTGTTCTTGTTGGAGAGAAAAAAATATCTTTGCAGCTTCTCTCAGTCCCAGCAGTACAATACTGAAAAGAAAAATCACTGGAAAAACATATCACTGAAAAATGGCACCGCCCTTCACCCATTTGAAATACATCATTGAATTTCCTCTTCAATTGTTCCAAACACCAATGGCTCTAAATCTTCAGTGGCCATTTAAACATGAGAGTTGAGAACATATCATGCATGGCCTTACCATGCCAACTACTTTGGACTAAAAACTAAACCAAGAAATAAAGTGCTAATGAAATAATTTAGTTTTAAAAAAGCACCAGTTGGGATTTTGAACTTGTATACAGATTTCTTGTGTAGAATAAATCCAGATTCTTTTTGCTCCAAGCATTTCTCCAATAAATATTGGGATCAATGATATTGATTGCTGTGTTTGTATCCTTTATACAGTGAAACTGAGTATTGGGTGTGGAGACTTGACACAGTCAAACTGAATGAAAGCCAGGGAAATCTTAGAAAAGCTATCCATGATACCGGTGGTTTGAATTTTTTTTCTAAATTATGTAAGGATGGGGGTACATACATTAACTTCAATATATTAGGCAGTTGTTTAGCATCTGTTACTATAAACATTGCTATCTTTACTAAATTATTCAAATTTGTTTCATCTTAACTGAAGTAAATAAGTTATAAGAAGGTTATGACATTTAGAATGCATGTTTACATTATGAGTAGTTTCTTTTAGACTGTAAAAGAATACTTTGGATTTGAATGAAACAAACAAGGCTTCTTCTAGATATTTAAACCATAGTCTTAGAAATTCAACAGTACTCTTCTTTTTAGGCTTATTTTCCTTCTGTTATTCTCAGAACCATGTGACTGCAATCAACTAGTATCCATGTGCAATATGTTCCCTTGCATACTCAACATTTGTTTTCAATTGAACTCAATCCTTTCCAACCACAGAATGGATCTCATCGGAAACATTTGACTGCATGTACAGCATTTAAAATGTAAATCATTCCAAACTATATCATATAACCTAAACTATATAACATTCTTTACAAACTTCATTCCCAGAAAACATCCCAGTAAAATTTTAGAAAGGTCCACCTGGGAATAATTCGGATATGGAGTTGTGAAGACTTGGTTGCATAGTATTATGGAGCTTTACCCTGATGAAATATTTTCTTTGTAATATGTTTGTCTGACCCAGAATACTTTGAATCTTTTTGAGGCAGAGGTCAAGAGATTCTTTATAGATAAAGGGATAAAAAGCTATGATGAGTAGGTGGGAATGTCCTCACACTCCTAATTTATATACTCATATGTAATGTTTTGTAACAATATAATGTCCCTTCCAATATATCTAATGCTATATAACAGAATAGTGAAAGGAATTTTAACAGTAAAGAGTGTGTAGGTTTTAAGTTGATAGCATAATTCAAATTACTGAAAGGCAGGTACGTCTGAAAACCAGCTCCAACGATCCAAATTCTGGGTTTGACTTTGACATGTTGTACGGTGTGTGCAAAGAGGGGAAAAGCAGAGGTGGCAACTTCTCAGGAGACACCATCCTCAAACCAATATTTATAGACAAACTATAACTTTCTTGACCACTCAAAAAAATCTGTTTTTAAAAGCTCTCAATGTCACATTATCTTGGAGCAAACATCTGTAGCCTCCTGGAAGAAACCTCATGGTCTAGATAATCAATGGCTGTGAAAGTAACCATAGATCACAACCCCTTTGCTTATTTATAGGGCTCTACCAGACTATTTTTGGTATCTCAAATCTATTATTATTGACCAACAATAAAATCAGCCTTGTCTATGGATACCAGTCAGAGTGAGCAGGTGCTCAGGTTTATCTCTGGTTATCTTCACTCAAGTATAACATTTCAGCAAGTGCACACATTTGGTGACAATCCGGATATTTCCAGATGGACCAAGCTCATTTGTAAATTGCTAGAGATGGCATCCTATCAGTCTTCTGCAAGTGTACAAACACAAGGAAAGGTTTAGGCAGGTGAATGCATCAGATTCTCTCAGGGAGCTGTCATGATTCTTGCATTTTGTGATAGTCCAAGCTCTGGAAGCTCTTTGGACTTGCAGGCTGACTTCACGGTGTCTCCTGAGAGACAAAGGATATCTCCTTCACATCTGGCTGGTAACACTGGTGAAGGATGTGATCTATGTAGTTTGTGTAATGTAATGACATGGTCAAGCTGAGCAGCAAATGCTCAACAGATCTGGAGGTGCCGTGCAGTACTCATCAGTAAGGATCTTTGGAATGGCTGTTGTGTGCTCCACACTGGACAACATTTTGGCAGCAGCAGCAAATAGAGCTCAGGTGAAACAATGTGGTGAGAATGCATCATGTATAGAGAGATCCAATGAAGAAGATGAGGAGGAGAACATGGAAAAGGCAAAGGTTAAAGATGGAAATGCAAAAACAGCACTAGCTGCTCATATTGTTGTTTAGAATTCCAGAAATTCCCTTATAATTGTGGAGTTCAGTTGGTTACCACTGTTGGACTGACATAACTATCACATCAACACCTCCACCCTGCCATTTCTCACCAACACAAAACAGTCCATCTATCCTTTGTTTAATTGCCTCCTCTCCACCCAACCAGCATCCAAAGCACAGAGCACATAATAAAGTCATTCAAAATCTTAGATGACTTTACCAACAGTATAAATGTAATAGTGTCACAGTTTTATTAACATCCCTGTGCACACATTCATTGAATTATAATGCTTTATTATTGTTTTTCCTATTTTATCTACGTATAACAATCCTTATGGTTTTGAAGGGGTAAAGACAGGGTGCCCACCTCCTTGTTTTAACAGTTGACTCACATCAATATGGAAAATGGAGAACAGCATAGGATCTCATGAAATGAAGATCTATGTCATAGCTCTCCCAATATTATTAATTATGATGATCTTACTAATGTAACTTGCACCACATGGGGTGCATATATTAATGCTAATATGTATTTAAGATAAGAACCTCTTCTTATTAAGATGCACTTGTGGCAACAAATCACACCATCCACAAGCTGGTAGTAGTAAATATACACCAAGGTGATCAATGGAAGGTAATTTAAAAATCATCCACAGCAGAATGCAACAATGTGAATGCAACAGCAGATAATTCCAATAGACTAGAAGCAGTCATGGACATTGCAGCTTTCAAGATTTATGACTTTTGGAACAATTAATATAGAGAGTTGATAGCTTCAGTGGCTAAACAATGAAATGGCCTGCAGAGAAACTCATGGAAAGGTTAACAAGGGACAAGCATTACTTAATGCTAAACCATTACTTAATGTTAAAACCATTTATTTCCAACCTAGTAATAAGCACAGAAGAGCATGCGAGCTAGACGTTAGTTAAACCTGACAGTTACAAATTGGGAAGCAAGAATCTGGAGGAGCACAGTGGTTTGGGATTCAGTGAGGAAATAAACTTGCATCAGAGCTTGTACAGACTCTAATATGTAAGATATGACGTAGTGTTTAAGCCTCTTCTTAAGACTAATTTGGTGGCTGCAATCATAACCACAACTCCAGCCCAGGCTCTTCTGTCCCTTGCCCTGAATCCTCCCTCAGCCTTGACCAAACCTGACTCATTACTTGGCCTGATCTGCCTCCTCTTCCTCAGCCCTGGCCCTCTTTCCTCATCAGCCCTGACCTGTCTCCCTCCTAGCCCTGACACCCAATCTTCATACAATCCCCTGTCCTTGGCCTGGTTCTAGACCAACTTCAAACCTGGTCCATCTTGGTCACAACCTTTGCTTTAGCTCCAACACCTTCTTGGCTCTGACTTCACCCTCAGTTCACTTTCCTTAGTTTTCTCCTTCCAGCGTGAGATCATTGATCTGAAGTTCAGTTACAACAGGATCTCTTTTCTCAGACCAAAATGACTGTATTATAACAGACTTTCATAGTATATTGCACCTTAACTTTATGAAAAAAAGCTATATGTCACTTGCTGCTGAAATGTATGAATGTTATATGACATGTGAATCACTGATATTTGATTCTATCATCAAATAGCAATAAGGCTCCACTCTTTCCATCTCCAATGGTTGGGAAACCAAACTACCACTGAACGCCAGCACTTTCTCCTCTGTAATCTGTATGGAGGGTACCTGCAATGTTTTATCTCTCCCTTGTGGTCTCTGATCTCTTCTTTCACAATAGGAGAGGAACAAAACTGTGAGTGACAATAATTGAATATTTTCACTGATTTCTCTTCTGAAAAAGCACAGAACTCCAATCACCATATTTAAATTCAACTAATCCCACAGCATTTTGCCCATATTATTTGTTAGTGCTAACTACTTGGCTTGATGTATTTGGTATACTGCAGGATCTGTCAAGTCTATCGCTGTCCTATCAGTTAATTCTGGAGAAAGTGTGAATTGGGGTTTGGACTTCCTGATTGGAATCCTTAGAAACGATGGCTAGATGATATTATCACTAGAATATTAATCTAGAAACTCAGCTAATGTTCTGGGGGTCTGGGTTTGAACCCCTCCAAAGTAGATGATAGAATTTGAATTCAACAAAAATATCTGGAATTAAGAATGTATTAATAATCATAAAACCATTATTAATTCTTGGAAAAGTTCACCTGGCTTACTTCGGGTGGCACAGTGGCTCAGTGGTTAGCTCTGCTGCCTCACAGCACCAGGGACCCACGTTCGATTCCAGCCTTGGGTGACTTTCTGAGTGAGTTTGCACGTTCTCCCCATGTCTGCTTGGGTTTCCTCTGGGTGCTCCGGTTTTCTCCCACAATCCACAGATGTGCAGGTTAGGTAAGTTGGCCATGCTAAATTGCTCATAGTGCTTGGTACATTAGTCAGGGGTAAATGTAGGGGGGTAGGTCTGGGTCGGTTGCTCTTCGGCGGGTCGGTGTGGACTTGTTGGGCTGATGGGCCTGTTTGCATACTGTAGGAAATCTAATCTAATCTAATGTCTTTCAGGGAAGGAATTCTGCCTGGTCTGGCCTATATGTGACTCCAGACCACATTAGTGTGTTTGGCTCTCAACAACTGCCTGAAATGGCTTGGCAAACCACTCATTTGTATAAATTGTCACAAAGTCACAACAAAGAAATGAAACCAGAATGGACCACTGGCATCAACCTAGGCACCAGAAAAGACAAGACAAAACCAGCCTTGTTGACTCCGCGAAGTTCTCCTTATTAATATCTGGGAGGGGGGCAGCTAGTCCCAAAATTGGGAGAGTTGTCTGACAGATTAGTTAAGCAACAGCCTGACATAGTCATACTTGTGGAATCATTCATGACAGACAATCTCCCAGACACCACCATCATCATCTGGATATGTTCTATCCCACCGGCAGGACAGTTCCAGCCGAGGTGCACGGCACAGTAATATACAGTCGAGAGGGAGTTACTCTGGACATCATCAATATTGAGTCTGAATCCCATGAAGCCTTGTGATTTCAGTCAAATATGGACAAGGAAACTTGCTGCTGATTGCCATGTACCATCCTCCCTCAACTAATGAATCAACATTCCTCCATGCTGAACAGCGCTTGAATGAAGCACTAAGGATGCCAAGGGTAAAAAATGTACCCTGGATAGAGGATTTCAATATCTGGCATCAAAGGTGACTTGTTAGCAGCACTATTGATCAAGAGTGTTGTGTTCTAAAGGACATAGCTGTGACTGAGTCTGCAGGAGTGGGTGAGGGAACCAACAAGCGTACTTCACTTCATTCTTACCAATCAACCAGCTGCAGATACATTTGTCAATGACAGTATTGGTAAGAGTGACCATCGCACAGTCCTTGTAGAGACAGAGTCCTGCCTTCACATTAAGAATCCCATCTATCAAGTTATGTGGTACTATTATTTTGTAAAATTAGATTTTGAACAGATCTAGCAACTCAAAACTAGGCATCCATGAGTTACTGTGGGCCATCAACCACACAGAATCAGACTCCAACCCAATCTGCAATCTCATGGCCACTCAACCATTATTTTAAAGCAAGGGGGTCAACCCTGGTTCAATGGAGAGTGCAGGATGGCATGCAGGATGGCCTATTTAAAAATGGGGTGTCAACCTGGTGCAGATAACAAACAGAACTACCTGCATATCAAACAGCATAAACAGCAAGTGATAGAGCTAAATGATCCCAAAACCAATGAATGAGATATAAGTTCTGTAGTCCTGCCACATCCAGTCATTAATGGTAGTGGGCAATTAAACAACTCACTGGAGGAGGACAATCTACAAATATCCCCATCCTCAATGATGGAAGAGCTGAACACATCAGTGCAAAAGATAACACTCAAGCATTTTCAGCAATCTACAGGAAAAGTGCAGGGTGGATGATCAATCTTGATCTCCTCCTGTGGTCCCCAGTATTACAGATACCAGTCTTCAGCTAATTTGATTCACTCCATGTGATATCAACAATATTCCAACAATAGTACTGAGGATTTATGCTCATAACTTGCTGCTCCCCTTGTGAGACTGTTTCAGTACTGTTTCAATATTGGCATCTACCTGACAATTGGAAAATTGTCCAGGTATTTCCAGTACACAAAAAAAAGGACAAATCCATCCTGGCCAATTACCACCCCATCAGTCTACTCAGTCATCAGTAAAAGTGTTGGATGATGTCATTACCAGCACTATTAAGCAGCACTTGCTCAGCAATGCCCAGTTGGGTTCTACCAGGGCCACTCAGCTCCTGACCTCATTACAGCCTTGGATCAAGTGCTGAATTCCAGAGATGAGTTGAGAGTGACAACCCTTGACATCAAGACCACACTCAATGAGTGTGGCATCAAGGGGCCTTAGCAAAACTAAAATCAATGGGAATCAGAGAGCAAACTCTCTGCTGGTTGGAAACATACCTGGCACATAGGAAGATGGTTGTGGTTGTTGGAGGTCAGTCATGTCTGCTTCATCTCTGCCAGAGTTCCTCAAGGTAGTGTCCGAGGACAACCATCTTCAACTGCTTCATAAATGACCTTTCGTACATCATAAGATCAAAAGTGGGGATGTTCACTGATGATTGCACAATGTTCAGCATCATTCACAACTCCTCAGTTACTGAAGCAGCCCATGTTCAAATGCAAGAAGATCTCGACAATATCCAGGCTTGAGCTGACAAGTGGCAAATAAAAGACAATCTAACACTACTCCCCCCGCCATTCAATGGTGTTACCATTACTGAATCCCCCACTGTCAATATCCTAGCAGTTACTATTAACCAAAAAGATCACCTGGACCTCCCATACAAGTATAGTGGCTACAAGAGCAGGTCAGAAGCTAGGAATGCTACAGCAAGTAACTCATCTCCTGACTCACCAAAGCTTCTCCACATGTACAAGGTACAAGTAAAGACTGTGATGGAATGCCGCCCATTTGCCTGGATGAGCGCAGCTTCAACAATGCTCAAAAAGCTTGACACCGTTCAGGAAAAAAGCAGCCCTCATAACTGGCACCATATCCACAAGCATCCATTCCCTCCACCACCAAACTAAGTACTAACGGTGTATACTCTGTATGAGATACACTGCAAAAAATCACCAAAGAACATTAGAGAACACTTTCCAAACCCATGATCCTGACCATCTTGAAGGAAAAGGGTAGCAGTTACATAACCTGCATGTTCCTTTCAAGTCAGTCACCATCGTGACTTGGAAATATGTTGTTGCTCCTTCACCATCGCTGGGTAAAGATCCTTGAATTCCCTTCCAAGGGCACATTTGCAGCAGTTCAAGAAAGCAGCTCAGCATTACCTTTTCAAGGGAAACTATAGACAATAAATGCTGGCCAGCCATCGATGCCAAATTCCCATGAGTGAATTCAGAAAAAATTGAAGAGAGTGAATGCATAAAAAAAACTCAGTTGGAGGGATGATTGAAAGCCTATGTTTCCCATAGCAGATATCAAACTGCCTTAAAGTTATTTACAAACCAAGAATGTTATATTTAGGCATACTTTTAACTAAGTCAAAAAATGTGGCACTGAAAAAGCATAGCAGAGCAGGCAGCATCGGAGGAGCAGAAGGGTCAATTTTGGGCATAAGCCCTTCATCAGGGATGTTCACATTCCTGATGAAGGGCTTATGCCCAAAACATCGACTCTCCTGCTCCTTGGATGCTGCCTGCCCTGCTGTGCTTCTCCAGCGCCACACATTATGACTATGATCTCCAGCATCTGCAGTCCACTTTTTTTCCCAAAACAATAACTAAGCCTGCCCAATACAAAACTAACCCACTTAGTTTCAGACTCTGCCTGATTTTACTTTCCAATAAATTCAGTGGAAGTTAAATAGCCAAGATGCAAAATGGGATGAGCTGATTAAGTGCCACTAGTTTCCTACAGAGTGAACTGGATCACATATCACTCCTCAGACAGTTGTTCTGTCCTCTAAATGCTATTGGGAAGGAATGTCAACAGCTCACAGAAGACACAAACAAACTCTACTAAAGCCTTCTCTGTACAAGGCTAAGTTTATCTTGTGTTTATTTACATACCAATCTGTTCAAAATGCACACCTCTAGAGTAGGTGAGACTTGAACTTGGGCCTCCTGATTCAATGGTAGGGACAGGACCACTGCACCACAAGGACCCTTCTGGCTTAAAGTTATTTATCACTGGATCTTTGCAGATAATACCTGTTTTCCGTTGGCCCAAATGTGAGGAAAATCGGAATAATCACACTTCCTTTCCTGTTCCTTTCGGAGGAATTGTGCTGTGGCCCCACCCTCTCTTAAACTGGATTACATGATTCTGCTTTTCCTTTCTTCGTCATTATTACACCAGATTATTCTCTACATGTCTATGTGTTTGATAATTCTAACAAAACATACAGAATCATAGAGTCATAGAGATGTACAACATGGAAACAGACCCTTGGTCCAACTCATCCATGCCAATCAGGTATCCTAAATTAATCTAGTCCCATTTGCCAGCATTTTGCCCATATCCCTCTAAACTCTTCCTATTCATATACCCATTGAGATGCCTCTTAAATGTTGTAATTGTACTAACCTCCACCACGTCCTCTGGCAGCTCAATCTATACATGACTCTCTGCATGCAAAAGTTTCCCCTTAGGTTTCTTTTAAATATTCCCCTCTCATCCTCAATCTATCCCCTTTGGATTCCCCCACGTCAGGGAAAAGACCTTGCCTATTTATCCCATCCATGCCCCTCATGATTTTATGAACCTCTATTAGGTCACCCCCCAGCCTCCAATGCTCCAGGGAAAACAGCCCAGCCTATTAGTGGGCGGCACGGTGGCACAGTGGTTAGCACTGCTGCCTCACAGCGCCGGAGACCCGGGTTCAATTCCCGCCTCAGGCGACTGACTGTGTGGAGTTTGCACGTTCTTCCCGTGTCTGCGAGGGTTTCCTCCGGTTTCCTCCCACAGTCCAAAAATGTGCAAGTCAGGTGAATTGGCCATGCTAAATTGCCCGTTGTGTTAGGTTAAGGGGTAAATGTAGGGGTATGGGTGGGTTGTGCTTCGGCGGGTCGATGTGGACTTGTTGGCCCGAAGGGCCTGTTTCCACACTGTAATGTAATGTAATATTCAGCCTCCCTCTATAGCTCCCATGGTAACATCCTTGTAAATCTTTTCTCAACCCTTCAAGTTTCACAACGTCCTTCCAATAGGAAGGAGACCAGAATTGCGCACAATTTTCCAAAATTAGCCAAAGCAAAGTCCTCTATAACCACAACATGCCCTCAATACTTTGACCAATAAAGGAAAGCATACCAATGCCTTCTTCACTATCCTATCTACCTGTGACTCCACTTACAAGGAACTATGAACCTGCACTCCAAGGTCTCTTTGCTCAGTAACACTCCCCAGGACTTTGCCATTAAGTGTATAAGTCCTGCTCTAATTTGTCTTTCAAGAGTGCAGCATGTCACATTTATCTAAATTAAACTCCGTCTGCAACTCCTCAACATATTGGCCCACCTGATCAAGATCCCGTTGTACTCTGAGATAACCTTGTTTGCTGTCCACTACACTTCCAATTTTGGTGTTATCTGCAAACTTACTAACTATATCTATCTCCTATATTCACATCCAGATCATTTATATAAATGATGAAAAGCAGTGGAGTAAGATATCTCTAAATCCTAAATTGAATGAAATATTTTGGCTGTGGATCAGAAATCATGATTGTCAGGTCTTGCATTAATATCATAATTGGGGTTATTAAAATTGTATGACACTTTATGATACACCTTCGTAGTATACAAATATTCTCAGAAGGTTCCAGTTTGATGGATTCCTTCCAGCAAGCAAACTAATGTTTTACTGTTTTTAATATCATGAACCAAGGCAGTATTAATGGCCACTGTCTGTAACAGTATAAACTTTATGACTTTATTTTGTTTCTTGCTCCACAAACTTGAGATTCAGAGAAAGCAGACATTCCACTTGCTTTTCAAATCCTCCTTTACTGGAATGGTTAAGACATTTTACAGTTGTTTTTCTCTCTTGAACATTTTTAAGAGTATACCGTCATTTGTTAGATCTCTTTGAAATATTACATAGAACTCCAGAAAAATGGCATTTCAAATTTGCTCTGGTTTCATCTAGGTAATTTTTCAACTTTTCCAGCATCTACAGCCCAATTTGTGTTGCTTTATAAAATGTTTTTATGTGGGTAATTTGGAAATGTTTTCTTTCAGGAGGTAATTTAAGAACAATATGGTTGTTTAAACATTCAGTTGTCTCAGGGAGGCTATTGATTATAAGCCAGTCCTCTTCCTCCCTATTACTGAACCCAACTAAAACAACATGAACTTTATGGAGCTCTTGGTTCTCTGAGTTAATTAAGAGGTGATAGCATCTAATTATTTTTTTTTAAATGATTGAATCCTCAATTGACTTAAGTTTTGTATGAGCTGCACAATTACAATTGAGAACATCATAAAATGAGTAGCTGTTTCTGCAAATGTGCTCTCATTAGAGATAATATGGCAAAGTATGAATAACACTCATTGTCTGAATATTGAAACAAGCATCAGAAGCCAGAAACTAATAACAGCACATGGTTTTGTACTATATACACAATGGATTTGGGTGTTGAGTGTTTGGATGGGGGTGTATTGGTAGGGGTTTAAACCTGAAAAGGGGAATGACTGTTGTTCTTTAAGGTCAGTTAAAGAAGCAAAAATATTAGCCTGTTGGAAACTTGGCCAGGGCATGCTGATAAATCCATTCAGCTGGTACATGTTAAAACATGCATGGAAATCTTTCTTTAGGAGGTAGATCTGAGATTTAAATATGCAGAAAATCAATTCTTATAAGATTCTGCCTTATGTGTATACAACAAAATGCCCTGTTGGAGGCAAAATAATGTCAATATTCAACTTAATTTTTCTCTACAAATTCCTTGAGCGTGCCTTGAGTGTATTTCAACATGGAGATATCATGAAAGATAGGTACAAATTGACTGATGTCATTACATTCAAAGAATTTGGAATGGACAAGGGGTTGATTATTTTGTATTTTGGCTACAACAAGGTATTTCTGCCTGATGGGACAATGCTTATGCTATCGCCTGTAATATATCAAATGTGGTTAATGCAGTATTGAAAGGTCCAGCAGAACAGTTATTACAGATCATTGGTATATCCAAAAATTAGATTCACAGCCTCAAAATGTGGAATCTGAGCAATGCGGGGAATGGTAACATTTCTGGCAGGGTTGAACGAGAAATCGGAAGAGGCCTGTCTTGATGCTGGGTGCATCTCCCTCCATCTTTTTTGCTTTTGACAAGCTACTTGACAAGTTTCTTGTTAGGCAGTCACACATTGCCAATTAAGAGGGCTTATTACATGGTAGATACTTTATTAATAGTTAAACTTACCTCACTGATATACAGATTCCCATCTTATTAAACTCACCAAACAAGCTAGACATAGAGAAAACTCGAAGAAAGTGAGGACTGCAGATGTTGGAGATCTGGGTCAAAAGATGTGGCGCTGGTAAAGCACAGCAGGTCAGGCAATATCTGAGTAGCAGAAGGTTCAACATTTCGACCATAAGCCCTTCCCCATCAGGAGCTTATGAATTGAAATGTTGATTCTCATGCTCTTCGGATTCTGCCTGACCTGCCGTGTTTTTTCAACGCCACACTTTTCTACAGAGAAAACCCGACATGGAAACAGAGTGGGTATCTGGAAAATTCAGTTCACTGCTTACTCTTACTGACTTCCATGTTGGATTCAGACACTACATCTACAGTATGTTCTATGGGCATTGGCCAATGCATTCCATGTCCACGGACATTGACAACTAATATATACCAGCCCCTATGAGTCCTCCTGTAACATTCTCATCCATTTAGCAGATGCTGTAAACTTCAATAGAACACTTACTGCTGCACTACAAATTATCATTGTAATGTTGTTGCAAGTACAATTGCTGCAATTTGCTTTTGTGCCATTGATTGAGGAATAAATGACAGCCAGCTAAGGACAATTCTCTTGTTCTTCTTCAAAATAGCTGTTATTGAACAAGTCCACATTTGACATGTGGGAGTTATTTAAAGACCTGCTGATCAGAGTTCAGGACTGGCACGTTCCAGTAAGGAGGAAGGAAAAAGATGCCAAGGTAAGGGACCTTTGGATAATAAGAGAAGTTGTGAATTTAGTAAAAAGGAAACAAATAATCATATGCAAGGCTAAGGAAGCTAAAATCAGACAGGGTTCATGAGGAATATAAAGAAAGTAGGAAAGAATTCAAGCGGGGAATTAGGAGAGCAAGAAGGGACCGTGAAATGATCTTGGCAAGTACGGTTAAAAAGAATGCTAAGGCATTCTATACATACATTAAAAATAAGAGAATAACCAGGGAGAAGGTAGGACTATTCAAAGATAAAGAAGGGATCTTATGTTTGGAGGCAGAGGATGTGGGCAAGATCCTAAGTGAATACTTTGCGTTGGTTTTCACCCAGGAGAATGATATGGCAGATAGTGAGATTTGTGTGGAGCATGGTAATATGCTAAGGCATTTTGAGATCATAAAGAAGTGGTGTTGGGTCTCTTGAAGAGCATTAATCTGGGGATGTCCCCAAGGCCATTTCTACTCCATGTTATTGATAGAGACAAAAGAGGAGATTGCTGAGACCTTAACCAAGATCTTTGTATCATCGTTAGCCACTGGAAAGGTCCCAGAGGACTGGCAAGTAGATAATGTTGCTCCTCTGTTGAAGGAAGGAAATAGGGATAATCCAGGAACTACAGATCAGTAAATATCACATCAAAGGTTGGGAAGTTATTAGAGAGAATGCTTAGGGATAGAATTTATGCACATTTGGAAAAGCATGGCCAAATTAAGGACAGTCAACATGGCCTTATTGGGGACAGCCAGCATGGCTTTGTCCTGCCGAGTCTTATCTTACTAACTTGATTGAATTTTTCAAGGAGGTGAAAAAAGCCATTGATGTGGATAAAGCAGTAGATGTTGTCTACATCGATTTTAGTAAGGCTTTCAACAAGGTCCCTCATAGTAGTCTCATCCAGAAGGTTAAGATGCATGGGCTCCCAGGTGATTTTACCATGTAGATTCAGAATTGGCTTGCCTAAAGAAGGCAGAGGGTAATGGGTGGAAGGGTGTTTTTCTCGCTGGAGGTCTGTGATTAGTGATGTTCCACAGGGATCTGTACTGAGACCTCTGCTGTTTGTGATATATATATAAATGACTTGGATGAAAATATAGAAGGGTGAATTAGTAAATTTGCAGACAATACTATGTATAGTTCTGGTCACCACATTACCAAAAGGATGTGGACGCTTTGGAGAGTTTGCAGAGAAGGTTTATGAGGATGTTGCCTGGTAATGGAAGGTGCTAGCCCCGAAGAGAGGTTGAGTAGGTTAGGTTTGTTTTCATTAGAAAAAAGAGGTTTTAGGGGGGACCTGATTGAAGTTTACAAATCATGATGGATAATAACAGGGTGGATAGAGATAAGCTTGCTCCCAGGGTGAACACGCTTTCAAGATGAGAGGTGAACAGTTTAAGGGGGATACACACGGCAGGTACTTCACACAGAGGGTGGAACGCGTTGCCAGCAGAGGTGGTAGAGGCAGGCACAGTAGATTCATTTAAGATGTGTCTGGACAGATGCATGAGTAGGTGGGGAGCAGATGCTTAGGAATTGGGTGACAGGTTTAGACAGTGGATTTGGATCGGCTCAGGCTTGGAGGGCTGAAGAGCCTGTTCCTGGGCTGTAAACTTTCTTTGTTCTTTGTTCTTAATACAAAGATTGGTGAAATTATGGATAGTATAGAAGGTTGTCAAAGGATACAGAGGGATATAAATCAGTTGCAGGTGTGGGTGGAGAAATGGCAGATGGAGTATAATCCAGATAAGTGTGAGATGCTGCACTCTGGGACATCAAATGTTCAGGAAAAGTATACAGTTAGTGGCAGGACCCTGAACAGCATTGATGTATAGAGGGATCTTGGGGTTCAAGTCCATAGCTCAGTGAAAGTGGCCACGCAAGTACATAGGGTGGTAAAGAAGACAAAAAAAACGCAAATGCTGAATCCAAAGTAGACATGCAGGAGGCTGGAAGAACACAACAGGCTGGGTAGCATCAGGAGATAGAGAAGTTGTTGTTTCGGGTATAACCTGGCTTGCTGTGTTCTTCCAGCCTCTTGCTTGTCTACTAGGATGTTAAAGATGGTATTTGGTATGCTTGCCTTTATTGGTTGGGGAATTCAGTGCAAGAGTCAGGATGTTGCAGCTTTATAAGACTCTGGTAGGCCACACTTAGAATACTGCATTCAATTCTCATCGAGTCATACAGTCATAGAGATGTACAGCACAGAAACAGATCCTTCGGTCCAACTCGTCCATGTCGACCAGATATCCCAACCCAATCTAGGCCCACCTGCCAACACCTGGCCCATATCTCTCCAAACACCTCTTATTCACATATCCATTCAGATGCCTTTTAAATGTTGCAATTGTACTAGCCTCCACCACTTCCTCTGGCAGCTCATTCCATACACATACCATCCTCTGTGTGAAAAGTTACCCCTTAGGTCTCTTTTATATCTTCCCCCTCTCACCCGAAACCTATGCCCTCTAGTTCTGGACTCCCCCATCCCAGGGGAGAGACTTTGCCTATTTATCGTATCCATGCCCCTCATAATTTCTGGTTGCCACATTACAGGAAGGATGTGGTGGCTTTGGAGAGGGTGCAGAAAAAGTTTACCAGGATTCTGCCTGGATTATATGGTATGAGCAATAAGGAGGGGCTATAAAAAGTCAGGTTGTTTTCTCTGGAGCAGTGGAGGCTGAGGGGAGACATGATAGAAGTCTATAAAATTATAAGATGCATTGATAGGGTTGACAGTCAGAATTTTTTTCCCAGAGATGAAATGACAACTGCTAAGAGGCGCCTCCCCTCGACCACAACCTCACCTCCCATCACCAAACTATCTGTAAACCCTGAGAGCAGGCTTTGAGGAAGTCGGATCAGTATCAAACACTTTCCACATGTAAATAAAGAGTGACTTGATGATCGGATATTGGCCTCTGTGGAGTTATTTCAGTGGCAATGAGAGTGGGATGTGACGAAACAGCTATCATCCTCTAAGGTGTCAGCACAGTATGATCCCAAATGAGATCTGGAAATGACATGTGACTCTGTATGGCGTCAGAGTAGTATTAGTTCATTTATGGCCCTAAGGAGCGGAGCACCTAGGACTTTGGTTAAAGCAGAGCGTAAATGTGCCCAGATAGAGAGGGAAGGTTTGGCAGTCATATTTGGAGTCAGAAAGTTCCACCAATACCTTTGCAGATGTACAAAGTTAAAAATCACACAACACCAGGTTATAGTCCAACAGGTTTAATTGGAAGCACTAGCTTTCAGAGTGCTGCTCCTTCATCCAAATCATTTACAGATGTAAATTTGTAATAATAACAGATCATAAAACCCTGCTACGTCTAATTAAAGAGGACAAGGCAGTATCACCCATAGCTTCAGACCCCATTCAGTGGTGGTCTTGAATACTAAATGTGTATAATTACAAGTTGGAACACCATCTGGCAGGACAAGTAGCACATGTAGATACATTGAGCCACCTTCCACTAACACATATACCACTGCTGGAAACACCACTGGAAAAGTCCATTATGATTTTAAATTTTCTGGACACACTTCCAGTCACAGCTGACAATATCAGACTTTGGCTGCAGAAAGATCCGGTCCTGACCAAACTGAAACAGTTAGTGGTGATGGGGGAAACCAAAGGGCCGTCACACCCAGAATTGAATCTTTGGACCTGGAGAGGTCAGATCAAAATAGAGGATGGCATATTATTATGGGGAGGAAGAGTGATTGTCCTGAATAAAGATTGATGCCAATTACTGGCTGAACTCTAACGGGTTATCCAAGAGGTTTCCAAAATTAAGGTATTGGCAAGAAGTTATGTCTGGTGGCCAGGATTGGATGTAGCAGGGTAATGCCCAGGGTATCAAGAAAGACAAAAATTACTGTCAGCTGCTCCCCCACATTCATGGTAATGGCCAGGTAAACCCTGAATTTGGTTACATGTCAACTATGCAGGTCTTTTCATGGGCTCAATGTTCTTAGTCATTGTCGATGCCCACTCAAAATGGCTAAGTGTGCATAGAGTGCATTTGTCGAACACGGGAACAATGACATAAAAACTGCACACATCTTGTGCAGTACACAGACTCCTGGAAGTTTTGATCACAGATAATGAGCCATCATTTACCAGCAGGGAATGGTATTCATCATATAAGGACAGCTCCATATCATTCAACATTCAGTGGTGTGGCAGAAAGAGCAGTCCAAACTTTGAAGGCAGCCTTTTTGAAACAACCTACAGCTTCACTAGAACTGTCCCAGTTCTTATTTGATTATAGGACCATTCCTCATGCAACTACATGGATAGCTCCAGCAGAGTTGTTATTGGGGAAAAGACTCCACACCAGGTTAAATTTGATCTTCGTGGACCTGGAGTTGAAGGGTGAAATGGCATCAGGAATGCCAATGCCGGTCAGAAGACTCCACTAAGTGAGAGAGACAGTTTACTTCAGGGGATGAAGTTTCTTGTAGGAATCATGGGAATGGCCCTACATGGGTAGGAGGCATTGTTGATGCGAGGTCCTGTCCAGTAATGTATCAGGTTCGGTAGGCGCAATGGTCCTGAACAAGCACACGGACCATATGAAAACTGCAAACTTGCAAACAGTGCAGGAACAAAATGTGCTTGACCCCTCATTAGCCTTTCTGACTTTTGTGGAGCCCATTGGTTCTCCCTCTCCATCAAGCGTTGAAGATACCTTGGAATCTGAGATGGACACGGTAGATTTTGCTGCCTTGATGCCTTTGCCGTCTGAAGAGAAGATTGAATTTCTTCCAAGATGCTCCATGAAGAAGGCAATCCACTTCGCATTATACACCACCCATATCAGAGACAGAGTTGGGGGAATCTGACCCAGGACTAAAACATCCCTGGAGGAGCTACAACAAAAAAAGAACCAGCCTATGTGCTCAGAATCAGAGGGGGCGGGATGCAGTGATTGTAATGAGGTCAGCCAGGTGGACCTATAGAATATGAGTTCCCTGATTGGGGCTGTAAATCAGGTCCAATTGTGGAGCCCTGGTTGACAGCTATAAGCAGGAGTGTCAGCGATTCTGTTCACTGAGAGCTTAACGTGTAAATAAAGAGTGACTTGGTGATAGATACCAGTCTCTGGAGTTATTTCAATGCAGGATAAGGATTCTGCATAGAAGCATCACCTAGCAGTTCTGGTGGTCATGTGATATTATGTTACCGATGATGTCAATTCATTCACAAACCCGTCAAAAGGTATCATGTTCATTTGAAAAGATTTAGCAGAGGTTTGCATTACTGTCTTTCAGTAATTATTATCAAAAATTATAATTACTAAAAAGATATGTTATTCACACAGCATGCCTGGCCTTGGTTCATGTGAACCACATTGTGTTTCCAATTATAGAGGTCCAAAACTAGGAACAAAAAATATGAGTAGTCACCAAGTATTCTCCAAACAAACAATAAAGACAAACCTCTCTGTTAAATGAACAGTTAGAATACAGAACTCACATCTACAGGGAGTAAGGAAGTAATCAGCATTGGTATTTCTTAGGGGAAGCTTCCTCACAACACAAAAGATTAAAAGATTGGAAGAATATTCTAATAAATGAAGTGAATGGGAGAAGTTTCATGTCAAGTTTACATTGTGTCTTTAATGCAGCAAAACATCCCAAGTGATTTCACAATAGCGTAAAATTTGACTTTTAGCCAGATAAATAAGGCTGTTTAACTGGTGTTCAGTATTTTGATCAGAAAGTTAGGTTTTAAGGAATGTCTTAAAGAAGGAGGTGGTGGTAAAGAACTGGAGCAGGTCAGGAATTGAATTTCAGGGCTTGAGGCCTGTAGGCAACAGAAGGATGGAGCGATGAAAATCAAGAATTCACAAGAAGCCAATTGAAGGAGTATGCAAACAAGGGACGATTGTTGAGTTGGAGGAGATTGCAGAAATAGAGAAACTCAAGGCCATGGCAGATTCAAATACAAGAATGAGACTTTTAAAATTGAAATTTTATTGTATGTGGAGACATTATTGGTCAACACATGCAGAGGATGATTGGTGATGGAAAAGGAAACCTGATACAAGTTAGGATGCAGTTAGCAGAGAGTTCTTTGTTCCTCACAATTTTAGAGTCTATATTGAAGAGCGTTTGAAAACTTTGAAAATGATTAGAGAACCAGCATAGATTTTGAAAGTGTAGTTTGTGCTTGATGGGACCGGACTGCAATTTTAAATAAATAATAAAATAAAGAGAATATAAAATACTATTTATAAAATATTTGATAAAATCTCTCATAAGAATCTGTGAGATAACATTGAAAATCATAAAACTGGAAGCAAATTATTGCCCTGTTTAGCAAATTGTCTGACAGAGCACTGGAATAATTTACAGATTAATTGGCAATGACTAGCAGTGATCCACAGAATCTATGTTGGGTTCTCAATTATTCATATTTATTGGTGGTTTAGACAATGGGATTGAAAAATGGGTTGTCAAAATTTTCCATTGACACAAAGCCATGTAGATGGAAGTATAATATTACAAAGAGAGAATCATAAATTAAGTGAATCGTCAAAACTGTGACAAATGGTTCTCATATAGGCACGTATGATGTCTTCAACTTTAGAGCTAAAAAGGAAAGATCTCATGAAAATCTTGAAGCAATGGATATCCAATTAGATTTAGAGGCCCATGTACACAGATCAATAGAACAATTCAAAATGTTAAGAATAAACTGTAGCTATACAAAAGTCCAAGTTAGATCACAGCTGTCTTCAGCTGTGAGAGCAATACCCTTAGCAAGGATACAAAAGTAAAATACCATGGATGCTAGAAATCTGAAATAAGAACAACAATCTTAATTTTGGCATAGTGCTGAGCTATACTTCTGACACTTCTGTATTTTTGCCTATTGATATGATCAAGCGAGTTTCTCCATTCATCAAGACTCCAATATTCTCTCTCCACTTGAAACCCTCATTATGGCCTTTTACCATCTCCAGATATTTTATTTAGAATTGCTGGTGTGATTCTGGCTGTCTCATTTTCTCTGCTCCTCCCATTCACTCTGAAGTGTCTCTCTTTGAACTTGCTGCACACTGTTCTTTGCGGTCTAACCGTAACATTGTTGT
This sequence comes from Chiloscyllium plagiosum, assembly GCF_037043375.1. Classification (NCBI taxonomy): domain Eukaryota; kingdom Metazoa; phylum Chordata; class Chondrichthyes; order Orectolobiformes; family Hemiscylliidae; genus Chiloscyllium; species Chiloscyllium plagiosum. Next base: position 41,078,296 of record NW_028270169.1, read on the forward strand.
CAAACCTAACAGAGGTGGGCAATGTTGTTTTCCAGTTCATTGACATCTACCCAGCAGACAGTCAATGCCAATTCTATATCACTTGCTCTTTGACTGAACCATGGATCATGACCCCATTGCTGAACATCAAGCCTTTATGTTCAGAACTGTCACTAACCTCTTAGCTTCTGGAGATTTCACTCCACTACCACCAACCTGTTACCCCAATCCTGAATAGCTAACTTCTCCATCTTTACCAAGATCCATAAACAAAATTACTCCAACAGAACTAGTTTCTCAGCCTGTTATGTGAGTATTTTGGCAGTTGGTTTCAACTGGTTACAGAATAGAAGTGCTTATTTTCATGAGATATTACACACTTAATTGTTTATTGTCATATAAGTTGAGTTGAAGGAATTTCATTGTATTGTTTTTATATCAATTACAGTCATTTTTAATAGTAATGTCATAAGTAGACAAATAACTTTATTTTATGTCAAGATGCTTGTACAATTTGCTGGGTGGGTTGGCATGGAGAGGGAAAGCAAATGATGCTGGGTTAAGGGACATACGTTTACTTGAGTTGGCACTTTGTTGGCACAAGAGCTATAAAGATCTATATGATTATTGGGGCAGTGCGTGCAGAGGATGAAAGGAGCAATACATGACTAGGAATGGAAACAGTAATTGCATGGTCATTATTCAGTAATATGACCAGGAAATCAAGTTCAGGATGCAGCGAAAGAAAGCTAGGTAAGGAGGAAAAGAGCTAGGAATGGATTCCCATTGGAGTATTTTTTATAAGCACTTCATCTACCACCATGTTACCCATAAACTGTCTCTGAGATGACAAGGGTTTAACATAGAATCAAGCACTAAACTGTACCACTTCATTCAAACGAATGCTGGAGTCTCACAGCATGATTAGGAAAGGCTAAATTCAACATCACTGCTCTCCTCAATTTTTATGTTTCCAAGTCCTTCTATGTGAGAGTGTGACAAATCCACAAATTTCTCATATGCCATAATTAAAGCCACACACACTTACTCAAGGTGAGCATTCTCAGTGGGCTGACTGGCTACTTTCGCTCCTATTTCTTAGGATATTCTGAGACTGCAGATGGCATTTCAGGCCATTCTTAAGTGTGCTGGAGCTCAAAGGCATAACCTTGGCATAGGTAGCAGTAGTCTGGGCTGGCTGGCTGATGGGGTATGGAAAGGACAGTGTCTCACTGACATGAATGCTATCATTCTGAAAGCTGCAGCAGATTGTGCATGATTGAGTGAATTCTATATAATGGACATCACTTCAAATCTCCTGAAAACCCACTGGTGTAGAGGAATAATCTGCCATGAAGACCTGCATGAATTCCTTTGAGCATTGTGATTAAGCCTGCTCTATGGCACTGAGATACTGAAATACTTACTCCTCGACTGCAGTGGAAAGTATGATAGCAGTCACCAGATATTTATCACAGTTGGGTCTGCTTATGCAGTCATGGAGTTGGTCATTAAGGAATGGCTGCCATCTCTGAATAAAGTCCAGTGTTATTTGGAATTTGTCTCCTCCATGTCCAACCTATACATTTTTTTAGCTTCCATATATCCTCTTTACATCTTAATTTTCTATCTATCTTTGAGTCATCAGCAAATTTAGAAAGCACACCTTTGACCCCTTTTGTTCAAGTCATTTAAATAAATTCAACATGTTGAGGTCCCAACATTGCTCTTTGTGGCACACCACTCGCTACATCTTAGGACCTGGGTCAATCAGTTCACAGTCTCAATGATTTGCTCAATATCACTTGCCTGTGATTGTAACTTTTCCTGAGTTCTTCCAGTTCTGATTTGCAGCTATTTCCGAGTACCACTTGTATCCTCTAAAATGTAGAAAATGTCTGTTCAATTCACCTGCCATATCCTTACTTTTCATTGTTCATTCCCATTTTATTTTCTATAGGGCCAACATTTTTTCAGTAAATATCCATAGGAACTCTTACTATTTTTGTTATATCTCTCGCTAGCTTTCTGTTTTAGCCCATTTTTCTTCCACATTATTTTTAGTCATTCTTTGCTTTCTTAAAACTCTGTCCAATCTCCTGATCTGCCACCCATTTTTGCATAATTAAATTGATTTTCTTTAAGTTTAGATATTATCATTAACATTATTAGTTAAACACTGATAGCTGTTCTATCCTTGGTAATTTTTCTTTCTCATTAGAATATATATATTCTGTGTATTCTGAAATTTCCCCTTCAATGTATGCCATTGCATTTTTATGTAACTATCCCTTAACATAATTAGCTAGGTCACTTTCATTAGCATTGCCTTTATGACCTCATAATTGGTCTATTAAAATGTTTTAAAGTTTAAAATATTAGACTCACTCTTCTCTCCCTTAAGAATGTAAATGTCAATCATTTTATGCTTGCTGTTACCTAAGTATGACTTCACTAAGAGATCATTCATTAATCCTATTTCAAAGCAAAAAAATAGGTCCTCAGATTTATTCAATTTGAAAAGCAAATATATTTTTAGCGATATTAAAGGTCTTCTTAGATAGTTAGGCCGTTAGCTCATGACACCATTCCTATTGAAGTCACTGAAGATGAATTGTCATGTCCAAAAATAAAATCATTCCAGAAAGCAAGGTCAGGGTGAAAGATGTAAAGGTGAAAGATATGGATAAGTTTTGTTATCCTGCAAAGCTGTTGACATCAAATGGAAAATGCAACCAAGAAATAAAATGAAAAATTGGAATGTCAAAGATGCATTTCATTAAAAAAGTGCATACTTAGTTATGATAATTAACCTGAGAATCCTGGAATACTACACTGCACTGATTTTGACAAATAAAGTGAATGTTGAGCAATCAGAAAAATAATACAGAGGCTGCAGGATTGGGCAGATAAAGCTTTTTAAATGGTTTCACAAATTGGATGAATGAATCAACAATGAAAATTATGACTTACCATATTTATGTCAGATGTATATCATCTGCAATGAGGACATTCCACGTCCCACAGAGCAAATGTTATAGGTTTCCTCCTTTGTGGTAGATATTGTTACATCCTGTTTCCGAATAACTATTTGTTACATCACATGATTTCAGGTCACTAACAAAGTAACAATTAATCAATTCATGTTTATCCCTGGCAGTCACTTCAACACCAAGCAATTTGTATTTATATTGGAATAAATTTGTTCTCCGGAAAGTGACTATTTCTCAGGGCAAATGAAAGAGGAGATGGGTTCCTGTAGTGATCACAGAGTAATCTCTTTGAGAGAATGAAATAAGTTCTAACCATTACTGAAGCTGGCAAGAGTTCAATTTATCAGAGTTAGATTTCTACACATAACTTTTAGAGCCAAAATTCTTCTCCCGCTTGATCTTTATTTTAGTGATACGCCTTTGTTGTACGCACAGCATGCACTGAACTTCCCTTCCAGATAGATTTTGCTTTTATCATAGAGGTGGCGAGAGGGCTAAAGAATCCCTTAGGGAGTTCTTGTTTCCTTTTGATCCTTTTAATGACCTCAATGCCAGAATCACTTTCTCTTTGTCTTCTCTTAGTTAGTCTTCTCTTTGTTGTCAGATATAAACAACAAAATGTTCATGCATCATACAGTCATAAAGTACCAGGTAACATGTTTACTTGCCATTCTCTATCTCACAGACAATAACATATTTTCAGTCAGTTTCACACTGATTCTTTTGAACCTGTTGGAAGTGATAGAAACAGAAGAACATGTCCAAGCATAGTGCCCCTTGCAATTAAACAAAAGCATGGGGAAAAGCTGTTCCCTAGTGCAGTCCCATGTCAATATTCTCATCAATCAATGCCTTGCTTTCATGCAGTGTAAACTATTGTTACTTTTGAGGTTTGCATTGCTGTATCTGTCCTGATGATTGCAAGATGAAATCTTCTTAGCACGTTTCTTTTTCAGAAATACTCATCAATACTTTTTGATAATAGTGGGGAACACTATTAGTGGCAGAGATGCTGAATCAATACTTTGCCTCAGTTTTCATGGTGGAGGACAATAGTACCATTCCTGTTGGAATGAGCAAGTCAGAGGCAATAGATACGGTTGAACTTAAAACAATCAACATCGATAGGGAAAAGGTACTAAGCAAACTATTAGGATTGAGGACAGACAAGTCGCCTGGGTCTGATGGCCCACATCCTAGGGTATTATAGCAAGTGGCAGTAGAGATAGTTGATCCATTGGTTACAATATTCCAAAATTTCCTGGACATAGGAAAATGGCAAATATAATGCCCTTATTCAAAAGGGGAGGGAGGCAAACTATGGGAAATTATAGACCAGTTAGGTACATGGAAATGATTTGAATTCAACAAGCTAACATCAAATAATATGCTTCTGAGTTTTGGTGTCTTTCAAACAAAATTGAGTTGATTATATTAACAATTACTCAAGACTGTCTCATTGGGTTCTGATGCAGCATCCTTGATTTGAAACATTAACCTAACCTCTTTGCTTTCCTCATATATGCTGCCAGACCTGCTGAGTGTTTCCAGTACTTTTTGTTTATATTTCAATTTCTAGTGCCTGGAATATTCTGATTTTTGCTTTTTTTGATTCACTGCCATTTCCCTTCCGGGAACGTCTGTGGTGAGGAATTCTGTTTTATTCTTTGACATGATTTTTACTTTGTCTTTTTTATCATATGCACTTGCAATATTATTTGTTAACCTTCTTGTGTTTGATCACATGTTTGCTAAAACTTGCTTCCATAGACACAACTCCTTTCTCAATCTCCTGCTTTGACTAATTCCACTGTGCTTTTGGCCAAAATTCCACCTTTCATGTGTCGCATTCAGTTATGATTACAAATATCACCACAATGGGCAATGTTGGTCCATACATTACTATTAATTGCATCATTGGATTTATCGTGCACCGTGCATACTCCTGACTTTTTTTTTCTGGCAGCATTTACTCACTTTGTTAAAAAGTTGTTTTTATCTTGAATTCCATTTCAGATTTTTCCTCATCCAGACCTTCAACAATGAGTTACTTTTCTTTCAGACAAGATTCAGCACCCCAAGGGCACCAGTGTTTTTCCTGATCTGTCTCGATTTTTACATTCATCTGACAGAATCTCTCGAGCCAATCTCACCCCTTGTCGTAGTTTAGCTAATTTCTCTGGCCTTTCTCTTTCTGACTCTAAATAATCTGTTCTCAGCAAAGGCTACAGCTTTACTCTCTTTTGGAACAGTTTGGTAGAATACATTCTGGAACCAACTATGGAACAGAGTACTTTAGACCTGATACTGAGCAATTGTAATTAGGGCAGCAGAATGTACACCAAAAGGAAAAAAAAAGACTGGGACAATCAAAGAAGATCCAGTAAAGTACATTTATGGAGGACCTTCAGGAGTGGTCATTTGTGCTTTAAATTCTACTTTGGATTATTTGTACACCTTTTCAGTCAACTCAGCACCAGGAATGTGTTAGTGAGGTTTCCTCTACCTAAAGTGTGCGGTGGTTTGACTCTGGCAGGCACAATTTTATTTGCACTATTATGCATGCTTTCCTGTGGTATGGACTGTCCCTACTCGCCTCTCGAACTGTTAATGGTAAATTTACATTAACAGACATATCACCAAACCACTATTCTACAAGGGAACACCACCTGGGCTGACCTTAAAATGATAGTGATGGAACAGTGCCTGTGCCATAGAAAAGCTGCCCAATGTCTCACATGAGATCAGATGAACTAATCTATCAAGTGAGAAACATATAATGAGATGGGATTATTTCATGGTATCATGGTAAAGGATTTGCTAAGTGAGAGTAATCATAATGTACTTTGAAACTGGTGTTCCAAACTTTAATAAAGGCTATAATAATAGGAATGAAGTTGAAGTGTACTGGAGAAACTAGTCAAGAGGTAAGACAGTAGAAAAATAGCACCAGAAAATAAAGAGCTATTTTATAACTCATGAATCTCATAGAAACATAGAAAGTATGAGCAGGAGTATGCCATTCACCCCTTCGAGTTTGTTCCACCTTTCTGTATAATTATGGTGGATCATCTAACTCAGTATTCTCTTCCCGCTTTCTACCCAAACATTTGGTCCCTTTGTCCTGAGCTATATCTAATCCCTTCTTGAAAGCATTCAGTGTTTTGGCTTTAACTGCTTTTGCAGCAGAGAATTCACAGGTTGTATGGAATCACCCCACATTCTCCTAAACTCAAATGAATATAGTCCTAACAGATCCAATCTCACCTCATATATCTGTCATAGAGTCATAGAGATGTACAGCATGGAAACAGACCCTTTGGTCCAACCCGTTCATGCCGACCAGATATCCCAACCCAATCTAGTCCCACCTGGCCCATATCCCTCCAAACCCTTCCTATTCATATACCCATCCAAATGCCTCTTAAATGTTGCAATTGTATCAGCCTCCACCACATCCTCTGGCAGCTCATTCCATACACGTACCACCCTCTGCATGGAAAGGTTGTCCCTGAGATCTCTTTTATATCTTTCCCCTCTCACCCTAAACCTATGCCTTCTAGTTCTGGACTCCCTGACCCTGGGGAAAAGACTTTGTCTATTTATCCTATCCATGCCCCTCATAATTTTGTAAACCTCTATAAGATCACCCCTTAACCTCCGACGCTCCAGAGAAAACAGCCCCAGCCTGTTCAGCCTCTCCCTGTAGCTCAGATCCACCAACTCTGGCAACATCCTTGTAAATCTTTTCTGAATCCTTTCAAGTTTCACAACATCTTTCCGATAGGAAAGAGACCAGAATTGCTCGCAATATTCCAACAGTGGCCTAACCAATGTTCAGTACAGCCGCAACATGACATCCCAACTCCTGTACTCAATACTCTGACCAATAAAGGAAAGCATACCAAACGTCTTCTTCATTATCCTATCTATCTGCGACTCCACTTTCAAGGAGCTATCAACCTGCACTCCAAGGTCTCTTTGTTCAGCAATGCTCCCTAGGACCTTACCGTTAAGTGTATAAGTCCTGCTGAGATTTGCTTTCCCAAAATGCAGCACCTCGCATTTATCTGAATTAAACTCCATCTGCCACTTCTCAGCCCATTGGCCCATCTGGTCCAGATCCTGTTGTATGGTCTTATGGAATAGTAATGGCAAGAGGTTCTGGGGTAATTAGGGAGGTATAATAGAAATTCATCCCAAGGAAGAAGAAACATGCTAAGGGAAAGATGAGGTAACCATGGCTGACAACGGAAGTCAGGAACAGCAGAAAAACAAAAGAAAAAGAATACAATGTGATGTTAATTATTAGGAAGCCTTTAAAAACCAGCAGAGGATAACTAAACAGCAATCAGTGGAAGAAGATGAAATATGAGAGTACGACATTTTTTAAGTTATTCATTTGGGGAAGTGATGAACTTGTGGTATTATCACTGGACTGTTAATACAGAGACACAGGTAATGCCCTGGGGACCCAGGATTGAATCCTGCTATGGGATAATTTTGTGGATAGTATGTGTGGAGAGGTGGTCCCACTGCAGACTCATACTCCACAGGCAGGAAGGGAATTGGTGGCCACCAGTCAGAGCAAGACAGCGAAGCAGGCAGTGAAGGAATCGCTTGTGGATATTCCCCTGCAAAACAGATATAACATTTTGGATATTGTTCAGGGAATAGCCTCTCAGGGGATAACAGCATCAGCCAAATTCATGGCACCACGGTTGTCTATGTTGTAGAGGGAGGGAGAATTAGGCATAGAAATGCTGTAGTTGCAGGAGATTCAATTGTAAGGGGAATAGATAGGCACTTCTGTGGTCACAAACAAGAGTCCAGGATGGTGTATGCCTTCCTGGTGCTAGAGTCCTGGATGTTTTGGAGTAGTTGCAGGACATTCTGGAGGGGGAGCGTGAACAGCCAGTGGTCGTGATACATGATGGTACTAATGACATAGATAAAAAAAATGGATGAGGTCCTAAAAGCAGAGGATAGAGAACTAGGAAGAAAGTTGAAATGTAGAACGTCAAAGGTAATTATCTCTGGATTACTACCAGTGCCATGCACTAGTCAGAGTAGAAGCAGCAGGATATATAGGATGGACACATGGCTTAAAAGATGGTGTAAGGGGGAGGGTTTCAGATTCATGGAGCATTGGGACGGCTTCTGGGGGAGGTGGGACCTAACAAACTGGACTGGTTACACCTGGGCAGGACCGGGACTGATGTCCTTGTGGGGGGGGGGGTTACTTGGTAGAATGATTGGGGAGGGTTTAGACTAGTGTGGCAGGGAGATGGGAACCAGAAGATTAGGGCAGTAGATGTACAAATTGAGGGAGAGGTAGAAACCAAGGCAAACACTAAGAACAAGAACAGGTAGTGAAACAGTGCTGAAAAGAGCTGGGAAGGTGGTCTCTGAAATGCATGTGTTTCAATGCAAGAAATATAGTATGCAGGGTAGATGAACTTAGAGCTTTGGTTAGTACTTAGAACTATAACATTATTGGCTGAAAGAGGAACAGGACTGGCAGCTGAATGCCCCAGGATTTAGATGTTTCAGGTGTGATAGAAAGGGATGTAAAATGGGTAGGGGTGTTGCATTATTGATAAAGGAGTATCTGACAGCTGTACTGGAGGAGGATACAGCAGAGGACTTGTGCAACGAGGCAATATGTATAGAACTCAGAAATAGGAAAGGTGAAATCACAATGCTGGGGGTATACTCCAGGCCTCCTGTCAGCCAGTGGAAGATAGAGGAATGAATATGTCGACAGATTTTGGCAAGATGCAAAAACAACAGGGTTGTTGCGGTGGGTGATTTTAATTTTCTCAATATTAGCTGGGACTCATTTCATACTGAGGGTTTGGATGGGGCAGAATTTGTAAGGACCATTCAGGAGGGTTTCTTGACACAGTATGTAAACAGTCCAACCATAGAAGGATTTATACTGGACCTGATTTTGAGAAATGAGCCTGGCTAGATGAGTGAAATTTCAATGGGAGAGCATTTCGTGAGTAGTGACCATGAGCTTTAAGATACTCATGGATGGGGATAACAGCAGTCATCGGGTGAAGGTGTTAAATTGGGAGAGGGTGAACTACAACAATATTAGGCAGGAACTGGAGAATTTTGATTGAAGGTGGATGTTTGAGGGGAAATCCATATCGGACATGCGGGAGAACTTAAAACATCAGTTGATAAGAATTCAGGAGCAGCACATTCTTGTGAGAACCTTGGATGACTTTGGTCAAAAAGTGAAAGAAAGCATATGTAACGTCTAGGAAGATAGGTACTAATGGAGTATATAAGGAAAGTAGGAAAGAACTTAAACAAGGAATTAGAAGGGTTAAAAGAGGTCATGAAAAGTCACCAGCATACAGAATTAAGGAGAATCCTAAGTCTTTATACATATATAAAAAGCAAAAGGGTAGCCAGGGAAAGACTTGATGCCTCCTCGTAGAGCTCTTTAGGGAACATCTCCGGGACACAGCACCAATCAACCCCACCGCCTCTTGGTCGAACATTTCAACTCCCCCTCCTATTCTGCCGAGGACATACAGGTCCTGGGCCTCTTCTACTGCCATGCCCTCACCACCCGATGTCTGGAGGAAGAACACCTCATCTTCCGCCTCGGAACACTTCAACCCCAGGGCATCAATGTGGACTTCACTAGTTTCCTTATTTCCCCTCCCCCTACTTTACCCCAGTTCCAACTTGCCAGCTCAGCATCATCCTCATGATTTTCCAACCTGCCAATTTTCCTTCCCACCTATCCGCTCCACCCTCCTCTCCGACCTATCACCTTCATTCCCACCTCCATCCACCTATTGTACTCTTAGCTACCTTCTCCCCAGCCCCACCCCTTCCCATTTATCTCTCCATCCTGGAGGCTCCCTGCCTCAATTCCTGATGAAGGACTTTTGCCCGAAACGTCGATTTTCCTGCTCCTCGGATGCTGGCTGACCAGTTGTGCTTTTCCAGCATCACTTTAAACTTGACCCTACCCAGGGAAAGAGTTGACCCACTCAAGGATTGGGAAGGGAGCCAGAAGAGATAGGCAAGGTGCTAAATGAATACTTTGCAACAGTATTCACCAAAGAGAAGGAATTGGTGGAAAATGATCTCAGGAAAAGGAGTGTCAAATTTCTAAGCCAAGCTGTTATTAAGATGGAAGAGATGTTGAGATGTTGAGTTCTTAAAAAGGTATTAAGGTAGATAAGTTCCCAGGTCTTGCTGGGATCCACCCCAGAATATTGTGGGAGGCAAGAGAACAAATTGCTGGAGCATTGACAGACATCTTTGTGATCTCTTTGGCCATAGGTGAGGTCCCAGAGGACTGGAGAAAAGCCAATGTAGTCCCATTGTTTAAGAAGGGTAGCAGAGATAATCTAGGAAATTGAAAACCTGTGAGCCTCCCATCTGTAGTGGGAACATTATTAGAAAATATTCTCAGGGACAAGATCCAAATGCATTTAGAAGCAAGTGGACTAATTAGTGATAGACAGCATGGTTTTGTGTGGGGGAGGTCATGCCTCACTAACTTGATCAAGATTTTTTGAGAGATAAAGAAGATGATTAATGAGAGAAAAGTGGTTGTGTTGTCTACATGAGCTTCAGTAAAGCCTTTGACAAGGTTCCTCGTGGCAGACTGGTACAAAAGGTGAAGTCACATGGGGTGGGTTTAAACTAATATGCCAGAGGAATGGGAACCTATGTAAGGAGTCAGAGAAGGAGGGAGCAAGGAGAAAATTGAAAGGTAGAAAAGGGATTAAGCAAAGTGATAGGCAGAGAAACTAAGGACAAAATTCAAACAGGGCTATTGAGAAAAATATTGGGAGCAAGACTAACAGTGTTAAAAAGATACGCTTGAAAACTTTGTGCCTTAATGCATGGAACATTTGCAATAATGTGAATAAATGAATCGCACAGGTAGATGTAAATGGATACGATGTAATTGGGATTATGGAGACATGGCTGCAGAGTGACCAGGGGTATGAACTGAATGTCCCAGGGTATTCAGTATTTAGGAAGGACAGGCAAAAAGAGAAAGGCAATGGAGTGGCATTGCTGGTGGAAAAGGAAATTAACACAATAGTGAGAAAGAATATTAGCTCTGACAATGTGTAGTCTGTATGGATAGAGTTGAGAAATATCAAGGGGTAAAATCATGAGTAGGTATAATATATAGATCCCCAAACTGCAGTGGTGATGTTGGAAATGGCATTAAACAGGAAATTAGAGATGCATGTGATTAGGGAATGTCGGTGATCATGGGTGATTTTAATCTGCGCATAGATTGGGCAAATCAAATTACCCTCAATGCCGTAGGGGAGGAATTCCTGGAGTGTACACGGAATAGGGTTCTTGAGAAATATGTGGAGGAACCAATGAGAGTGCAGACCATCTTAAACTGGGTACAGTATAATGAGAAGGGATTCATTGCCAATCTAGCTGTGCAAGACCCCTTGGGGATGAGCAACCATAGCATGATAGAATTTTTTATCAAGATAGAAAGTGAGGTAGTTGATTCGGAGACTAGGGTGCTGACTCTTAATAAGGAAATTATAAAGATATGAGGCAGAGTTGGCCTTGATAGATTGGGGAGAGTTATTTAAAGAGATGATAGTGGATAGGCATTGGCAAACATTCAAGAAATGCATGGGTGATCTGCAACAACTGTTTATTCCTGTGTGTTAAAAAAGCAAAATGAGTAAGAGGGCCAATCCATGGCTTACAAAGGAAATTAGAGAGAGGAAGAAGCACACAGATTAGCCAAGAAAAATAATCGGTCTGAGGATTAGGGGCGGTTTTGAATTCAGCAAAGATGGACCATATAATTGATTAAGAAGGGTAAAATACAGCACAACAGTAAGCTTGCAGAAAACATTGTTACGACATGGAGTAAACTCTCCTGCTTAATTTAAAGCAGCAATACAGAAAAGATTTATCACGTGCAGTAATCTGTCGAAATTCAATAGGCCAAGAAGTAATTAAAGTAAAAATTAACAAATTTATTTCTCAAAGTATAACAGGGAATAATGAAATAATAGCTATTTACAACTCCTTCCCCTAACCTATATTTTACTTTCCCTTTCAACAATGCTAGCCCAATTAAACTCCCAACTTCTTATCTGAAAACTAGGCAGCTTTCAGTTTTCTTTGAATTCCTGTCTTCTTCTTCTTTGGGATTCTGCTTTGCAGGCTACTGATAGATAAAGGTACCTTTAAGAGAGCTATTTTTCAGGCAACCTTTACATGTTGGTAGCTTGGCAGTTCTCCTCCCAACTCTTGAATTTTTCCTGGTCTCATTCCCCCAAAGGATCAGACTGTGTCATTGGTTTTAAGTTTGTCAATATACTCAATTCAAACTTGATAGGAATTTGTTTTTAAACTGATTGGCTTAATTCGAATCTGTTTTGTCATTTCCAGGTAACCCAGCTAATCTAGCTTTCGACCAAGTGTTACATTGTTACCTTATTGAGAATACTTGGTGCTGTCACGTATTTCTTCCAGCTTCCAACTCTCTTCAAGATACATTAAACCCATATCCTCATAACAGCATAAAGATTGACAATAAGAGTTTCTTTAGGTACATGAAGAGAATGAAATTGGTGAAGACAAATGTAGGTCCCCTACAGACAGAAACAGGGGAATACATAATAAGGGACAAAGAAATGGCTGAGCTATTGAATATATACTTTGGTTCTGTCTTCACAAAAGAGGGCACAAATCAGATATTAGAAATGTTGGAGAGTGCAAGATTTAGTGAGAGGGAAGAACTGAGATCAATATTAGCAGAAAAATGGTGCTGGGAAAATTGATGGGACTGAATGCAGATAAATCCCCTAGGCCTGATAATCTACATCCCAGAGTGCTTAAGGAAGTGGCTCTACAGCTAATGGATGCATTGGTGGTCATCTTCCAGGATTCTATACACTCTGGAACAGTTGCTGCAGATTGGAGGATAGCCAATGTCACTCCAACATTCAAAAAGGGAGGTAGAGCGAAAACAAGAAGTTATAGACCAGTAAGCCTGACATCAGTAGTGGGGAAAATTCTCAAATCCATTATCAAGGACTTTATAGCAGTGCATTTAGAAAGCAGTGGTAGGATCAGACAGAGTCAGCATGGACTTATGAAGGGAAAATCATGCTTGACCAATCTGTTGGAATTCTATGAAAATGTAACTAGTAGAGTTGATAAGGGGGAGCCAGTTGATGTGATATATTTGCACATTCAGAAACTGTTTGACAAAGTCCCGCATTAAGCGATTATTATGCAAGATTAAAGTGCATGGGATTGGGGAAAGTGTATTGAGATGGATAGAAAACTGATTGGCAGAGAGGAAACAAAGAGTAGCAATTAATGGGTCCTCTTCGAATTGGTGGGCAGTAACTAGTGGAACTGAAAATGTGTTGCTGGAACAGCGCAGCAGGTCAGGCAGCATCCAGGGAACAGGAGAATCGACGTTTCGGGCATAAGCCCTTCTTCAGGAATGAGGAAAGTGTGTCCAGCAGGCTAAGATAAAAGGTAGGGAGGAGGGACTTGGGGGAGGGGCGTTGGAAATGCGATAGGTGTAACTAGTGGAATGCTAAATGGATCAGTGCTGGACCCCAGCTGTTCACAATATATATTAATGATTTGGATGAGGGGATATAATGTAACATTCAAAGTTTGTAGATGATACCAAGTTGGGTGGGAAGGTGAACTGTGATGAGGATGCAGGGATGCTTTAGCATGATCTGGACAGGTTGGTGAGTGGACAATTCAATAGCAGATGTAGTATAATTAGGATAAATGTGAGGTTATTCACTTTGGAATCAAAAACAAGAAGGCAGATTACTATATGAATGGCTGTACATTGGGAGAGGGGAGTGTGCAGTGGGGCCTGGGTGTCCTTCTGCACCAGTCACTGAAGGTAAGCATGCAGATGCAGCAGGTGGTAAAGAAGACAAATGATATGTTGGTCTTCATTGCAAGAGGTTTTGAGTACAGGAGCAGGGATGTGTTGTTGCAGTTATACAGGGTCTTGATGGGGCTGCACCTAGAATACTGTGTGCAGTTTTGGTCTCTTTTTCTGAGGAAGCATGCTCTTGCTTTTGAGGGAGTGCAGCAAAGGTTTACCAGGCTGATTCCAGGGATGGCATGACTGATGTATGAGGAGAAATTGTCGAGGTTAGGTGTTTTTGCGCTGAATTCAGATGAATGAGGGAGGTCTCACAGAGACTTGTAAATTTATAACAAGGTTAGACAGGGTAGATGCAGGGAAGATGTTCCTGATGGTGTGTGTGTCCAGAACCAGGGGTCACAGTCTGAGGTTTCGGCGTACACCATTTAAGATGGAGATGAGGAGACATTTCTTCACCCAAACAGTGGTGGGCCTGTGGAATTCATTACCACAGGAAGTCATTGATGCCAAAACATTGAATATATTCAAGAGGTAGCTGGATATGCTACTTGGGGGTGAGTGAGATCAAAGGATATGAGGAGAAGGCAGGATTAGGCTTTTGAGCTGGACAATCGGCTATGATTATGATGAATGGTGGAAGCAGGCTCGAAGGACTGAGTGGCCTCATCGTGCTCCTATCTGCTATGTTTCTATGTTTCTATCAGGGGTGAGCTGGCAAGATGGATACCGAACTGGCTCAGTCAAAGGAGACAGAGGGTAGCGGTGGAAGAATACTTTTCAGAATGGAGGGTTATGACTAGTGGTGTCCCACAGGGATCAGTTCTGGGATCTCTGCTGTTTGTGGACTTCATAAATGAATTGGAGAAAAACATGGCTGGTCTGATTAGTAAGTTCGTGGACGATACAAAGATTGATGAAGTTGTGGATAGTGAGGAGGATTCTCAGATGATACAGCAGGATACAGATCAATTGGAGGCACGGGCAGAAAAATTGCAGATGGTATTTAGATTCCCTACAGTATGGAAACAGGCAATTAGGCAAAACAAGTGCACACCAACCCTCCAAAGAGTAACCCACCCAGATCCATTTCCCTCTGATTAATGTACCTAACAATTTGGGCAATTTAGCATGGCCAATTCACTTGACCTGCATGTCTTTGGACTGTGGGAGGAAACCCACACAGACGCGGGGAGAACATGCAAACTCCACACAGTCACCCAAGACTGTGAGGCAGCAGTGCTAACCACTGAGCCACCATGCCACCTTGATGAATCTAGACAATGTAAGGTGATGCATTTTGGATGGTCAAATACAGGTAGAAATTATACAGTGAATGGCAGAACCCTTAGGAATATTGATGTGCAGAGGGATCTGGGTGTACAGATCCACTGAAGGTGGCAGTGTAAGTAGATAAGGTAGAAAAAAAGGCCTATGACATGCTTGTCTTCATTGAACCCAAAATATAGAACATAGAACAGTACAGGTCCTTTGGCCTTCGATGTTGTGCTGAACTTTTATCTTACTCTGAAATCAAACTACCCTTCATTTCACTATCATTCATATGCCTATCTGAATCGCTTATATATCCCTAGTATATCTGACTCTATTATCACTGCTGGCAGTGCATTCCACATACCCACTACTCTCTGTGTAAAGAACCTACCTCTGACATCTCTCCTAAACCCTCCTCCAATCACCTTAAAATTATACACCCAGAAAGCAATTTCTGCCCTTGGAAGAAGTCTCTGGCTATCCACTCTATCTATGCCTCTCATCATCTTGTGCACCTCTGTCAACTGACTTCTTCGGTCCAATGACAAAAGCTGAAAGTCCCTCAACCTTTCTGGACATGCCCTCCAGTCCAGGCAGCATCCTGGTAAACGTCCTTTACATCCTCTCTGAAGCTTCCACATACTTCCTATGATGAGGCAACCAGAACTGAACACAATATTTCAAGAGTGGCCTAACCAGGGTTTTATCGCGCTGCAGCATAACCTTGCAGTTCTTAAACTCAATCCCCCTGCTAATGAAAGCCAACACACCATACACTTTCTTAACAACCCGAGCAACTTGGGTGGCAACTTTGAAGGAACTATGGACGTGGACCCCAAGATCCCTCTGTTCATCAACAGTGCCAAGAATCCTGCCTTTAACCCTGTAATCTGCATCCAAATTTGACCTTCCAAAATGAGTCACTTCACACTTTTCCAAGTTGAACTCCATCTGCCACTTAGTCCAGCTCTGTATCCTGCCAATGTCCCGTTGCAACCTACAATAGGCTTCCACACTATTCACAACGCCACCAACCGACATATTATCGGCAAACTTACTAACCCACCCTTCCAATTCCTTATCTAACTCATTTATAAAAATCACAACGAGAAGAGGTCCCAGAACAGATCCCTGAGGAACACCACTGGTCACGGGGCACAAGGTTGTATACTTTCTATCTAATACCACCCTCTGTCTTCTATGGAGCAGCCAATTCTGTATCCAGACAGCCAAATTTCCCAGGCCTCCTTACTTTGTGAATGAGCCTACCATGGGGAACCTAATCAAACACCTGCTAAAATCCATATACACCATATCCACTGCTCTACCTTCATCAATGTGTTTTGTCACATCCTCAAAGAATTCAATAAGGCTTTGAGGCATGACCTGCCCCTCACAAAACCATGCTGACTCGCTCAAATAAAACATTTTTCCAAATAATCAAGAAGTATTGAGTATAAGGGTAGGCAAGTTATGCTGCAGCTTTATAAAACTTTATTTAGGCCACACTTGGAATATTGCATGCAATTCTGGTCACCACATTACCAGAAGGATGTGGATACTTTGGTGAGGGTACAAAAAAGGTTTACCATAATGTTGTCTGGTATGGGGGATTTTAGCTATGAAGAAAAGTTGGATAGGCTGGGTTTGTTTTCATTGGAACATAGAAGATTGAGGGAGACCTGATAGAGGTTCATAAGATCGTTAATGGCATAGATAGAGTGCAAACTATGAGGCTTTTTCCCAGGGTGAAAGGGTCAAATACTATGGGACACAGGTTCAAGGTGTAGGGTCGATGTTTAAAAGAGATGTATGAGGCAAGGTTTTCGTGCAAAGAATGGCAAGTGTCTGGAATGCATTGCCAGAGGAAATGGTGGAAGTAGATTCAAGAAGACAAATATATGAATAGGAAGGGAATAGAGGGAAACAGATCCTGTAAGTGAAGACTGTTGTGGTATGGAAGGGCAAAATGTGTCAGCACAGGCTTGGAGGGCTGAAGGGCCTGTTCCTATGCTATATTGTTCTTTAAAAGATAAGAGAAAAGGAAATTTGGATATTGGACCACTGGAAAGTGTGACTGGAGAAGTAGTCATAGGATACAAAAAATGGCAGAGGAACTGAATCAGTTTTCATGGTGGAAGATACCAACAACTTACCAGATCTTCCAGACAGTGAGAGAGAACAGGTGAGTTCAGTAGCCATCACTCAGGTGAAGGTGCTGGGGCAGCAGAAATTTCTGAAGACAGATAAATCACCAAGATTGGCGAGCTACACCCCAGAGTTATGAAAGAGATAGCTGAAGAGATCATAGAGGCATTGGTGGTGATCTGTTAGGAATCACTGGGGTCGGGGAGGGTCCCAGATGACTGGAAAATAGCTAATGTAACACCCCCATTTAAGAAGGGAGGAAGGCAGAAAACACGAAACTATAGGCTGGCTGGCCTGACCTGAGTTGTTGGTAAGGTTTTTGAGTCCTTGGAATACTTGGAAGTGCATGGTAAAATATGGCTGAGTCAGCACAATTTCATCATGAGCGAGTCATGCTAGAATTCTTTAAGGAGGTAATGAACAATTTAGACAAAGGAGGATCAATGAATGCAATCTATTTGGATTTCCAAAAGGCCTTTGACAAGGTACCACACAGGATGCTGCCAAATAAGGTTGAATTCATGGTGTTTGGGCAAAGTAATGATATGGAGAAAGGATTGGCTGACTGGCAGAAGTTAGAGAAAGAGATAAAGGGGTCTGTTTCAGGAATGGTATCCGGTAACTTGTGGAGTTCCACAAGGGTCTGTATTCGGACCACAGTTATTCATTTTATACATTAATGATCTGGACGAAGGAACATGGGGCATGGTTGCTATGTTTGCAGATGACACAAAGATAAATGGAGGGTAGGTAATGTTGAGGAAGTGGGGAGGCTACAGAAGGACTTGGACAAGTTCTAAGGGTGGCAAAGAAGTGGCAGATAGAATATAATGTGGGAAAGTGCAAGATTTTGTGCTTTGGTAGGAAGAATAGAGACATAGACTATTTGCTAAATAGAGAAAGGCTTTGGAAATCTGAAGCACAAAGGAACTTGGGAGTCCTAGTTCAGGACTTTCTTAAGGTTGACATGCAGGATCAATTAGCAATATTAGCATTCATTTCAAGAGGGCTTGAATACAAAAGCAGAGATGTACTTCCCAAATGTCAGACCACATTTGGAATATTATGAGCAGTTTTAGGCCTCGTATCTGAAATAGGATGTGTTGGCATTGGAGGGGATCCAGAAGGGGTTTACAAAATGATAACAGAAACAAATGGCTTGTCATATGAAGAGCAGTTGAGGACTCTGGATCTGTACACAAATGAGTTTAGAAGGATGAGAGGGTGATTTGATTCAAACTTGCAGAATACTGTAAGGCCCCAGTTAAAGTGAACATGGAGAACATTTTTCTACTAATAGGAGATACTAAAACCCAAGGTCAGCTTTAGAGTGAAGGGATAATCCTTAGAACTGAGATGAGGAGGAATTAATCTGTGGAGCTTGTTACTGCAGAGAGCAGTGGAAGCCAAGTTATTCAGTGTATTTAAGACACAGACAGATATGTTTTTGATCTGTAAGGGGATCAAGGGTTGTGGGGAGAAGGCAGAAGAATGATTTTGAGAAACATCAGCCACAATTGAATGGTGGAGTAGACTCAATGTACTGAATAGCTGAATTCTGCTCCTATATTTTATGGTCTTATGGTCTCATTAGTCATTTTCCAGTCTTTTTGGACCCTCCCTGACTCCAATGATTCCTGAAATATCATCACCAATGCCTCCACAACCTCTCAGCTATCTCCTTCAAAAACCAAAAATGCCACAGTATATAATTTTTTTTAGTCATTGATAGTGGTTAGCCAATTATAACTTTTTAAAAATCAGAATATTATCCTGCTGTTGGTGCAATGTTGTTTTCTGATCTTGATATGTCTGGTATTTTTATATTATTAGCCAAATACTAGTCAACCTCCTCTTGGGACGAAGCACATTGTAACAATTACACTTTTCTTCTTTTGTTGTGTTATTCTTTAGCAAAATGTTCCAGAGGAACTGAAAGTAAATGCCATCAGTTGGATATTTATTCAAACACAATTTCATGGATAGATGGCATGTATTCCCTTTTTTTTGCTCAGGATCAGTGTAAATGGGGTTTCAGATGTTTTCTTACCCTCGATAATTTACAAATAAGTAATTTCAGCAGCAAGTGGGTTTTGGTGAATGTAAAATAGATGTTAAATATAATCACACATTTAACTAGAAGTTATTGTCTTTTAATGTTTTACTCACTCCTCTCTCACACAAAAAAGATTAGAGATGAAGGTAAAATGCTTCCGCAGGATATAAAATTATTGTAGTTTCTGTAGTGGCAGGCCTGTAGTTTCTTAGATGAAATTGTTACTTTAAAATTGAAGATTTGATAAAGCTTTCATGAGATTGCAGGATTTCTCATGGTCAAATTTCTAGGAAGTTGGTTCTCAGGTGAACTTAAAGTTGGAGCAGATGGGGGGGATTGGGTGGGGAGTGGAGTGGTTCTGTTAATTATGAACTCCCACTTTCAAAGTATTGCTGCTTATTACCTTGAGTAGTTGGATGACTTGCACTAGCTTGATGGCTTTCACTGGAACACTGTTTGCTAAACAGATTCCAACTGATTTAAAAGCATTCAGCAACAGTTTTTCCTTAACAAAGATGAAATTGCTGGACAAACTTAGCAGGTGAGGTGGCTTCTGTGGGAAGAAATGAGAGTCAATGTTGTGAGTTCAGCGACCTTTCTTCAGAACTTAAGTGAGGTAATTAGCCAGTCCCTGTTTGGAACTAACATTGCCAGTACTGTCTAGAAAATGACACTTGTCACTTCTAAGCTCAAGACATAAGTGAATCAAAGCATCCACAGCTTTGGCATACTTTTTAAGTGTTATGGGGGTTTCTGTTTATACAACCCTTATATGTAGTGAGTTCCAGATTCCCGCTACCCTCTGAAAAAATTATTTCTGCACATCCCCTATAAACGTTTTGCCCCTTACCTTAAATCTATGTCCCATGTTATCGATCCATCCACCAAAGGGGAAAAAAAGTTCTTTGCTATTTACCCTATTTCTATTTTTTACCCTCATAAGTTTATACATTCCAATTATGTACCCTGTCAGTCTCTTCTGCGCCAAGGAAAATACTCCAGTCTGTCCAATCTCTTTTCATAACTAAAATTCTCCAGCCCAGGCTAAATCCTGGTAAATCTCACCTCAACTCTCTTCAATGCAATCATATCCCTGCTATAATATGGAATGCAGAATTGCTATATTCTAAATGTGGCCAAACTAAAGTCTTATACAGTTCTACCATAACATCCCTTTTCTTAAACTCACTATCTCAGCTAATAAAAATGTGGCAATACCGTGGCTTTAAGAGGTATATTTTGTATTGGATTTTGAATGAAGAGAGATTGTGGCAGAGGTATCGAGCAGTCAGTTCCAAGCCAATAAATTAATCAGCTTCTGAGGCCTTAGGTTTTTCTTTAAAGTTGGAACAATAAATGCAGCATGAATGGGTTAAGTCAAGGTCCCACAGAACCAGGGTTTTAGTTTATGTTTCAGTAGTTGCTGGGGTTTTGAAGCTGGTTGTCAAAGCTGCTATATCTTTCTCTCTGTTACAGCTAAAAGCTTGGATTGTCTTCTTGCTGCCAGAATCGCATGTGGGTCAATCTGTTTTACTGAATTTATCTTTGCCAAGGGTGTATTTTATGGGATGTTACAATATTGGAACAGTTGCTGTTTAGTAGTTACATAATTTATTATTCTGTTAAGTTTTCCAGTAGAATTAAAGTTACACCAATCCTCTTTCTTTTGTTTGTATTTTAACTGTAAAGCATGGTCGAGTGGCTCAGTGGTTAGCACTGCTGTCTCACAGTGCTAGGTTTCCAGGTTCGATTCCACCCTTGGACGACTGTCTGGAGTTTTCACATTCTCCTCTGTCTGCCAGGGTTTCCTCCAGTTTCCACTCATAGCCCAAAGATGTGTAGGTTAGGTGATTAGCCATGCTAAATTGCCCATAGTATCCAAGGATATGTAGGCTGTGCAGATTAGTCATGGGAAATTCAGGGTGATAGGTTGGGGGTTTTGGGTAAGTCTGGGTGGGATTCTCTTCAGATGGTCAGTGTAGATTCAATGGGCCAAATGACCTGCTTCCACATTGTAGGGATTCAATGAATAAAGTGTGTTTTGCTTAAAGCCAAGTAATGTAACCAATTGAATTACATCTGAAACACAGCACCTTACACTTGTCTTTAAATAAAAAGTTAGGATCTAGACTATCTCTTTGATGTATTTGAAGGTGATTTGATCTGGTCCATAACAAAGCAAGTATTCTGATATGCCTTCCTAACCACTTTATCGGGGACTAGTTGAAATGGACACCAAGCTCCCTCTGATCCTTGCTGCTTCTCAGGGTCCTACAATTCATCTTGTCTTGCCTTATTTGACCTGCCCACCTCCCATTTATCCAGATTGAATTCTATTTGTCTTTGATCAGTCTGTCTGTTCAGCCAATCTATATCCTCCTGAAATTTAAGTATATCCTCACTATTTATACCCTCATCAATTTTCATACCATTCACAACATTAATGATCAACCCTCCCTCATTCATCTCTAAATCATTTATATGTGCCACAAATAGCAAGGGTACTAACACTGATCCCTATGGAACCCCACAACACACAGGCTTCTGATTATCCTCTGTTTCTGTCACTCAGCCAATTCAGAATCCAAATAGCCAAATTTCCTTGGATTTCATGTGGACTTACTTTCGCTCTAAATCTCCCATGTGAGACCTTAGTAAAAGCCTTGTTGAAGTTCAAGTAGATTATATCAAATGCAATGTCTTCATCTACACACCTGGACACCTTTTCAAAAAATTCAATCAGGTTGGTCAGACATGATCTCCCCTTAACAAATCCTTGCTGAATATTGTTGAAAATCTCTGCCTTTCCAAGTGCAGATTAATTCTGTTCCTCAGAATTGCTTTCAATAGTTTCCCCACCACTGAGGTTAGACTGACTGGTTGTATTTTCCTCGCTTATTATTTCCTCCCTTCTTGAATATCAGTACCACATTGGTTGTGCTCCAGTTCTCTCCAGTGGTGAGAGAGGAATTGAAAGCTATTGCCAATGCCCCTGCTATTACATCACTTGCTACACTCAGCCTGGGATACACTTCACCTGGCTATTAATATTTGTTTACTTTTAAGCCTGCCAGACCAACCATATCACGTCTGGAGTTTGATGGATTTGGTGGACAAGGAAGGGGATTAGAGATATGACGAAGGTGAAGGTGAAGTAAAGAGCTGAGCACTGGAATAGCAGGCTTTGGGTGGAAGAGCGGAAATCAATGATTGCAGGTATAAGTGGGGAAGGCTTTGAGCCCGAGAAGAAAGCTAGTACATCTGCAAAATGAATAGGCGACCAATAGTTGTTATTATCTAACATGAACTGAAGGAATGCCTGACACCCAATGAAATGAGGGAACAAGTAATGGATATATTAAACGTTCACTGACTGCATAAATATGGAGAACAAGTAATCAGAGAGGTGTGAGTTTTGTGGTGTGTGCTAACTGAAATTAAGGTCTCCAATACCAATAGATTTGAATCCAGTTTAAATGCAGTTCTCTTTCGGAGTATGACAGTAGTCAGGATCAGATGATAGGCATTTACAGAGAAGCATGGTTGGGTACTTGTGCAGTGAGCTGTCTCCATATTTAGATAAATTCTTATTAATAACTTACCTTGAAGTTTCCAGTTTATTAATAGATCCAACATTATGTGGAAGATACTATTCACTGTGAAGTAAATAATATAAACATAGTGTTGTCACCATAATAAATATTAATATTTCATTGAGCAATAGCAATATATTTTTTGGTTCACTGTAATAATATTGCATAGGACAATATCAATTCACAATTATAATATTACTTGTACACTGGTAGGGTTCTAGTAGTAGGGAATAAATTGCTTTACAACCTTGTAGGCATGAGATAGAACAATAACAACTTACACTGAAGCAGCACCCTTAAAAAACATGTCCTGTGCTAGTTAATCTTTTTCACTACAATTCCAATAATGCTTCTTTTTCTCAGTCTCAGAACATTACACCAGGGACACCTATATGATCTTTCCAATTCCATTAAAAAAATCCTGAATCTATCAGAGAGCAGCTGTTTTTTTTTGACATTTTCAGTAACAGCCATTGGATTTATTCCTCCTGAATCTTGTCTAGGTGTAATCCATAACAGGTTCGGAAAAAGAAATCATTGCCTGATTAATTTGAAGAAGCAGGCACATGTCCAGCATTTCATGCTTTAGGTCAACTTGGGGCAATCGTGCCAGAGAAAAGCTGCTATTGTGCCAAGCAACTGGAGAGTTGAGGAATGCATGTTTTAGCAAAGTTGTCTTGCAGCTGCAGTGTGCTTTTCTCTGATCTCACTGTGCAAACAATGTACAAAGGTTAATTCTTCAAATTAGGAGAAATTAGCTGTGTGCTGGATCTTGCACAGATGGTTACATGGTCAGACACTTTTCTATTTTCCCATTTACTATGCAGACCATACCCAAACTAATTAAAAGAAAATCCATTGGGTGTTCTATTCTCATTTCCAGTGTCTAGGTTGATGCTGGTGTCTTGACTGTGTAATTGTAATGTGATGTAATTTATAAAAGAAATGCTAATCTCTTTATATGGCTATAAGCACTCTAAAGAGATGGTTTTCAGAAGTTACACAACTGTCTATTTTTGATTCAGTTCAGCCAGAAAGGCAGTTTGAAGGATGCTTTTTTCTCAGTATCATTCACAAATGAAAATATTTAGAATGAAGGTAACCCTTGGAAAGGTGTGAGAAATCAAAACTTCTGATAAAAAGAAAAGACTAGAAGGTCCCCCACATGAAATTCCATTATAAACAACTGCTCAGCAGAACAATTATTCATCAAAACTTAAAATTGGAGCCAGGTTATGTTTTGATCTGCATATAAAGGGCAACAAAACACATTGAATGAGAGTTGCCCAGGAAGGAGTCTAAGAGATCCTATCATAGAGAATGCACTCTACCAAAGGATGCACAGAGAAAAAGGGTTTTTAGAATCAACTGAAATTCTCTTGAAAGAATCCAAGCAAAATGCAAGTACTTTAACCTATCAAAAAGTGAAGACTAATGAATCATCAGAAGTTAATATTGCAGCCATCTTAAGTTTTCATTTGTGTAAGACTTTGCAGGATGCCATTTTAAGCAGAATGTTAAGAGGAACTCTGAGAGATATCATCAAAGAGAGGGTTCTCATTTGGGATAGGGAAGAAAAGGCAAAAACACTTAGGACTACTGGACTGAACAAAAGCCCCAACTAAAAGCAAACTACAGTTAATGATGGAAATCTGAAACAAACACAGAAAATGCTGGAGAAACTCAGCAGGTCTGGCAGCATCTGTGGAAAGAGAAACAGAGTTAATGTTCTGAGCCCAATATGACTCTTCTTCTGAAGCCTGAAGAAGCATATTGGACTTGAAATGTTAACTCAGTTCGCTCTCCACAGATCTGCTGAGTTTCTCCAGCATTTTCCGTGTTTGTACTAAAGCCTACGACCTGCAATGCCATCAAAGCAAAATAAAGGAGCCTTCATTCCCTCAAAAAATCTGCTTTGCCTGTGTCCACCTGAGGAAACCTTCAATTGTTCATAGAAACTATCAATGCTGTTGAATTTGGACTTCAAATATTCAACTTTTCCACTTTGGAAAGATAATCTTGAAGCAATGATAACAGACTAATCTTATTCTAATCTTTAGAAGTATGTTTTATCCATATCTACATATATTTTTTCTATATGTACTTTATCCAATAGTTGAATCACGTTTTAGCTTAGAAAGTTCCAACAGTATAAACTAATTTTTGATCTTATATAAAACTATTTGCTACTGATTGTTGTAAATGGGGGCACTCAAAAAACTAAAAGTTCAAAAAGATCTATACAAATTTATAGCCCATAGAGCACTGTGGGTCCTGTGCAGCCCTGACACTGAGCAGCCGATCTAACTTCATTCTTTTTCACTTTGATACAATGAGCGATTTTGTTTTGTCTATTTCAGAGGGTAACAACACTGTTATGAGTCAGATGTTGCATGCAGCTGAAAAATGTGTTGCTGGAAAAGCGCAGCAGGTCCGGCAACATCCAAGGAGCAGGAGAATCGACATTTCGGGAATAAGCCCTTCTTCAGGAAGATTCCTGAAGAAGGGCTTATGCCCAAAATGTCGATTCTCCTGCTCCTTGGATGCTGCCTGACATGCTGCGCTTTTCCAGCAACACATTTTTCAGCTCTGATCTCCAGCATCTGCAGTCCTCACTTTCTCCCAGATGTTGCATGCAGTGTACCAGATAAGAGCAGATTTATTTCTCGAGAGGATATTCAGCAGTTTCATGGTCATCATTACTGAGACTAGCCTTTTATTTAAGATTTATTAATTAAACGTAACTACCTATGTTGATGTATATTTTGTTCCACAAATCCGGACGACACAAGTTTCTGCACAAAGGTAGATGCTTTATTATTGGACAGCAGGTGAGAGATTCTGAATGTGATCAGAAGTAGCCATTCGTCTACTTGTGGTGACACTGCTTCACGAATCTCTGCCTTACATACAAAGACTGTATTTTTTATAGGAATAAAACACAAGGTCTATCAGTCGCATGGTCGATTGTCGTTACATAGTTGAAGATAGGCGACAAGGTTCCCCATGGGAGATTGATTAGCAAGGTTAGATCTCATGGAATACAGGGAGAACTAGCCATTTGGATACAGAACTGGCTCAAAGGTAGAAGACAGAGGTTGATGGTGGAGGGTTATTTTTCAGACGGGAGGCCTGTGACCAGTGGAGTGCCTCAAGGATTGGTGCTGGGCCCTCTACTTTTTGTCATTTACATAAATGATTTGGATGCGAGCATAAGAGGTACAGTTAGTAAGTTTGCAGATGACACCAAAATTGGAGGTGTAAAGGACAGCAAAGAGGGTTACCTCAGATTACAACAGGATCTGGACCAGATGGGCCAATGGGCTGAGAAGTGGCAGATGGAGTTTAATTCAGATAAATGCGAGGTGCTGCATTTTGGGAAAGCAAGTCTTAGCAGGACTTATACACTTAATGGTAAGGTCCTAGGGAGTATTACTGAACAAAGAGACCTTGGAGTGCAGGTTCATAGCTCCTTGAAAAGTGGAGTCGCAGGTAGATAGGATAGTGAAGAAGGCGTTTGGTATGCTTTCCTTTATTGGTCAGAGTATTGAGTACAGGGGTTGGGAGGTCATGTTGCGGCTGTACAGGGCATTGGTTAGGTCACTGTTGGAATATTGCGTGCAATTCTGGTCTCCTTCCTATTGGAAAGATGTTGTGAAACTTGAAAGGGTTCAGAAAAGATTTACAAGGATATTGCCAGGGTTGGAGGATTTCAGCTATAGGGAGAAGCTGAACAGGCTGGGGCTGTTTTCCCTGGTGTGTCGGAGGCTAAGGGGTGACCTTATAGAGGTTTACAAAATTATGAGGGGCATGGATAGGATAAATAGACAAAGTCTTTTCCCTGGGATTGGGGAGTCCAGAACTAGAGGGCACTGGTTTAGGGTGAGAGGGGAAAGATATAAAAGAGACCTAAGGGGCAACGTTTTCACGCAGAGGGTGGTACGTATATGGAATGAGCTGCCAGAGGATGTGGTGGAGGCTGGTACAATTGTAACATTTAAGAGGCATTTGGATGGGTATATGAATAGGAAGGGTTTGGAGGGATATGGGCCAGGTGCTGGCAGGTGGGACTAGATTGAGTTGGGATATCACATCGGCATGGATGGGTTGGACCGAAGGGTCTATTTCCATGCTGTACATCTCAATGACTCTATAGGCAATTATAAATTTACAAATCCCAGTGAATGTCGATGGCCTGTGATAATGAGTGAACGGATTACAGGGACTGATTATCGTATTCTTCATGATCATGTGTTTTTGCCTGTTCTCAATGGAGGATTCACATATCTCTGCTAATACAGAGGGGAAGCAAGTCAATGGGAGCAGGAGGCAGTTTAATAGATTGGCCAAGGTTATCAGCCTTGTCTGGAGATGACAAATACCTTTGCCTGAGGCTGCAGAGTAATTCACATGTATGGCTCCAATGGATTCCTTCTCTAGGATTCAGTCAGCCTCCTTCCTACTGAGATGTTCTGTCTATACTATAAGAGGACCGACATGCAATTGATTCTGCAGTGATGATTTGGAGATGCCGGTGTTGTACTGGGGTGTACAAAGTTAAAAGTCACACAACACCAGGTAATAGTCCAATAGGTTTAATTGGAAGCACACTAGCTTCCAAGTAAACCTGTTGGACTATAACCTGGTGTTGTGTGATGCTGCAGTGAGTCTCTTTGGTAGTGGAATGTTTAACCCTTGAATTCCCCCAGTATGCCTTGAAAGAGAAGTAAAACATGGAACTGATCCCTTTTATGGCATTCTAACTTCCTCATCTGCCATAATCATTTGAACATATTGCCAGATCATTAGTTCTGTTGCTTGTATGGATGATAATGGAATGGTGTAGGTTAGATGGGCTTCAGATTGGTTTCACAGGTCAGCACAACATCGAGGGCTGAAGGGTCTGTACTGCGCTGTAATGTTCTATGTTGCATCTCAAATATTAATCCAGTTGTTTTGCTGCTGTATGACCATTCCCCCTGTAACTGATTGAGTCATTTTGAAAATCCTTATACTCACTACCATTGAACATGTCCAATTCCATCAAATCCGATCCTACAACAGCAACACTTTATATAGAACATAGAACATTACAGCGCAGTACAGGCCCTTCAGCCCTCGATGTTGCGCTGCCCTGTCATACTAATCTGAAGCCCATCCCACCGACACTATTCCATGTACATCCATTTGCCTGTCCAATGACGAGTTAAATGCACTTAAACTTGGCGAATCTACTACCAATGCAGGCAAAGCATTCCATACCCTTACTACTCTCTGAGTAAAGAAACTACCTCTGACATCTGTCTTATACCTATCTCCCCTCACTTTAAAGTTGTATCCCCTTGTGTTTGCCGTCCCCATACTTGGAAAAAGGCTCTCCCTGTCCACCCTATCTAACCCTCTGATTATCTTGCATGTCTCTAGTAAGTCACCTCTCAATCTTCTTCTCTATAACGAGAACAGCCTCAAGGCTCTCAGCTTTTCCTCGTAAGACATTCCTTCCATACCAGGCAACATCCTAGTAAATCTCCTCTGCACCTTTTCAAAGCTTCCACATCCTTCTTATAATGGTGACCAGAACTGTACACAATACTCCAAGTGTGGCCGTACCAGAGATTTGTACAGCTACAGCATAACCTCCTGGTTCCGGAACTCAATCCCCCTATTAATAAACTGTATGCCTTCTTAACAACCCTGTCAATCTGGGTGGCAACTTTCAGGGATCTGTGTACATGGACACTGAGATCTCTCTGCTCATCTGCACTCCCAAGAATCCTACCATTAGCCCAGTACTTTGCATTCCGATTACTCCGGCCAAAGTGTATCACCTCCACATTAAACTCCATTTGCCACCTCTCAGCCCAGCTCTGTACTGCGCTGTAATGTTCTATATAAAGTGTTGCAATAGACATACTTTTGTGTAATACATTATTCCTTGTATAGCCATTTTTATTATGGTTAAACACATTATAATCATCCATGATTACATCCGTTGCAATCAAACTCATATACCAATGTTCCAGGCAGTCTTCTTTATTCATTGAAACACCATTTCCTTATGGCTTTTGAAATAACATGATTGTGGATTTGCCTTTGTATTCTTCATGAATTGCTTTCTTCATATATCAGGCACTTATGGAATGGCCCTAGTGACTGTTGTGTGATCCTTATCACTAAACCACACCTTTGTCACTCTCCCTCATTCTTTGATGTGGAGGTGTCAAGGTTGGACTGGAATGGACAAAGTCAAAAGTCACATGACACCAGGTTATAGATGAACAAGTTTATTTGAAATCACAAGCTTTCAGAGTGACGGTCCTTCGTGTGACTTTTGATTTTGTCCATCATTCTTTGAGTACTCAGCCATGTTCCATCCATTTTACTTTCTCTTTAAACTTCCCACTGTCTTCTGTCTCTACTAAAGCTCCACCATGAGTTTCTCTCAAAAGTTTACTCCTTGCTTTCTTCCTTAAGACACTGGACCTCACAATTTGTCATCCTCTGATTCCAACCCCTACCTCTGCTTCACTTGAATTCTGCTCTCTAAATTTACTACTTTCCAGGTCTCTCCAAACTACCAGCACCTTAATCCTAATCTGATTGCATGTACTGTCCAGCACACTTCAAAGTGATATTTACTGATTCTTCTGTTACTTCTATTTAATATTAAGTCTACATAAATACACATTCCCTCCCTGCTCATTTAATCAGATTTGTTCTGGAAAGAAAGGCTTAAACCTCTCCAACAACTCATATCTCACTCTTTTATATTTACAATTAGTTCTGATTTTCACTGCATTCTCTCCAAATGCTTATTCACACGAACTTTCAGAAAGGTAGAAAAATTTCAGTCATACCAAATGAGGTTAAGTGATCTAAAAACAAATAGATCTTATTAAAGCAGGTGCTCCACAAACACTGGAATGATTTGAGCATCATCAAATTCCTCAGCTAAATGGGCATCTTAAACTTTTTCAGAGCGAATGGAGGAAAGTAGTAATGCAAAGGATGATACTTTTAAAAATGGTGTATATTGTGGAGACATATCAGAAGTTTGAAGAATGGCAAATAGAGCTCCAATATTCCAAAAAATAGTAAGGTGAACATTTGATATTGATCAGCCTATTAGTCTAATATCCATAACGGAAAAAGTAGGTAGCTATATTTCCGATGAAGGGCTTTTGCCTGAAACATCGAATTTCCTGCTCCTCGGATGCTGTCTGACCTGCTGTGCTTTTCCAGCACCACACTCTTGACTCTAATCTCCAGCATTTGCAGTACTCACTTTCGCCTAACAACATTTAATGAATTGCCTTAACATGGAATTGTATGCAATATTTAGAATTATTATTAAATCATGCATCATAACTTATGTAAACTTCTTTGACAGGCTAATGGATTACTGGATGATGTAAATCTTGGAGACATAAATTTCTTGGATTTTATGAAAATAATCAAGAAAGTTCTTCATGTAAGGTTTGGAAAGATAAAGGCTTACAAGTTGGATATCAATTAAGTAGTGGTTTAGCAAAGGAGGAAAGGAAAATGTTTTGCTTTATTGGGGGAGAAATAATGATTAGAATGCTACACAATTCTGATGTGGGCTTTTACAATTTATAAACAGAGTTTAATGTCCCTGACCAACATGTTTGGAGGCCAGAGAGGGCTATGTGATCAGGCTGGATGGTGTGGTATGATGGTCCTGGCATCGTTTCATCTCCCTCTGATTAGGGCCAGGGGTGAGTCTTGCAGTCACTTATGGACCTCATCCTGCCAGTGCTGGTATCCAACTGGTAGTGAGTGGGTAACTCACCATCCAGGGACGTAGCCTGACAAAACCTATTGATTCTACTGTGATTGACCAGGCCAGACCCCTTCAAAGTATTTTAAGAAGGTAGCCCAGACGCTAACCTTTTCTTATTTTAAAGGCAGACGTGAAGCGAATATTCCAGGAGTGATGCAGCTGGTCAAACCACTTGGCTTTAAGCAAATCAGAATTTATTTAAACACTGCAGTTGAATCACGAACAGAAAAACCCAGAATTTAGAATAACTTCACTATTTGAAAGCCCAACCAACCCCTTACAGCAACTTAATTAATGAGCTGTTCCAATTCCCACAACACCCCATGGCAAAAGGCAAATTCAAATTCAGGTTCTTACAGGCATGAGGAAACAACTTCCAAAGCGATTTCAGACAGAAAGCCAATCAAGAACCATCTGCTGAAGCTTGGAACCTTTCTCCACTGCAAGCAGCTACTCACTGTTACAACTAAAAGAAACTAGAAACAAAATCAACTGGGAGCACTGACCACTTGTCATTGTTAAACTAGGCTCTTGTCCAGATGTTTCGGCACATCTGCCTGTACAACCTCTCTTAAAAAAACCCAAGCACAAAATAACCTTGTTAAAGAGGCAGCATCATTACACCATTCCCCTTGAAAAAAAAATGAACAATCAATATACAAAGATGGCTTAATTTTACAACCCTTAGGCTTACTCTGTTAGTACACTACAACACATAGACATTCCATTGACTATAATCATGCAAACATGCACTATACTCTATTTCAATCTGTTTACTCGTGCCACCGAACACCTCCATTTTCATCTGAGTCCCGATAATGCATCGGCAATTAAGTTTTTTCGTTCTTCCACATGTCCAGTTTTCAAATTGGATGGCTGCAATAGTATACTCCATCGAAATAGTCTGGAATTTTTGTCCTTAAGTTTCTCCAAAAAACGTTAATGGATTATGATCAGTATAGATGATTGTCTCAGACACATTACTTGGAAACATAAATATTGAAGTCTTGTAACGCAAACACCAAGCTCAAAGACAACTTCTCAGTTGTCGAATATTTCTGACGATGAATGTTCAATTTCAGGAGAAATATCGGATAGGCCTTTCTATCTTCTCATTGTCTTCTTGTTAGAGTACAGCATCGACATCCACATGACTTGCATCATAGCCACCTTCAATGGCTTCACGTAATGAGGTGTGGCTCATATAGGGGCAGTGGTTAACACAGCTTTCAGACTGTCAAATGCATTCTGACAGTCTGCCGTCCACTGATAATTCCTCCATTTCTTTAGTAATTCAGTGAATGGAACAGCCACACTGCTAAAATTCAGAACAAATTTCCAATAGAGCCCATTCAATCCCAGGAAACATAGTACTGCCCTCTTCATCAATAGTATGGGAACCTCCCCAATAACCTGTGTTTTCACTTGCTGTGGGGTCATCTGTCCATGTCTGATAACATGGCCCAGGAATGTGACTTGGGGCTTTAGCAAATTCACTTTAGCTTGGCTCACCACCAAGCCTGCCTCTTGAAATCGATTGGATAATCCTGATAAATCAGCTAAGAGAAAGTGCTGGAGATCAGAGTTGAGTGTGATACTGGAAAAACACAGCAGGTCAGGCAGCATCCAAGGAGCAGGAGAATCAACATTTCTGACAAGAGCCCTTCATCAGGAATGAAACTTATGGGCCAGATGGCTGAGAGATAAATGGGAGTGGGGTGGGGCTGGGGGCAAGGTAGATGGGGGTGGGGATAATGTTGATAGGTTGGAGAGGAGGGTGGAACGGATGAGGGGAAGGAAGATGTACAGGTAGGACAGGTCATGAGGGCTGTGACAAGTTGGGGGGTTGGATCTGGGATAAGGTGGAGGGAAGGGAAATGAGGAAACTGGTGAAAGCCACATTGATGCTGTGTGGTTAGAGGGTCACAAGGAAGAAGATGATGCGTTCTTCCTCCAGGCGTCAGGTGGTTAAGGTGTGGTGATGGAGGAGGTCAAGGACCTGCATGTCCTTGGTGGAATGGGAGGGGGAATTGAAGTGTTTGGTCACGTGGGCGGTGGGTTTGGTTGGTGCGGGTATCCTGGGGATGTTCTCTGAAGTATTCTGAAAGTAAGCATCCTGTCTCCCCAATACAGAAGATACCATATCGGGAGCAATGGATACAGTACATTACATGTGTGGAAATGCAGGTAAAACTCTGGTGGATGTGGAAGGCTCCTTTAGGGCCTTGGATGGAGGTGAGGGGGAGGTGTGGACACAAGTTTTGCAATTCCTGCGGTAGCAGGGGAAGGTGCCGGGATAGGAGGGTGCGTTGGTGGGGAGCATTGACCTGACAATGGAATGGTCTTTACGGAAAACAGATACCGATTGGGGGGGAAATATATCTCAGGTGGTGGGGCCCTTTGTAGGTGGTTCAAATGTCGGAGGGTGATGCAATGTATCTGGAGGTTGGTGGAGTGGAAGGTGAGGACCGGGGCGGGGGCGGGGGTTCTATCCTTGTTGTAGTTGGAGCAGTGTGGTTCGAGGTCGGAGGTGTGGAAAGTGGATGAGATGCGGAGGAGGGCATCCGTGACTACATGGGAACCCCACATCACCTGGCTCTACCTTCTACCCAAGATCCACAAGCCTGACTGCCCTGGCTGCCCCACCAAACTCATCTCTACATACCTTGATACTGTCCTATCCCCCTAGTCCAGGAACTCCCCACATACGTTTGGGACACTACCCAAACTCTCCACCTCCTCCAAGACTTTCGCTTCCCTGGCTGCTAATGCTCCATCTTAGCCATGGACATCCAGTCCCTATACACCTCTATCTGCCACGACGAGGGCTTCCAAGTCCTCTGTTTCTTCCTCTCCCAGCATCCCCACCAGTTCCCTTACACTGACACTCTTGTTTTGTTGAACTGGTCCTCACCCTTAATACTTTCTCCTTTGAATTCTCCCACTTCCTCCAGACAAAAAGGGTAGCCATGGGCATCCGCATGGGCCCCAGCTATGCCTGTCTCTTTGTCAGTTCCATGGAACAATCCATCTTCTGCAGTTACAACAGAACCATTCCCCACCTTTTCCTCTGCTCCTTTGATGACTGTATCAGCACCACCTCGTGCTCCCACAAGGAGGTTGAACAGTTCATCAACTTCACCAACACATTCAACCCCGATGTTAAGTTCACCTGGACCATCTCAGACACCTCCCTCCCCTTCCTGGGCCTCTCCAGCTCCATTAATGGTGACTGACTCAACACGGACATCTTCTACAAACCCACTGACTCCCACAGTTACCTGGACTAGACCTCTTCCCATCCTGCCTCCTGTAAAAATGCTATCCCTTATTCCCAATTCCACTGCCTCCTCTGCATCTGCTCCCAGGAGGACCAGTTCCACCACAGAACACACCAGATGGCCTCCTTCTTTAAATACCACAATTTCACCTCCCACATGGTTGAGAATGCCCGTCAGTGCATCTCATCCACTTCCCGCACCTCCACCCTTGAAACCCATTCCTCCAATCACAAGAACAGAACCCCTCTGGTCCTCACCTTCCACACATCCAACCTCCATATACATTGCATCATCCCCTGCCATTTCAGCCACCTACAAACGGACCCCACCATCAGAGATATATTTCCCTCCCCAATGGTATCTGCTTTCTGTAACGACCATTTCCTCCATGACTCTCTTGTCAGGTCCACGCTCCCCACCAACCCACCCTCTCCTCCCGGCACCTTCCCCTGCCACCGCAGGAATTGCAAAACCTGTGCCCACACTTCCCAACTCACTTCTGTCGAAAGCCCCAAAGGAGCCTTCCACATCCATCAGAGTTTTACCTGCACTTCCATATATGTCATTTACTGTATTCGTTGTTCCTGAAGTGGTCTCTTCTACATTGGGGAGACAGGATGCCTACTTACAGAATGCTTCAGAGAACATCTTCAGGACACCTGCACCAACCAACCCCATTGCCCTTGAACACTTCAATTCCCCCTCCCACTCCACCAAGGACATGCAGGTCCGAGGTCTCCTCCATTGCTACACCCTAACCACTCAACGCCTGGAGGAAGAACGCATCATCTTTCGCCTTGGGACCCTCCAACCACCCAGCATCAATGTGGGGATTTCACCAGTTTCCTCAGTTCCCCTCCCTCCACCTTATTCCAGTTCCAAACTCCCAACTCGGCACTGCCGTCATGACCTATCCTACCTGTCCATCTTCCTTCCCACTATCCGCTCCACCCTCCTCTCCGACCTATCCCCATTACCCCCAACTCCATCTACATATCGTACTCTCAGCTACCTTCACCCCAGCCCCACCCCCTCCCATTTGCCTCTCAGCCCCACAGCCCACAAGCCTCATTCCTGATGAAGGGCTCTTGCCAGAAATGTCAATTCTCCTGCTCCTCAGATGCTGCCTGACTGGCTGTGCTTTTCCAGCACCACACCCTCGACTCTAATTCTGATAAATGCTGCAAATGTTCCTTCCATGTGTGACTAGAACTCACCAGGTCATCAAGATATACCACACAATTAGGCAATCCAGAAATGATTTATTTGGTCAGTCTCTGAAATGTGGCTGGCACATTTTTCAGACCAAATGGCAGGACTTTAAATTGATACAGTCCATTTGGTATTATGAAAGCCAAAACCGTTTTAACTCTTTCGGAGAAAGGTCCCTGCCAGTATCTTTGGAGTAAGTCCAACTTAGAAATATACATTCCTTGTCCCACGTTTTCAATACAGTCTTCCAAGCATGGATAAGATTTTGTAACTGCACTGACTTTGCAATAGTCTAGACATAAACATTGGGTACCTGCTGTCGTTGGCGCAATTACAATTAGTGACTCCAGTCACTGTAATTCACTTTGATTATGTCAACTCGGAACAAGTGTTAAATCTTTTTTTGAACATGTGCTAACTTTAGAAGTTTAAATCTATAAGGATGTTGCTTATTTTGAACAGCCTTCCCAAATCTACATCATGCATGTTAGATTAGTATTTCCCAGTTTATTCTGACATATCTCCCTTTCAGGTCATATCGATTTTCCTCTGGAAGGTAACTCAATAATTTATCCCAATTTTTGACAACTTCTGAATTGTCCAATTTAATTTGAGGAATGTCCAATTCAGAATCCCCTGAACTTGATTTTTCACCAGTAAGACATTCTTCTTTTGCTTTCCTTTCCTATCAAAATAACTTTTAAGCATATTCACATGACATACGCTGTGAGATTTCTTTCTGCTGGGTGTGTCCTAATAGAGTCATAGAATCGTAGAGATGTACTACACAGACACAGACCCTTCAGTCCAACTGTCCCTGCCAACTAGATATCCCAAACTAGTATAGTCCCACTTGCCAGCAATGGCCCACATCCCTCTATACCCTTTCTATTTATATACCCATCCAGATACCTTTTAAATGTAGCAATTGTACCAGCCTCCACCACTTCCTTTGGCAGCTCATTCCATACACGTACCATCATCTGTTTGAAAAAGTTGCCCCTTAGGTCTCCTTTATATATTTTCCCTTTCAACTTAAACCAATGCCTTCTCGTTCTGGACTCTCCCAGCCCAGGGGAAAGACCTTGTCTATTTACCCTATCCATGCCCCTCATGAATTTATAAATCTCTATAATGTCACCTCTCAGCCTCTGATGTTCCAGATAAAACAGCCCCAGCCTATTCACTCTGTCTTTATAGCTGAAATCCTCCAACCCTGGCAACATCCTTGTAAATCTTTTCCGAACCCTTCAGGTTTCACAACATCCTTCCGATAGGAAGGAGACCAGAATTGCATGCAATATTCCAACAGTGGCCTAACCAATGTCCTGTACAACCGCAACATGACCTCCCAACTCCTATACTCAATACTCTGACCAATAAAGGAAAGCATACCAAACGCTTTCTTCACTATCCAATCTACCTGTGACTCCACTTTCAAGGAGCTATGAACCTGCACTCAAGGTCCCTTTGTTCAGCAACACTCCCCAGGAACTTACCAATAAGTGTATAAGTCCTGCTAAGATTTGCTTTCCCAAAATGCAGCAACTCACATTTATCTAAATTAAACTCCATCAACCACTTCTCAGCCCGTTAGCCCATCTGGTCAACATCCTGTTGTAATCTGAGATAACCTTCTTCGCTGTCCACTACATCTCCAATTTTGGTGTCATCTGCAAACATTATAGCTATACCTCCTATGATCACATCCAAATGATTTATATAGATGACAAAAAGTAGTGGATCCAGCACCGATCCTTGTGGCACTCCACTGGTCACAGGCCTCCAGTCGGAAAAACAACCGTCCAGCACCATCCTCTGTCTTCTACCTTCAAGCCAGTTCTGTATCCAAATGGCTAGTTCTCCCCCTATTCCATGAGATCTAACCTTGTTTACCAGTTTCCCACAGGAAACCTTTCAAATGCCTTACTGAAGTCAATATAGATCATGTCCACTGATCTCCCCTCATCAATCCTCTTTGTTACTTCTTCAAAAAACTCAATCAAGTTCATGAGACATGATTTCGCACGCACAAAGCCATGTTGACTATTCCTAATCAGTCCTTGCCCTTCCAAATACATGTAAATCCTATCCCTCAGGTTTTCCTCCAACAACTTGCCCACCACCAACTTTAATCTCATCAATCTATTGTTCCCTGGCTTGTTCTTATCACCTTTCTTAAATACTGGTACCATGTTAGCCAACCTCCAGTCTTCCAGTACCTCACCTGTGACTATCAATGATACAAATATCTCAGTAACAGGCCCAGCAATCACTTCCCTAGCTTCCCATAGAGTTCTAGGGTACACCTGATCAGGTACTGGGGATTTATCCACCTTTATGCGTTTCAAGATATCCAGCACGTCCTCCTCTGTAATATGGACATATTTACAATATGTCACCAGCTCTATCCATCTCTTTCTTGAAAATATCCAGAGACTTAGCCTCCACTGCCTTCTGGGGCAGAGCATTCCATATATCCACCACTCTCTGGGTGAACGAGTTTCTCCTCAACTCTGTTCTAAATGGCCTACCCCTCTGGGTCTGGACTCACCCATCAGTGAAAACATGCTTCCTGCCTCCAGATCCTTTAATAATCGTATACATCTCAATCAGATTCCCCGCTCATCCTTCTAAATTCAAGTGTATACAAGTCCAATCGCTCCAATCTTTCAACATATGATAGTCCTGCCATTCCGGGAATTGACCGAGGATGATTTAAGAGAAGAGTGAAAGTAATAGGGTGGTTGTTATGGGGGACTTTAACTTTCCTGATATTGATTGGGAAAGCTATAGCTCAAGTTCGTTAGATGGGTCAGTGTTTGTCCAATGTGTGCAGGAGGGTTTCCTGACACAATATGTAGATAGGCCAACAAGAGGTGAGGCCATACTGGATTTGGTTCTGGGTAATGAACCAGGCCAGGTGTTAGAATTAGAGGTAGGTGAGCACTTTGGGGACAGTGACCACAATTCGGTGACTTTTACTCTAGTGATGGAGAGGGATAAGTGTGCACTACAGGGCAAGAGTTAGCTGGGGGCAGGGAAATTATGATGCGGTGAGGCATGACTTAGGATGTGTGGCTTGGAAAAGTAAGCTTCAAGGCAAGGGCGTAATTGATATGTGGAGCTTGTTCAAGGAGCAACTATTGAGTGTCCTTGATAAGTATGTACCCGTCAGGCAGGGAGGAAAGGGTCGTGTGAGGGAGCCGTGGTTTAATAAGGAATTAGAATCCCTTGTTAAATGGAAGAGGGCAGCCTATGTAAAGATGAGGCGTGAAGGTTCAATTGGGGCGATTGAGAGTTATAAGGTAGCCAGGAAGGACCTGAAGAGTGAGCTAAGAGCAGCAAGGAGGGGACATGAAAGGTCCTTAGTTGGTAGGATTAGGGAAAACCCTAAGGCTTTCTATAGGTATGTCAGGAATAAAAGAATGACTAGGGTAGGAATAGGTCCAGTCAAGGATAGTAGTGGGAAGTTGCGTGTGGAGGCTGAAGAGATTGGGGAGACACTGAATGAATACTTTTCGTCAGTATTCAATCAGGAACAGGACATTGTTGTCAATGTGAATACTGAGTCACAATTAAGTAGAATGGATGGCTTTGAGGTATGTAGAGAAGAGGTGTTGGAAATTCTGGAAAGGGTGAAAATAGATAAGTCCCCTGGGCCTGATGGCATTTATCCTAGGATTCTCTGGGAAGCAAGGGAGGAGATTGCAGAGCCATTGGCCTTGATTTTTATGTCCTCGTTGTCTACTGGAGTAGTGCCAGAAGACTGGAGGCTAGAAAATGTGGTTCCCTTGTTCAAGAAGGGGAGTAGGGATAACCCTAGTAACTATAGGCCGGTGAGTCTCACTTCTGTTGTGGGCAAAGTCTTAGAGAGAATTGTAAGGGATAGGATTTATGAACATCTGGATAGGAATAATGTGATCAAGGATAGTCAGCATGGTTTTGTGAAGGGCAGGTCGTGCCTCACAAACCTTATTGAATTCTTTGAGAAGGTGACTAAGGAGGTGGACGAGGGGAAAGCGGTAGATGTGGTGTATATGGATTTTAGTAAGGCGTTTGATAAGGTTCCCCATGGTAGGCTACTTCAAAAAATATGGAGGTATGGCATTGAGGGTGAGTTGGAGGTTTGGATTAGGAGTTGGCTGGCTGGAAGAAGGCAGAGGGTAGTAGTTGATGGCAAAGGTTCATCTTGGAGTGCCGTCACTAGCGGTGTTCCGCAAGGGTCTGTTTTGGGACCATTGCTGTTTGTCATTTTTATAAATGACCTGGAGGAGGGGTTAGAAGGTTGGGTGAGCAGGTTTGCGGATGATACGAAAGTCGGAGGAGTTGTAGACAGTGAGGAAGGATGTGGCAGGTTACAGCGGGATATAGATAAGCTGCAGAACTGGGCAGAAAGGTGGCAAATGGAGTTCAATGTAGCTAAGTGTGAGGTGATTCACTTTGGTAAGAGTAACAAAAAGATGGGGTACTGGGCTAATGGTCGGATACTTGGTAGTGTGGATGAGCAGAGGGATCTTGGTGTCCATGTACACAGATCTTTGAAAGTTGCCACCCAGGTAAATAGTGCGGTGAAGAAGGCATATGGCGTACTGGCTTTTATTGGTAGAGGAATTGAGTTCCGGAGAACTGAGGTCATGTTGCAGTTGAATAAGACTCTGGTGCGGCCGCATCTGGAGTATTGTGTGCAGTCTTGGTCGCCATACTATAGGAAGGATGTGGAGGCACTCGAACGGGTGCAGAGGAGGTTTACCAGGATGTTGCCTGGTATGGTAGAAAGATCGTATGAGGAAAGGCTAAGGCACTTGGGGTTGTTTTCATTGGAGAATAGAAGGTTTAGGGGTGACTTGATAGAGGTGTACAAGATGATTAGGGGTTTAGATAGGGTCGACAGTGAGAATCTTTTTCCACGTATGGAGTCAGCTATTACAAGGAGGGGGGTAGGTATAGGACAGATGTTAGGGGTAGGTTCTTTACTCAGCGAGTCGTGAGTTCATGGAATGCCCTGCCAGTAGCAGTGGTGGACTCTCCCTCATTATGGGCATTTAAGCGGGCATTGGATAGGCATATGGAGGATAGTGGGCTAGTGTAGGTTAGGTGGGCTTGGATCGGCGCAACATCGAGGGCCGAAGGGCCTGTACTGCGCTGTATTCTTCTATGTTCTATGAACCTATGTTGCACCCCTTTAATAGCCAGAGTGTCCTTCCTCAAGTTTGGAGAACAAAACTGCACACAATACTCTCACCAGGGCCCTATACAGCTGCAGAAGGACCTCTTTGTTCCTATGTTGAATTCCTCTTGTTATGACGGCCAGCATGCCATTAGCTTTCGTCACTGCCTACTGTAATTGCATGCTTGCTTTCATTGACTGATGTACAAGAACACCTAGATCTCGTAATACTTCCCCTTTACTTAACTTGACTCCATTTAGATAGTAATCTGCCTTCCTGTTCTTGCCACCAAAGTGGATAACCACACATTTATCCACATTAAACTGCATCTGCCATGTATCCATCCACTCACCTCGCCTGTCCAGGTCACCCTGTATTCTCATAACATCTTTCTCACATTTCAGCCTGCCATCCAGCTTTGCATCATCAGCAAATTTGCTAATATTACTTTTAATACCTTCATCTATATCATTAATGTATATTGTAAACAACTGCGGTCCCAGCACCGAACCTTGTGGTATCCTGCTTGTCACTGCCTACCATTCTGAAAGGGACCCATTTATCACTACACTTTACTT
This sequence comes from Chiloscyllium plagiosum, assembly GCF_037043375.1. Lineage (NCBI taxonomy): Eukaryota > Metazoa > Chordata > Chondrichthyes > Orectolobiformes > Hemiscylliidae > Chiloscyllium > Chiloscyllium plagiosum. The sequence continues at coordinate 41,119,286 of NW_028270169.1, forward strand.
CCTGTCAGCCAGCCAATTTTCAATCCAAGTCAGTATTTTGCCCCCAATACCATGTGCCCTAATTTTGCTCACTAATCTCCTATGTGGAACTTTATGAAAGGCTTTCTGAAAGTCCAGGTGCATTACATCCACTGGCTCTCACTTGTCCATCTTCATAGTTACTTCCTCAAAAAATTCCAGAAGATTGGTCAAGCACGATTTCCCCTTTGTAAATCCATGCTGACTCTGATCTATCCTGTTACTGCTATCCAAATGAGTCGCAATTTCATCTTTTATAATTGACACCAGCATCTTTCCCACCACTGATGTCAGGCTAACTGGTCTATAATTCCCTGATTTCTCTTTCACTGCTTTCTTGAAAAGTAGGACAACATTAGCCACCCTCTAATCCGCAGGAACTGATCCTGAATCTATTGAACATTGGAAAATGATTACCAATGCATCCATGATTTCTACAGCCACCTTCTTAAGTACCCTGGGATGCAAACCATCAGTGCTGATTCCCAGTGCTGTTTCTAACCGACCAACACTGTGATTTCAAATGGGCTACTTCATTGTAATGAAAACACTGGAGCTTTTTAACTTCTCTGTCCCCTTCATGGATTTCCTTTTTACCCTGTGATAAGTTATCTCTATGACCGTCACCGAGATCTACATTTCCCTTATCATGTGAGAATTTCTCTTTTCCCCAATTTCTATTCCTCATGGATTGTAATTAATGTTGGAAGCCAAACTTTGATTTATAAACCAACTCCTAATCATCAGTCCCCTTCAAAATATTTTAAGAAGGTATCCCAGACCCTTACTTTAAATGCAGAAGTGAAGGCAATATTTCCGGAGTGATGCAGCTGGTTAAACCGCTCGACTTTAAGCAAACAGAGTTTATTTACACCCTACAGTTGAAACACGATCAAAAGAAAGCAGAATTTAGAATAACTCAGCTAGTTGAAAACCTAATTGACTCGACATAGCAACTTAATTAATGAACTCTTCCAATTCCCACAACATCCCATAAACACATCCCTTGGCCAAAGGTAAATTCAAACTCAGGTTCTTACAGGCAGGAGGAAACAACTTCCAAAGAGATTTCAGAGAGGAAGCCAGTAAAGAACCATCTGGTGAACCTTGGAACCTTTCTCCACTGCAAGCAGCTTCTTACTGTTACAACTAAAAGAAACTGGGAGAACTGACTACTCCCCTGCCATTGTTAAACTTGGCTCTAGCCCAGATGTTTCAGCACCTCTGCCTTTACAATCTCTCTTTAATAAAATCCAAGGACAAAATAACCTTGTTAAAAAGGCAGCATCATTACGCTACCAATGGACAAGCAGGGTTGGAATCCATTGTTCACAGGCATTCCATGGACAATTAAGGGACAAAGCTTCAGGAAGGGTGGGGTAGTAGGCCTCCACAGAAAGCCAATGCTCTGCTCTTGCTTCTGACCCTCATCCACATATTGGCTCTCTTTGCCTTTTTCATCTCAATCACATTGATTTCCATCTATAGACTCATAACTGAACCATCCTGTAGGCCACATTTCCCTGAGGCACTTCTGGCACTGCAGAGCTGCTGTGTCAGGGACAAGATTTCTAACATGGTGTGGGCTTAATCAGAAGGGAGGACTGATACTACCCTGTAAAATGTGGGATTGGAATTTAATAGCATCAGGCCTAGCAGAGGAAAATGAATGTGGTGCTTCCACAGGATTTCGAACCAATAGGTGAGACTTCCATTACCCAGATTACATCTCAGGAATATTTTAAATGATGTGCAACAGGGTAGCAGTACTATTATTCGCGAGTAGAAAGCAGATTGGCAATCTTCAAAGTTCTTGTACTAGTTATTTAGAGGGTCCAAGATATAAAAGATAAATTTAATATGGGTAAGTGTAAGATAATTTACTTTAAAACAGTTAAGAATAAATATACATAACAAATACATATTTGTTGACAGTTGCCAAAAAGGATTTAAAAGTCATCATTGACCAAATTTATGAAGCCATTGATCTCTACCATTTGGATATTCATGTGGTGAATTTGCCATGGCTTTGTTCCTGAGGATTATGGACATCAAGTAAAAGCAAGTTAAGCTAAAATCGTACAATTTTGTGGTGAATTCTAGAGTATGGTTTGCAGTTTTGGTCTGCCTACTTCAACATGAATAGAAATGAATTAGAAAGTTTTTATTGTTTACAATAAGTTGAAGCAACTAAACTTACATTTGAGAGAACAGTTGGAAGACTTGGGAAGCTGGAGTTCAAAATAATGAAAAGGATAGAAGAAATGGGAATAAACAAGATAGTTATCTTGGCCAATAAGCATAGGACTGAAGTACAAAATTATTAAGGGTTGGTAAATTAGGAAAAATCTTTTTTCCATATCAGACCAGTCAAAATGTCAAGCAAAATCCTACACAATGTTGCTGGTTCAGCCTTAACTGACATCTTCCGAAAGAAAGCAAATTAACTTATTTGTGAAATGGTCATTAAAGTTTGAAAAATAATTAAGAGAAAAGATCATTTTAGCATTTTTAAAAGTATTTTCCTTATAGTTTTCCTGCAACACTTCAGCATCTTTGTTTATTTTTGTAAACATAAAGGGACCCACGTGCTTTACAGTACATTGATGTGAACTCTAGTTACATATGGGTCTGTCGTTGTCTCCTAAAACACATTTCCCTCACTTCATTTCATTTTCTGCACCGAGTTGGTACCAAATTCATCCATTCCAAATCATCCTAAGTCTCACCCCTTTCTCAATTTATTTCTTAAATCTTAAATCATGTTTCCAAATACCCTGTGGTCCTTACAACACCTTAATCAGCCCACACTTTTAGCAACCTATAGCACAAAAAATGAGCTGAAGAGTCCAAAACTAACTAAGCACATTATAAGATGTTGTGTTACAGTAATTCCAGCCCAATGTCTAGACATTGAAAATACCAAGCCAATTATCCCTCCCAGGTCTATTTCTAAATGTTCTTCTATTTGAATCATTGAATACATATGATGAAGTATTTTGGCTATTGTGGAATATGTTATGCTTGAAATTTGTTTGCCAACTTTATCAATCATTTGAGAAATCTTTTGATGCATCCTTTGTCTCCATGGCTCTTCCCATTTTGTTGCATGGATAACATTACTACAAGCATTACTAAAATAAAAAAAGAGCCAAAACAAACATCTGCCTAAAGCAGTCTCAGTTCATAGCAATATCTTTTCAGAGTTACACAGGGGCACCAGTGGTGAAGAGACATTGCAGAGGCATATACAACATTATCCAACTCCAAAACTCATTATTTTCATTTATTTGACAAAATGTCATTCAATCAGATGTATGATCTTCTTAAATTTCTCCTTTTGAATGATCTCCACAAAGCTGTTGACCATATTCTGTTTGCCTATATGGAAAGATGTTAATTTCCTTCAATTTCCTTCAGATGTTGCTCAATGGAATTTCCATAAGATAATACTTTCCCTATATAGGTTAAAAAATTTCGATTCAAATATCCCATGTAATTGGCATCCTAAGGAAGTGTTTACAGTACAGTATTAGATATGGCTATCAATAAAACCAAGAATAAAGACAGAAAAGCCATTGGTAGAATTGGGCCATTTGTGTTTCCTGGGAGATTTAGTTCTGTACTTGGGAATTTCAAATTATGTCGATATTTAGCTTTGCCACACTCAACTCACTATTCTGAAAGGCAGTGACGAGATTAATTAAATGCCCATTTAACTATTTGCACGTAATGGTATTTTAAACGCACATTTAATAGAGATGGGTCCATATTTATGTAAATTTATTCTTTTTCACATGTTGCCATGATTAGTAACAGTTGTGGGTTTAACTTTAATGCACCGACATACAGGAAACCTAGAAACATGAAGCACATTGGTTAGTGGTTTTTAAAACAGTTATTTCATTAAATATGATATCCAATTTCCATCCAATTAGCATCAGCATTTGTGTTGATGATCCACATGATGCAATCTTGACTCTAGTAGTTAATGACTCACTACAAGGATGAAGCTGGTGGAGTTGGAAAGGAGAGCGATAAAAATATTACCAGTCGGAGATCCAAGATGGCGGCGACCCAGTAAGACTGAGTCTATAGTGCTCCTCCCAAGACTTGGGTACAGTGGGTCACCTACCCCCTACCAAGCTCACCAAATCATTTATAATAGTTTTGTAATTTAATTAGTTGTGTAATATTACATTTAAACAATTTAATCCTAAGTTAAAATGACTAAAGGGAAGGGAGCCCGCAGCTCTCAGCAAGCAGGAACCCCTCCCCCACCCTCTCCAGCTGCAGCAGAGGCGTCTGCAGCCGCCCCGGGGGACTTACCAACAGTAACAAGCCTTGCAGAAATGCTTTCCAAACTTGACTCGAAGATCGATGCCTTTATTATCGAATCCAGAAATCGTTGGGAGTCGCTCTCGTCCGCGCTGCAGAAGCACGACCGAGAGATTGAAGAAATTCAACGCCGAGTCGGAGGGGCGGAGCTAAAGGCCGCGACCTCCGAGACAACCGCTCAATCGGCCGTGGATCAGGTCCGGACTCTCGAGCAGCGAGTCCGGACCTTGGAAAATCATATTGACGACCTCGATAATCGAGGTCGCCGAAAAAATATTTGTTTGCTGGGCCTTCCCGAACGGGAAGAGGAAGGCCAGCTTACAGCATTCCTGGAGCAGTGGCTGCCACAGCTTTTAAATCTGCAAGCTGGATCAGGCCAGGTAAGGGTAGAATGGGCCTACCGGGTCGCAATACGCGGGCCCGGCTCGAACCAGCGCCCGCGCACGGTCCTGTTCCGGCTGCAGAGCTACAGGGAGAGGCAGATACTCCTAGAAGCCTCTAGAAATCTCGGAAAAGACCCCCAAGCTATGATCTACAAAGGATCCAAGATCATGCTATTTCAGGACTTTTCCCCGGCTCTGGTTCGAAAGAGGAAGGCATTCGACGAGGTGAAGAAGCATTTAAGGGACTTAAATGTTCAGTACTCCTTACGCTACCCAGCGATGTTACGCTTTAACCATGATGGATCCGTATATAACTTTGGATCACCAGAAAAGGCTAAGGAATTCTTGGATTCTCTTAGATAAACTGTAGGACATAATGGATGTTGGTTTGCCTTTCCCCCCCGCTTTGGTTTATGTCCCCTCCTTTTTTTTTCTTTCTCTTACCTTACTGCTTAATATTATCATGGGGGGTGGGGAGAGGGATTTGATTTTCTCCCCCCCCCTTGGAGTTGTTTTCTGTTATTATTTTATGTATATATGAGGGATGTATGTATATGTGTGTGTATGTATGTATATATATATATGTGTGTATGTGTATGTATATATTATATATATATATATATATATATATATATATATAAGCTGGGGGATTTGGTTAATGTTGGTGGGGGGAGGTGGTTACCTTATTCAATTTTACCTCTGTCTTTAGGAGCGGGGTTGTTTTCCCTTCGTTATTTTGTATTATCATATTTAATTATTATTTGTTGAAGTGGTAATTTTATAGTTATATGTTTATATATGGTATTAACATTACCAAATATACCCAGGTGTTGGTATGGGTGGGGGTGGGGTGCTCACTGTTAACTCTAGCTTTGTATTATATTTGAATTCTCCTCATTTTATTGAGGAGTGCCTGGGTCAAGGGTGGGGCATTGGTTGGGAGAGGATATGAGGGACTTTTGGAGAGGAAGTGACGCCCCCTGGGAACAAGGGGGAAAGTCTCCACTTAGATACGTTTTATATTTTTTTTATTTAGAAATAGTTTTTTACTGTATTGTTGTGGGTGTATTAAAGAGGCTTTATTTTTGTAAATTTTACATGTTCCACGCTCGGGATGTTCTGGATAGGGCTCCCCCTCCCGAGGGGTCTCGGATTGGCCCAGAGGATTATGTTGATCAGTCGGTTAAGTGGTGCACCTGGAATGTCAAGGGGAGTAATTCACTCAAAAGGAAGAAAATATTATCAAATCTTAAGAAGGAAAGAGTTGATATAGCTCTCCTACAGGAGACACACCTGTCAGATAAAGAACACTTGAAATTACGACAGGGCGGATTTGATCAGGCCTTTTTTTCTTCTTTTAGCTCAAAAAGCAGGGGAGTTGTTATTCTTGTTCGGAAGAATTTCCCTTTCAAAATCCTAAAGCAGATAAAAGACGAATCTGGACGATATATCTTGATTAAAGCCCTCATAAATGGAGAGGAATATGGGATTTTAAATTTGTACTGCCCCCCGGCACACCTCTTTAAATTTATAACGGAAGCCTTTTCAAAATTGATGGCTTTTGATGCCCGTCATATAATTATAGGGAAAGACTTTAATTGTATTATGGATCCGGAAATAGATAGGATTCCCAAGAGTACTGCAGGAGTATCTCCCAGATCTAGACAATTGATGGATCTGAACAAAGAATTAGGATTAGTAGATGTATGGAGATGTCTTCATCCACAGGGTAGAGATTTTTCTTTCTACTCTAATCCACATAAATGTCATACCAGAATTGATATGTTTTTTGCCCCCTCGATTTTTTTAAATTCCATATCATCCTGTAAAATAGGTAATATAGCAATTTCTGACCACGCTGCTGTATATATGGAAACTAAGGCGAGGAACAGTGGGACATCCCCTCGGTATGGACCCCTTCCTAATGAAAGATAGTAAATTTGTAAAGTACTTCTCTCAAGAATTTAAAACTTTTTTAGAAATTAATTCAGGTACAGCTAGCAACCCATCAATGATGTGGGAGACCATCAAAGCTTACACGCGAGGCTTGATCATCTCCTACTCAGCGACCCAGAAGAAATTAAAGGGAGAACAACAGCATCTGCTTGAAGCCCGCTTAAAAGCGGCTGAAACAGCATACACTGATAGACCTTCTATTATTAAATTGCAAAGGATTACAGCTCTTAGGACAGCTCTAAACACTACACTTACTCAAACGGCTAAGAGGGAAATATTATTTGCAAAGCAAAGGTTATATGAATATGGCGACAAACCGGGTAGATACTTAGCATTTCTTGCAAAGAAAAAAAAGGCCCCTCAGACTATTATGTCCATCAAGGAAAGTACGGGTATTTTGACTCATGATCATAAAAAGATTAATGCGACCTTTAGAGAATTCTATTCTGAGTTATATAAATCACAGGATTGTGAAGATAGGACGAAGAGGATGCAGTCATTTTTTAAAAATTTGACTTTTCCAGACCTAACTCCGGAACAAGTATTGGTCCTAAATGCTCCTCTTACACCCCAAGAAATAGTTGATGCAATTAGGCACCTTCAAAATGGTAAGGCGCCGGGCCCAGATGGTTTTCAAGCTGAATTCTATAAAGAATTTACAGAAATACTGGCTGGTCCACTTATGGACATGTATAACTATGCATATAGTCAGGGCTGTCTCCCGCCTTCGCTGAAAGAGGCAAATATCTCTCTTATCCTTAAAAAAGGAAAGGACCCAGAAGATTGTACATCATACAGACCAATATCCTTGCTAAATGTAGATTTTAAAATCCTCTCTAAAACGTTAGCACTGAGACTAGAAAGGATACTGCCACATATTATAAAGGAGGATCAGACGGGGTTTATTAAGGGCCGTAGATCATCCAATAATGTTAGAAGGGCTCTGAATATGATTCAAGCTTGTCATCAGGGAAAGATACCAGGAGTAGTGGTTTCATTAGACGCGGAAAAGGCATTTGATAGGGTCGAATGGTCATATTTGTTTTACACATTGGAGGGGTTTGGCGTTGGACAGGTGTTTACCAAATGGGTCTCAACATTGTATAGTGATCCCAAAGCAGTTGTGGTTACCAATGGTTTAGGCTCGGATAGCTTCAGTTTGGGTAGGGGCTGCCGTCAGGGATGTCCCCTCTCACCATTGTTATTCACGCTAATAATTGAACCACTAGCAGAAGCTATACGAGCTGATCCTAATATAGTGGCCCCAAGGATTGGTACAGGTAAACATAAAATTACCCTTTATGCAGATGATGTTCTTCTATTCCTCAGTAACCCTTTGATGTCCATACCTCGCTTTATCCAAGTTATTAATACATTTAGTGCATTCTCAGGCTATAAAATTAATTTTTCAAAATCGGAGGCTATGCCAATGGGTGGCCTTGCTATGATACCCCGCTTAGCGGACGGTTCCCTTTTTCCCTTTCGCTGGTCCCTGGAGGGTTTCTTATATTTAGGCATTTTTATTACTCCAGTATTTGGTCAGTTGTATAAGGCTAATTTTGTGTATTTATTGGAAAGGATAAGGCAGGACCTCCAGCGATGGGGAGACCTACCAATTTCCTGGTTGGGTAGAATAGCATTAATCAAAATGAATGTCCTGCCCCGTCTCCTATACCCTATGAGAATGCTTCCGGTGATGCTGCCGAGGACGGCTTTATGTAAATTATATGGCTGGCTGAGTTCCTTTATCTGGAATCATAGGCGGCCCCTCATTAAGCTGAAGAAGCTACAGCTTCCACAGGCAAGGGGTGGATTGGACTTCCCAGACTTTAGGATATATCAGTTAAGTTCCCTATTAAGTTACATAGCTGATTGGGTCTTGTCTGATCCACAATCAATCTGGTTGGACATCGAGGCTTCTCAAGTAAAATACCCACTTATTAACCTTTTATTCTCAGACAAGAGGAAAATCATTACAGATCACTGTAAAAATCCTATAATACTAAATACAATCAAGGCTTGGAATATAATGCGGCAAAATGAGGGTAATTCACATAAAACATCCCCCTATGCACCGATAGTGGGAGCATGGGGATTCCAACCGGGGTTAACAGACGCCACTTTTAAACTCTGGAGATCCAGGGGTATCTCATGTCTAGGGGATTTATTTAAAGATGGGGTCCTGATGTCTTTCGGACAGCTGCGTCAGAAATTCGGATTACCCAATGGAGACCTCTTTCGATACTTCCAAATTCGAGATTATATACAGAAGAAGACTACGTTATTAGATAGTCTTTATAAATCCGATAGAGAATGTAGTGTCCTACGACCAGTGGGGGTATCTTCCGTCAGTAATATTTATCATTTACTACATGATGAAGTATCGGGAGATATGGATAATCTGCTTAAAACATGGGATCAGGATCTGGGACTAGAAATCTCCACAGAAACGTGGAATGATATCTGGGAAAATGCTAGAAGAATTACTATTTGTAACAGAACCCAGGCTATCCAGCTGAAGATACTTCATAGGGCCCATATAGCACCGGTTCGATTGGCAAAATTTAAGGCAGGAGCATCTCCAATGTGTCCTAAATGCAAAATAGAGGTGGGAACTCTTGTACATTGCTAATGGACCTGTCATAAGATCCGTAGATATTGGACTAAAGTAGCAAGTACCCTGACAGAAATTTTAGGAACGGAAATTAAAGTGGACCCTGTATCTCTCCTCTTGGGCTTTTCGAACTTTCCCTCCCTGGACACGTACGGGAAGAGACTATTTTCTATTCTTTCTTTCTGTGCAAGGAAAAATATTTTGGTGAACTGGGCGGCTGAGGGCCCCCCTGGACTTTCAAATTGGCACAGACTAATTATGGAATGTATTCCCCTTGACTTCCTTACAAATATGGTGCACCGAAAGACCGAATTATTTTATAAAATATGGCAGCCCTTTTTGAATTACATAAATACAGATATTTCGGCTATCCTAACAAGGGCTTTTATTTAATTGAGATTACAAACCTGGCTGGTCCGCGGCCCCTCGGGGGAGGGATCCCGCACGAATACGGGTTTTATTATATCTGATGCTAACACATCCCGAGCATGTAAGAGACTTAAATATACATCCTGGTTAGTTTTAGGTTAGATTAGTAGATAGTTGAGTTTTGTTTGTTTCTTTTTTTTTCTTTTCGTTTTTTTTTTGTTGTTTTGTTGTTTTTTTTGTCAAATTTTGGCTATTGTATATTTGAGCTAATTGTATATCAATGTTTATATCTGAGAGTTTTGTTTATTTTTGTAAACTTGTAAAAATGTTAAATTTCTAATAAAAATATCTATTAAAAAAAGAAAAATAGTGCTATAGGAACCATGGGTTTACTGTTGATTTTGATTAATCTGATGTAATGACACAACTGCCATAATGTTCAGGAAATGTAGAATACAGCTACTTAAACTGATTCACATTCAAATTCATCAAATAAACTACAGTCTATTTAAAAAAAAATATTACCAGTCAAAGGCAATATCCCACTTCATCAAAGTATCAATGAATGGATTAAGCAAAGAACTGCAGATGCTGAATACCTGAAACAAAAACAGAAATCACTGAAAAAACTCTAAAGTCTGGCAACATCTATAGAGAGAAAGCAGAGTTAACATTTTGAGTCCAGTCACTTCTTCAAAACTGAAAGTAACTAGGATAAAGTGGTACTTATGCTGAATACAGGGTTGGGCGGGGGGGGGAGGTAATGAAGTGAGTAGATAGTGGAGATAGAACCTAGAAAGAGAAATTTAGGTAGGCAAAGTGATAGTTAATAGTAAGCTTGGGAAAAAGAAAAGCTGATAATGGGGACAATATGTGCGTGAAAATGGATTGGCTGTGTTGAAAGCAGCTGACAGCATGACCTGGGATGTGGGGGTGATAAAAGACATGGTTAAAAAGGTGCTCAGGCCTGAAAATGATTGAACTCAATATTGAGCCCTGATAGCAGCAGGGTCCCCAAGTAAAAACCGAGATGCTGTTGTTCTCGCTTACGCTGAGCCTCACTGGGGTACTGCAGCAGGCCCAAGACAGAGATGTTGACCAGGGAAAATGTTGAAGTGGCAGGCAACTGGAAGCTTGAGGTAAGTGTAAGAGTGTAAGTGTTCCACAAAGCAATCACACAATCTGTGTTTCACCTTTCCAATGTAGATAAGACAGCATTGTAGAATTGAGCAAAATCCCCATATTTTACAATATTGGACCAAGATCCCAGACTTTCAATATTTAAAATACCGGACAAGAGCCAGAGATCAGGCTACAAAAAATACAGACACTGCTAGAATGATTTCAGTCTGGGACCATTGTTCAGCCCAAAAATCCAATTTACAACTTCACTTGAAGAGAATAATCAACTGGACCTAATACTCTAGACTGAAACTAACTTTTATACCTTGGGCTACCCAACCCGGACATTATGGAAACGGTACAGATACCAGACATTCAACTTCAATCAATATTCCTTCCGAGAGACATCGGGCATTCGACCTCTATCAAAATACATTTACATATCCTTGTTAACCACTGGGAAGCCAAATGGCTTCACCAGTAACACAATGACAAGTGCAGATTTGGCATGAAGATAAGATGTCTGCAATAGGATGACCTCAATCTCATCTGAGAGAGCTATCTTCCCTACAGCTATACCCATAGCTTTCTCCAGATCACCCCAAGAGTCAATCCCCAGGCAGCTATTCCCCAGGAGGCGTTCCAAACAGCGATCCTCAGAAGAAGAGTTCTAACAGCTAATTATAGTGACAATTTCCAAAAGCTACCTCTGGAAGGGGAATCCCGACAGCCATTTCTGAAACCTACTGATACAGACCTGTTCTCCACCAGGGGAACCAATGGCAAGCGAACACAACCAGCAGACCTGATAACCGGCAACCCCAGAAAACCACGGATCCAAGGCCTCAGACAGATCCTGAGTGAAAATGGCTCACAAAACTTACCAAAAGTAAGGAAAAGCAAGTACTTACTTGATAAATCCAAAACGCATCCTACCCCATCAGCGGACTCAACCCAGACTGTAGGCCTACACCGTTCGAAGTCTTCATCGAGGCACCGGGTACAGCAAATGGGAACAGCCACCTGTACTTCAAAATTGTGCTTTCCTCAGTGGTGAGCTTAAATTCCTGAGACCCCAAAGTTTCAAACTGAGCTAGCAGGGAGGGGAAGGTGGGTGGCAACAAAGCCGGGGCCCCAAGCCTGATTAAAGTTTCTGTGATTAAGACTGTTTATTACATTTGCTTTTATTTCTTGCATTATGCTAATCTTTTGTATTTAATAAATGCAGAGGTTCTTCTGCCCTAAAACATCTGTCTACTGTCTTCTTAATTTCACATTCCGAAATAAGTCCAGTGTTGAACCAGGGATCTCAGGGTGATTCAAACTACCAAAAAGCAGCAAATTGTAGACTGCAAACCAGAACCCTACAATTGTGAGCAGTGAATGTAGCAGACTAGATTGAGTAAAGTGCAGGTAAATTGCTGCTTCACCTGGAAGGTCTGCCTGAAGACTTGGGTAGTGAAGAGGGACAATGTAAACAGCAGATGTTGCATCCTCTGCGATTGCAGGGGAAGGTGCCAAAGGGGTGTGGGAATGTGTTGGAAGTGGAGGAGGAATGACCCACGTGCCCCAGAGGGAATAGCCCTTATGGAATGCTGACAAGGAAGGGGAGGGGCATATGTGTCAGGTGGTGGTATCCCACTGTAAGTGTTGGAAACGGTGTCTTCTGATTCTTTGGATGTGGAGGCTGTAGATTGGAAAGTGAGGACTAGTAGAGCCCTATGGTGTTGTGGGATGGAAGAGAAGGGGTGAGGACAGAAATGTGGGAAATAGGTGGCAAGCGACCACAACCAGCAGACCTGATAACCAGCAACCCCAGAAAACCACTGACCCAACCAACACCATAAGGTCTCAGACAGATCCTGAGGTGAAAATGGCTCACAAAACTACCAAAAGTAAGGAAAACCAAGTACTTACTTGGTAAATCCAAAAGACATCCTACCACATCAGCAGACTCAACCCAGACTGTAGGCCTACAGCTCCCTGTCAAGTATGCTGGTGGGGAATCTCCGATGATGCCATCTTCCACAGGTGGGCCTCAGAATTGTCCACCTTTTTCCTTAACTGAGGATTCTCTGCCACCTTGGTAAGACCTACCCATTTACTTCTTCCCCCCTCACTATCTCAGGTCCCTGATAGATTGTTCAGGTGGAGCAATTTATCTGCACTTCACTCAATCTAGTCTTCTGTATTCACTGCTCAAAATGTGATCTCCTCTACACTGGGGAGACAAAAACACAGACTTTGCAGAACATTTATGTTCTATCCACAAAAATGACTCCAAGCTTCGAGGTCCACATATATCAATTTCCACAGATACAAAAAAAATCTGTTTCTGCCTTATACCATGTATTAGCGATTGGAGATAGAAGAATAAGAATTTACAGTTTCACAAAGATGTACAAATGAACATGATACATCTCAATTGTTTATCTGATGCATATAAGCATCAAATTTTACAACCATTTCTTAATGCTGCCCACCTTTGATGGTTTGCAAGTTTTGTTTTCAGATGTTTGATGATGACTGGTGTTATAAAAACATTTAATTATTTTTCGTCTAGAATCTGAAAGCAAAGGTATTTACTGAGAAGGATTAAGTTGCCAAGGTTTACGGTTTCAGACAAAATAAAGTTACACGAAAAACAAAGAATGCTGACAAGTACGATGATCTTAAATATTCTGTTACAATGACAATATTAGAAGGATTGTACAATAAACACGGTCACTATAATCTAAATCAAACTTCTGAAATCAACTTTCTTTCTGCACCAATTTGACTTCCATTCCCAACAGCTCATTAGATAATTACCAGAAATTGGAAGATTTAGTATTTAGTCTGAGTAATGTTTCAAAGATTCCTATAAAGGCTGAATTTTCTTGGACCTTCCACTTACTTCCAGAGAGGCTGTCCTTTCAAATCTCCCCCAAATATTCCAGATGTTGTGAAACTTGAAAGGGTTCAGAAAAGATTTACGAGAATGTTGCCAGGGCTGGAAGGCTTGAGTTATAGGGAGAGGCTGAATAAGCTGCAGCTATTGTCCCTGGAGTGTCAGAGACTGAGGGGTGATCTGTAGAATTTAATAAAATCATGAGGGGCTTTGATGGGGTGAATACTCAAGATATTTTTCTCCAGGGTAGGGAATCCAAAACTAGAGGCATAGGTTTAAGTTGAGAGGGGAAAGATATGAAAGGAACCTAAGAGACAACGTTTTCATGCAGAGGGTCGTGCGTGCATGGAATGAACTACCAGAGGAAGTGGTGGAGACTGGTACAATTACAACATTTAAAAGGTATCTAGATAGGTATATGAATAGGAAGGGTTTGTAGGATATGGACCAAATGCTGGAAAATGGGACTAGATTAATTTATGATACCTGGTTGGCGTGGACTATTTGGACTGTGGGGTCTATTTCCGTGCTGTATATCTCTATAACTCTGTAACTATACATTCAAAATTAACTGTACATTCAATAAAAGTATCACAACTTTCTGGCTCTATTATTCTTTAATTCTGGAATCTTATATCTAAAATTCTATCTTTTCTTTTCAACATTACTATCCTAGAAGTTCAATGCACCAATTGAAATCCTTCAGTTAACAAGATTTTGAACTCATTTATCCAACTCCAAGATTTCACTGAATAATACTTGAAAACAATGTTTACAGTACCAAGTCAGTTCTAAAACTATGGGGGGACATTTACCAAATATCAGCTTAGTGTCAATTTCAGGGAATTTCATGAAGGGTTTCTCACGATGAACTCTAACGAGTTATCTTATGCTGCATCAAATTTCTATTGTGTTATGCTTAGGCTATCATGCATTTTTCATAGAATTCCTACAGTGTGGAAACAGGACCTTTGGCCCAACAAGTCCACAGTGATCCTCCATAGAGTAACCCATCCCCCCTACCCTATATTTACCCTTACTAATGCACATAGCCTACAGGTCCCTGAACACTATGAGCAATTTAGCACAGCCAATTCACCTAACCTGCACATCTTTGGACTGTGAGAGGAAACCCACACAGACACAGGAAGAATGTGCAAACTCCACACAGACAATTACTCGAGGCTGGAATGGAACCCAGGTCTATGGCACTGTTAGGCAGCAGTGCTAACCACTGAGCCACCCTGCCATCCCATTTACCAGAAGGGAAAGTCCTTCCCCACTGCTAGGACCTTCTAGATTCCCACTGCAAGCACCAGATTTAAATCCTGCTAGACAGGAATAGCTCTTCACAATTGCAATTTGAGATGAATTGCCCTCTGTCAGTGCTGACAGAAGAAAGTTTATACCGTGCTTTGCTGTCAGGGACCTGGAGCATCTGGTGAATGGAATGTTGGAGAGGGAAGCTATCACCTTTCCTGAGATCCAGCAAAGAACAAGACCACATCATAAGACCTGACCAAACTGATTTAGTGTGCGATTCAGGTGATGGTGTATCTACAGTTTGGAGGAAAACTAAGCAGTGTAGGGAAAAGGTTAATAATCTTCTGCACTCCACAAAGTTAACTGCTACAATATTCTCCCCATTACCTCACACAGCTGCTCTAACTGCTTACTTCACATATTTTTCTCCCATCACTTTCACCATTGCATGCAGCATCTTCTCTCAATGGCTGCCATTTATTCTATCTCCCAGATCAGTTACTTTTTCTGCCTACGCTTCTTACTAACTTGAGCTACCTCATGAACTTTCCTCCACCTGTTGCATCTACTTTCATCTTACTCAGTCCTGCCTTTGTCCAATTGCAGGAGGAAATGGCCCATGTAGAGCTGAAAGACTTAGGAGATTGGACAGGGTACCCAAAAATGGTCTTTTCATCCCAGACGAGGAGAAGATCCTTGAGGAGAGAAAGAGAATGGCTCATGTCTCAGTAACTTAGTTAGAATCATAGAGTCAGAGATTCATAGAGATGTACAGCACAGAAACGGACCCTTTGGTCCAACCTGTCCATGCCAACCACAAATATCCTAAACTAATATAATCTCATTTGCCAGTATTCGGCCATATCCTTTTAAACCCTTCCTATTCATATACCCATTTAGATGCCTTTTAAATGTGGTCATTGTACCAACCTCCACCACTTCCTCTGGCAACTCATTCCATACATGCACCTCCCTGCATTAGAATCTATTGTACCTCTCCCTCATTACCACTACTGTGAATGTATTCTTAACTAGCCCAAGCTCCCCTCTCGTCTTACTACTCATTCCCGCTTTTGTGTTTGCAGACACCAGCAATGTTGACACAGTTTCTGCCTTCATGAGAGCAATCCCTGTAGCCAACATCTCATTCTACATCCATGAGGAAGAAGTTATAGATGGCTCAGAGGCTACCTCCTGCATCTCCACCAGCTCAGCTACAGGCAGTTTGCTGGGTATGTTCAATAGATTAGAGTTAAGAGCACATTCTAGTAAGCATATCACTGCCTCATCTCTGTAGTTGTCTAAGGAGAAACACTCCAGTTCACTGGCATTTAGGGACTGTCGGAGATTAGACACCTGCTTATCCCCAAGCAGGAGATGACACTGTGTTATCAACCATTAACAACTTCCTGAAGATGTGCAAAGAGGCACAAGAGGTAGGTTTGTTGGAGACACTTAGGAAACAGGATCAGAGGTTGGAGGAGTCCATCATCACCCTCTGTGTGTTCTACTTTACTGTGCATGTGTCTGTGTGTCTCTATGGACCAGTTGGTGGCTGTGATGGAGAGCCAGATCCAACTGATTCAATGACTGTTGCAAAGGAACACAGAACTGCACTCAAGTACTGTAGCTATTGATGCTCAGCACCAATGACAAGGCAGGGGTACGAGGGACCCAGCCAGTGGCAGAACTGCAGGAAGCCCTGAAGTAATTACCTCTCATACAACTTAAAGGAAGCCCACCCAACCACATCTGCTCTGCCTGCATTTCCCAACCCTGTAGATTTTCATTTACTCAAAACTTACCTGGTTTAGGGGTAAACATATTTAATTTGACTGTGCATTTGCGATTTAGATGAGGATATAAGGCAGCACAGGGGGCACTTCACAGAATGAGTTTGACAGGCTCAGCTTGTCAATGTAAGTGATGCCCCAAACCTTCATGTTCTTTTCTGCCTTGCCCTTGCTGTCAACCCCCTCAGGTTTGATGTTCCCTACCCAACATTTGCTTTTATTCACCCATGAGATGTGGGTGTTTCTAGCTGGGCCAGCATTTGTTGCCCATCAGCTTAGTTATGCCAAATATAGTTTTGCACTGTTCCCTCACCAAAACCAGGGTGATAATGACTGTTGAGGACCCCCCAACCACCTGCAATACTCCTGTCTCCCTGTGTTCTACCATCTCCCAATCTTCCATATTGAGCTGTTCCTCCTCCCTCCACAATTATTATCCATTCTCCATCTTAGCTTGCTGTCTCCAAACCCCACAACTGACTTCTCCAAACTTACCCACCAAATGATCCCTGAACATCGGGAAGGACGTTCTGATGAAGGGCTCTTGTCCAAAACGTCGATTTTCCTGCCCCTCGGATGCTGCCTGATCTACTGTGCTTTTCCAGCACATCACTCTCGACTCTGATCTCCAGCATCTGCAGTCCTCACTTTCTCCTGACGGATATCTGTCTAGTTCCTCACCTAAGAGGGTGAGTGTGCAAAAGTGAATTTTGGAAGAGTTGTACTTTGCTTGATAACCACTCTTGGTATCTTTGCCATCTCTATCAGAATATGGTACCAGGTTAGGCTTGCTTGCGATAGTTCAGTGCTACCAATCCTCCTTGTCTTTGATTTGTATTCGGTCTATCTAGTGATCAGTGGTAGAAGATACACCACTGTAGAGTATCTACCGAAGTGGCATTTAGATAATAAGAAATTCTATTGCAAGAGAACAATAAGTGCAGATAAATTTCATTTGCCATAATTACTAGGGCTTTATGGAGCTGTTACAGATAGGCCTGTTCCTTCTGAAAGCCAGGCTTCACATCCTTGTCTCCACTCCCAGACTGTGTGTGGCATCAGTAGAATGGGTGAAAGCAATGAAACGTTGAACATTAATTCCTCAGAACCATTACCTTCTACAACATTTTGCCAACCCCAAGCTTTTACTCACCACAGCTAACCCAATGTAGAATCACATAAGTAATTATTGTATGTCTTATTATTTTGTATCCCACCTCCCAAGTCTATAACTGCAAAAATACAAGCAGTTTCAATTTTCACAGTTTTGTTTCCAGAATAATGGTAGGTCTGTTGCTTGAGGACAGTTGACTTTGATTCTGCTCTATGGATTATTTCTCCACTTGATGATCTTTTATCTCTCAGATTTTCTTTACAGAGAACATCATTCTTTGTTATTATTGGTTATTGCTATTGTTTTACTTTATCTGGAATATCTTTAATCTCCTGAATTTTCTTTCTGGAAAACAGCTACTTCATTAAAATAATGTTCCTTCCTTTTACCATTCCGGGTTTTTAAAATTAGACTATCTGTTTCTAATTTAAAATTGTAATTTGTAACATTCCTATTCCCTTGACATTATTCCACCAATGGAACAGTGTCTGCTCAGTAGGCGGTATCTTCGCCTTTTTGAGCCATGTTAATTTGTTTGATAGGATAGTGACCTTTTAACTCGCTTAAATTTAACAGTATTTCTATTGACAGAAACATGTCTGTAAATCCAGGATTGTTGGAAAACACCAATTTCCCCTATAAACATATGATAATCTTTTCTAAAGGAGACCACTGTAGCCTATTAAGTTCTTTGCGCATGTAACCTTCTTGTTTTCTCTAATTCTATAGCTGTGTACCACATCTGTAGTTTGATTTTGAAGTAATACTGTATGCATGATTCCATATCGACAGCAATGTGGGTGCCTTCTGAAATAGTTTGTGAGACACTCAACTACATTTGACAACATTACTGACTGGTCCCTTCTCAAAATCAATTAGGGATAGGCAACCAACACTCATTTTGCCAAAGATATTCATTTTCAATGAAACAATAAAGATCAAAGCAACACATAAGAAATTGCAATGACTAGAAGACAATGTTCTCTCCCCCAGTGTGCATTCATGTTTAACCCAGACATACGGAACTGAAGTTTTTGTGTCTAATGGTGTTTAGTTCGATCTGACCAAGGATACTTTAGGCATAAATATTAAATGACTGCATTTTCTGGAACATTGAAAGACTGATCAATACAATCTATCAGAGATTATGTACTTAATTAAATAAATGCTGGGAACATTTATGTTGTTCTTCATTTCAATACCTAAGGCTTGCTGATAAATACACCTGTAGTATGTACTTATGAAAGTCTACATCAGTTAGAGTTGAGAAAAATTGTTTAGGTGCCATATTTTTTTCAAAAATGTACTTTCTGGTTGTGATATTAGTTGTACCCTTGTGTGATTCTTGATTATCATTAGCAGTGAGATTGCAAAAATACCTGGAACATGAACAAAAAAAAAAGCAAGGTTTGAAACGTTTGAAAAGGATTCCAGAATCCAAAGTAACATGTAAGTCATTGATTGTCTGTCTGATGCTTTCCAGAAGGTTGCCTTGGGTTTCAAGTACATGTGTATAAGTAATCCTTGGGGTGATATCTGTTTTTGTTTTTAACTGTTGCTGGATATGTCAAATGGATGATGTGAGTGCATTTGACTAGCAATGGTTTAAGATTCAAGACTGTGCACGTTGGCTCAAATGTAAAGAATGCA
Source organism: Chiloscyllium plagiosum (assembly GCF_037043375.1). Taxonomy (NCBI): domain Eukaryota; kingdom Metazoa; phylum Chordata; class Chondrichthyes; order Orectolobiformes; family Hemiscylliidae; genus Chiloscyllium; species Chiloscyllium plagiosum. The sequence goes on from NW_028270169.1 coordinate 41,138,796, forward strand.
CTAATCATAGCTCAGACAGAGCATGATAATTGTTTGATTAATAAATATGAAATTCCCAGCTGTCAATGTATAATACATATTGCCAAAAAAGAATGACTAAGGGCCAGGAATGTAGTCAAGTGGGCCTTTAGAATATTCGAGAATCTTGTTGCAAATACAAGTTTGACACTGATGTGGTAGAAACAAATTTATTGCCCATTTTTGGAAAATGTTAGTTTCAGGAATAAAGCATAACTCCGTGCAATAACTATAACTCATTGGATTGAATCTCATACCTTTCTCATGAAGCGCATAGAGTCATAAAGTCTGACAGTACATAGACAGACTCTTCGGCTCAAACTGGTCCATGCCAACCAAAATGTCCATCCATGCTATCCTTGCACTTGGCCCATATCCTGCTAAACCTTTCTATCTATGTATTTGTCCAAAAGCTTTTTAGATGTTGTTAGCGTACCTGTCTCAACCACTTCTAATGGCAGCTCATTCCATATCCGTACCGCTTTCTGTGTAAAAAGGTTGCCCCCTCTGGTTCCCTTTTACTTTCCCCTCTAGCCTTAAACTGATGCTCTCTAGTCCTCGATTCCCCAACCCTAGGAAAAAGATTGAGTGCATTCAATCCAAGTTTCATTACCCTTTTTTAGAGAAAGTTGCCACAAGGTCCAGTGTCATTTCTTGCTGTACCATATCAAACATACTTCATAACTAACTACACTGCCCCTATGACATCCCTCATATCTGCTCCACACCTCGATCTTACCACATGCCATTCCCAGAATGACTGGCCACTCACCCAATATCCACGAAAAGACGAGCATCCGTGGTGCCCACACCATCTTTAAGTGTGCACCCGGATGGGCACTGGCATTCTGAATCTGCCTTGATCAGTCAAGGATGGAATCCAAACTTGTCAGAGAAGAGTAAGTCAGAGCCATGATAGGGACCTGGAGTCCTTGATCAAGAAGGAGCTACAAAGGAAAAGAGACCCTGGCAGTCTGCTCCAAGGCCATCACCCAGGGTAATGCCATCTCAACATAGAATCATAGAATTCCTACAGTGTGAAAGCAAGCCAGTCAACCCATCGTGTCCACACCAAACCTCTGAAGAGCATCCCACCCAGACCCACCCCCCTACCTTATCCCTGTTACTCAGCATTTTCCAAGGCTAATCCATCTAGCCTACACATCCCTGGGCAATGTAGCATGGCCAATCCATTTAAACTGCACATCTTTGGACAGTCTGAAGGAACAGCCAGCAGTGCCGTTCAAAGGTCAATATCCTTCTCTGCAATGCCAGGCTAAGTGCCACATTCTTGTCTGTGATAAAACATTAAAAGTCTAATCATGACCATGAATCCATTTCTTTTGTAAAAACCCATCTAGTTCATGAATGTCCTTTAGGGAAAGAAAACTGCCCTCTTTACCTGGTCTGGCCTAATTTGACTTCAGACCCACAGTGTTGTGTTTGACTCTTCATTATCCTCTAAATGGCCTAGCAAGCCATTTATCAACTGTATCAACTGCTAGAAAATTTCATAAAAGGAATGAAACATTGTGCATCACCGATGGATTGCAGCAGATCTAGAAGCAACTCAACGGTATTGTCTCCAGGTCAACTGGGACTGGGCAAAAACTGCTGGACCTGCCAATAATGCCCATATCCCATGAATGAACGAAAAAGAGAAAACAAAATCCTCACACACTGCCTCTGCAGCTGCATTCACTTCCTACCAATGTTCATGCTCTACCACTCTTACTACTGCCTACAATACCTTCTCTTACTCACTCTTGAATCCAATCACCTCCTGTGTATCCTCTGTGCTGCCAACTTAGCCTCTCAGAACACTTCATGTTTCATCCACCTACACCAGCACTAATAGTCATGTTTTTTCACCACACCCAATTCCTGGCTTTCTCTCACTAAAGGAGCCCAATCTGGTGAGCACCTCACTGCGATAGTTCCACAGCTGGCCAGGAAAGAAATGACCCAAGTCACTGGCACTCGGAGAATTGCTGGAAACCAGGCACAAGTTCAGTCCTGAGAGGAAAGGATCCCATACCGTCAGCAATTAGGATTTCATCCAAATATACATGAGGAACAGGAGTGGTAGACAGGTCACCTTGGCTTTTCCTTTCAGTCGCAGTGATACTTTTCAATCAAACAACACTCTCTTCCCTTCTTCAAATTATTCCAAACAGAGCTAATCCTTTGCTTAACTTTTATTTTAATATATTGCTCACCAGCCACCACTGACCCCAGATTATTAAAACTGTTCACTTACTCCAAATCTTCACCTTTAACTCGTACACTATAATTCTTTTCTCTGGACTCATTCAAACAGACCATGAATTGGACCTTTGTAACCATGACATCTTACTATCCTGGCAACCAAACTTCAAATTTACTTTATGTACTTACCTTATGGTAGGAGCTGTCAAACTGTCTGTCTATAATTCTAGACATTTAGATGACAGAAAACAGCAAGTGACTACTTTAAAAATTGAGCTGTAGTTTGCTTTTACCTGGCTATCCTTCACTATAAGGAACCGATTAGGTTTAAATTACAGGTTTGTGTTTTTGAAGGAACCCTGATTATAATTTTCTTTCAGAAATATGGAGCTCTTTCTTAACATATAAAAGTATATGAGTTGAAGTGTAAACCTCAATTAAAAAGTGTAGCAATCTCTTTAAAACCAGTCCATTTCCCATTGCAGTTCACAATTAAAAATATAGAAAAGTAAAAAAAAAAGGTCTTTATAGTAATTAGTCCTTCTGGAGTTATGTATGAGTACAGGTTTCTATCAAGCAATTTTTTGACTGCTCTCCACTGAACCCAATCCCCAAAACACAAACGCGGGCATAACACCCATCTCTTTAAATCGCAATACAAGGTTTATTTCTCTGTTAGCTCATTCCATTATTTTATAAGGTTTTCTAATATGCAAACAAGAGTGAAAATCTTAAATGCAAACTGTTAAGATTACAACTGCACTGGATTCACTGGGAAGTTGGTGTAACTGCACTCTCTTAATGCTACTTGAACATTTCTAATGCATTGTCAATGTTAGTATTACCAGGTGCATGCTTACATGGGTCAAGGAGCTCATTTCCACTTGAAAAGCTAATCACATCAATTATTGTGTTTGTTTTCTTGAAATTACCATATTAGGGGCAAAAAATAACATATTACCCTGACACACTCTGATATCAATGCTGAGCAACTCTGCTCCTGTACTAGCTGTGCCCCTAGCCAAGCTATTCCAGTACAGGTACAAGACTGGCATCCACCCAGCAATGCAAAAATTGCCCAGGTGTGTCCTGTTTTCAAAAAGCATGACAAATACAACCTTACCAATTACCATCTTATAAATCTACTCTCAGTCATCAACAAAGTTACGGAAGGGTTTGTTGACAGTGTTATCAAGTGTCATTTGCCTAGCGCTCACTAATGCTCAGTTTGGGTTTTATCTCAGTTTGGGTTATTCAACTTCTGACGTCATTACAGATTTGGTCCAAACAAGGATGAAAGAGTTGAACTACAGAGGTAATGTGGACAGCTACCATTGACAACATGATAACATTTACTAGAATGGTAATAAGGATCTCTAGCATAATTAGAGTTAATAGGAATCAGGTGAAAGCTCTCCACAAGTTGGAATCATAATCAAGGACAAAAGATGACTAGTGTTGATTTAATATGAAATATTTTCAAGTTCACAGCTGACACAAAGCTAGGTGGGAATATGAACCAGGTGACCCAATTTCAAAATTAGGGGAAAAACATTTAGGTCTGAGATAAGGAAACTGTGTTTTACTCTGAAGATTGTAAATCTTTGGAATTCTCCAGTCCAGAAGGCTGCAGAAGCTTAGTCATTGAATATGTTTAAAATATCAATGGACAGATTTCTTAACTCCAGTGTTGCAAAGGGAAATTATGTTTTGGGGGGAGTAGTGTGGGAAATGGCATTGAAATGGATGATCAGTGATGATCCCATAAATGGCAAAGCAGGTTTGATGGACTGAATAGCCTATTTCTGATCCAATGTTTCAATGATGGGGGTTGATAAACTTGGTCCCAGGAGTTGCTCAGAGTAGTACCCAATCTGCTAACCATCATCAGCTGCTCCATCATAAGGTTAGAAGTAGCGATGTTTGCTGTGTTTGCATAAGATTCAGCACAAGTCATGATTCCACAGACAGAAAAACTGCTTGAATCCATATGCAGTGAGATCTGGACAAAATCCAGGCTGGGGCTGATAAATAGCAAGTAGAATTCATACTACACAAGTAACAAACAATGACCATCTCAAATAAAAGATAATCTAACTATTTCTCCATGATGTTCAATGACATGACTGTCAGTGAATCCCCTACTATTAACATCCTGGGAGGTTACCATTGACCAAAAACTGAACTGAAGCAGCTATAGGTCAGAGGCTAGGTATTTTGTGGAAAGTAACTCATCTCCTGTCTCGTGAATGTTTACTCAGCATTTACAAGGCACATATCACTGAATGTCAATTATCCTCTAAGATATACAGAATCTTAACTTGGAACTATACCACTGTTCCTTTACTGTTAGTAGATTTAAAAAAACCTAAAACTTATTTCTTAACAGCACTGTGAATATACCTATACCAGTGGCTCAAAAATAAACAGCTCACCACTACCTTCTCAAGGGTATTTAGTGATAGCCAAAACATGTTTGCTTAACCAGTGATGCCCACATCCCATAAACAAATGTAAAAAATGCCATTTAGGAATTTGCATAATATTGTATTTATGGCGCATAAAATGAAAACTGGTAACAATTACTGGCAATAAACTTCAACACTTTCACAGAGAATGATTGTTCCAAAAACAGTAATTGAATCAGTTTTGTTTGATTAATCTAACTTTGTTAAACAGTAATTTACTTCAGATCTTGTTGTACTAACAAATGCACTTCCATGGTATATTTGGAGCTGAAAATAACTAATACACATTTTTTCATGAAACTGCTTTAGAATGATTATATCCTGCTGTAAAGCTTGCTTGAAAATTTATGTAAATGGAAATTGCATTTTATCCAGCTACTTTTATGAGATTTTCTGACATAAATCAAACCCCAAACTGATACACAAATGAAAATGAGTACCTAGAAATTAATGGGCAAAATATGTATATATCAATATATGCCAGAAAAGGAAAATGTAGAAAGCAGAACCACTTTATTGCACATATTCAGATTTTGTAAATACTGGCTCAGAAATTGCAATAGAAATGATGAATTCATTGTACCTGCCATATGCTGTGCATTTGAAAAAGATCAGCAATTTGTGTCAACTGAAACTTGAATTATGAATTATCAAAAATTGCTGGACATCTTATACTGCTTTACCATTAGACTTGTAAAGATGGGAGTCTGTATGTGTACCTTCCCATAAGCTTCAAGATTGTTGGATTTCGTAATAGTTGTAAATTTTCATGAATCCCACTAAAGATATTTAGGGCTGGTATTTTAGCTATGCCAGGAGTTCATGTGGTGCAGTGATAGTATTATTACCTCTAAACATGAAGTTTTGGTACAAGTCCCATCTCAGGACTGGTAGCCAATGAAGGTATGCTCATAATGTGACGACAAAGCTACATCTTTCCTTTAGAGAGTGTGAGTTTCTTTATCAACCATGTGATGAAAACAATTGAACCCTGTACCAACTATCTCTGTCAATTGTTTCAGATGCAAGTGTATGATACTGCAGCAATCTGCACTCCTTGGAGCTGATGTTTGATCCAGTTGGCTGGGCAGCCAGTGTGGGTCAGATACCTGTTAACTGTGAGGGATTTGATTCCTGTCCTGGTTGAGGTGGATTCAAGGCCTCACACCTTACCCTACCCTGTGGTGGAGGTGCCGTGGTCATTGTTGCCTTCAAGTAGAGAACTCAAGAAGATTTTATATCATAAGATGCTGGAACTAAGCATTTGCTATACAATACTAATTCAATGCTTTATATTTGAGCCAATGCTCTTTTAAAATCACACAGCTAACCATGATATTAAACAGTATGAAGGAAACCCCGCCAACACTAGTTAAGGTGATTATTGACAAGTTGCAAATTATTTGCAGATTCATTCCTTCTGCTTGTTGCTCCAACTGTACACACTTTTTGTATTATCCATCGATATTTCAGGTTTCAAAAGTTGCCACAAAGTAGATGTTGAAGAAATTATAGTACAATTCTAAGCTTCTCACAAGCTAGTCACTCCAAGACATGGGTACACTAGTTAGCCATTCTCTTGGAATTGAGCGTGACTGGAAGAACAAACAAAGTCTACATGGAGCAGGGCAAGCTGCAGGAGAAGTGAAAAGAGTAATGGAGAAGCAGAAAAGGGAGCATCCAGCAGGTGGTCATATCTTTTCAGTGAGCAGTTCTTCAAGCTGTATCTTAGCAGGAGTTATTATTTGAAATAGAGTGTTTCACTGAGGCAAACCTTCAAGCTTAGATCAGGGCAAGATCCTTACTATAAGACAATGTGATGATGACCATGGCTGAAAGAATATGAACCTGTTTTGACTTATGAGGAGAAAGTGAGGACTGCAGATGCTGGAGATCAGAGCTGAAAAATGTGTTGCTGGAAAAGCGCAGCAGGTCAGGCAGATTCAAAGGAGAAGGAGAATCGATGTTTCGGGCATGAAGAAGGGCCTATGCCTGAAACGTTGATTCTCCTGCTCCTTTGATGCTGCCTGACCTGCTGCGCTTTTCCAGCAACACATTTTTCAGCATTGTTTTGACTTATTCCAGGCAACTGTAGAAATATTAGTAACATCTTGCAGTTTGCAGTGAGCTGTTCCATAAAAGGTGTCCACAGAAGCTGTCTATTTATCTCTATCATTTCAATTCCCCTTGAGAAAGAAGCAAACAGAGTGAACCTGATGGTTTACAAGAAGTTTCAAAGGTGCAACATATTATTTTAGGCACACACAACACTTTTGCATGTACCTCATTTTGTTCCTATCATGTCTTCCAGCAACCTTTTACTTGTCATATCTACATGAGTACCAGAAGCAGGAGATGGAGGAGGAAGAAGAAGAGGAAGAGAAAGTGGTGCTGTATCCCAGACAACTTATTTCTGCTAGGGTTTGTTAATTCAAGTGTGGTTTCAGCAACTTCAATTGCAATTCTCCATATTCATCCCATGAGTTCTGCCTCTGTGATTGACAATCACTTTGTGGTCTTGTGCACAACGTAAACATAAAATCCAAAATAAAACAATAGAAAACTAAGTTGTGAGTGTGGTGCTGGAAAGGGCCAGCCAGTCAGGCAGCATCCGAGGAGCAGGAGAATCGACATTTCAGGCATGAGCCCTTCATCAGCACCACACTCTGGACTCTGATCTCCAGCATCATGAATGCTGCAATTTTCAGAGAAGTCTGTACATTTGTGTTCTGTTAACCATCTGCCTCTGCTTTGGGAAAACCTCCTCAACAATCCTAATTCATTGGAGATCAGTTTGTTGACTGATGAGCACAAAACTTTTTTCAAAGCATTATGCAAAAAAAAATGCTCAAATGATGCATATCGCTTCACATTGAATATAAGCATTCTGGAAGAGTTCCCACTAACTCAAGCATTTAATTATGTGTGTGCATCAATCGATTTCTGTAGTCTGATCCATGGAAACCCTCATCTAAATCCTCTGTGGTAAAATAAGATTATGCCTCACTCTCTGGTGAGTCAGAACTCCATCCCATCCCAGTCTGCCTCATGCTTAGTGTCTCATCAAGTGCATAATCCATCTCTGCACTATCGTCTAAAATACATGTCAATATCTGAACTGATGGGTACAAGTATAAAGTCAAGTGATAGTGCGTTATCTTCATCACTACCTCCCTCCATTGCCTGGCCTGGTTCGAAGTCTTCACATTTCTGAAAAAAGAAGACAAGGATAAGGTTATAGTTGAAACAGGTGGTGCTAAAAAAGCACATCAGGTCAGGCAGCATCCGAGGAACAGGAGAGTCAACGTTTAGGGCATAAGCCCTTCATCTGGATTGTGGAGGGAGAAGGTGGAGAGAGAGAAATAGGAGGGAGGGGCTGGGACTGGGGGGTAAGGTAGTTGGGAAGGTGATAGGCGAATGTCGGTGGGGAGGGTGGAGCAGATAGGTGGGAAGGAAGACAGATAGATAGGTCAGTTGAAGAGGGCGGTGCCAAGTTAGAGGGTTGGAACTGGTATGAGGTGGTGTGGGGGGGGGGGAGGGCAGATTTGAAAACTGGTGAAGTCATGTTGATGTCGTGTGGTTGAAGGGTCGCAAGGTGGATGATGAGGCGTTTTTCCTCCAGTTGGCGGGTGGATTTGATTTGGCGGCGGAGGCAGCCCAGAATTTGCATGTCTTTGAGTGAGTGCGAGGAGTTGAAATGATTGGCCATGGGGGTGGTGGAGTTATCTCCCAGAGATGTTCCCTGAAATGCTCCATGAATTGGCGTCCTGTCTCCCTGATGTAGAGGAGACCATATCAAGAGCAACAGACACAGTAACTGAGGTGTTTGAATATGCAGGAAAAGGTTTGGGCACAGGTTTTACACCTCCCGCTGCAGCAAGGGAGGTGCTGGGTATGGAGGGTGTGTTGGTAGGGGGGAGGACCTAACAAGGGAATCGTGGAGGGATTGGTCTCTGCGGAATGCAGATAGGGGTAGGTAGGGAAATATATCCTTGGTTGTGGGGTCTGTCTGTAGGTGGCAGAAATGGCAGAGGATAATGCGCTGTAGTCAGAGATTAGTGGAGTGAAATGAGAGGACTGGGGCAGGGGGGTTCTATGCTTGTTGCGGTTAGAGGGGTACGGTTCTCTTAAGTTCCTTTTAAGTCTTTCTCCTCTCACCTTAACCTTTGCCCTGTGATTCTGCAATCCCCCATCCAGGGGAAAAGATCATGATTTCATAAACCTCTATACGGTCACCCCTCAGTTTCGCGCTCCAGGGAAAACAGCCCCTGCCTATTCAGCTTCTCCCTATAGCTCAAACCTTCCAATCCTGGCAACACCTCTGTAAATCTTTTCTCAACCTTTTCAAGGTTCACAACATCCTTTCTATAGCAGGGAGACTGAGACTGCATGCAGTATTTCAAAAGTGGTCTAACTAATGTCCTGTACAGCTTGATTCCTTGTTTTTATCTTCACCAGGTTGTTACCAGATGGATGCCTGGTTCTGCTCCTAACATGCATCTCTGCACTGCTCATTGAACCAGGATAGGACTGTGGGTTTGTTGATAATGGTGGAATTGGTATCTGCTGATCCATTAGGTTATTTTAGGTCGACCGTTATGCAATGAAAAAGGATTAATTAATTATTGTCTAGATTAGAGTGGTGCTGGAAAAGCACAGCAGGTCAGCCAGCATCCGAGGAGCAGGAACATCGACATTTCGGGCAAAAGCCCTTCATCAGGAATACAGCCCTTCATCAGGAATAATTAATTATAGTTCAAGCTTAAACTAAGGTTGTAGACTTACAGAACAGTAGTAGTTCATTTGACTCAACATGTCTCTGCTAATCAAGAAAGATCTACCCTAATCCCATTATCCAGTTTTTGGCCCAAAGCCCTGGTGGCATTGACAATGCAAGAAAATCTTTAAATACTGCTTAAGTGCTACAAGAGTTTCTGACTCAGCCACCCTTTCAGATAATGACTTCCAGACTCCCACCTCTCACCAGTGAAAAAGGTCCTCCTAACGCTCTTCTTAGCCTTCTACCTCTAACCTTAACTCTATGATGGCTGTTTACTTGACTAATGGAAAATGTTTCTTATTATCCACTCTTTCTATGCCCCTCATAGTCCTACACATCTCAATCTGGTCCCCTCTCAACCTTCGCTTCTCTAAGGAAAACAACACCAACTCCCCAATCTTTCTCCATGGGTAAAGGGGAGGCAATGACCTGGTGGTATTATTGCTAGACTTTTAATCCAGAAACTTAGCTAATGTTTTGGGGACCCATGTTCAAATCCTACCATGGCAGATGGTGGAATTTGAATTCAGTAAAAAGAAGCTGGAATTAAGTGTCTAATAATAACCATGAAGCAATTGCCAGGAAAAACTGATCTGGTTCACTAATGCCCTTATGGGTGGGAAATCTGTCATCCTTACCGGGCCTGACTTACATGTGACTCCTGACACACAGCAATGTAGTTGACTCTTAATTGCCCTCTGGGGGAAATAAAAGTTGGCCAAGCCAGCAATGCCCTAATCCCATGAGTGAAAACTAAAACAAATCCTCAAGCCCAGGCACCATCCAGGTAAATCTCACCAAACCATCTCTTGTGCAATCATATCCTTCCTGTAAAGTGTTGACCAGAACTACACATGTATTCAACTTGTGGTCTAACTAGCATTTTATATAGTTCCGGCATTATGTCTTTGCTCTTATATTCTATGCCTCAGCTAATAAAAGCTAGCATCCCATCTGCCCACCGGCTTGCCTTGTTAACTCCAGGGATCTGTGGATGTCCACATCAAGGTCCCTTAGTTCTTCAGTAGTTCCCAAGAATCCTATCATTCAGAATAAAATCCACTGCAGTGATAGTTTTCCCAAGTACATTACCTCACACTTTTCTGGGTTAAATTCCACTTTCCTGTGCTCTGCTCTGCTCTGTCCAGCTGTCCAGTCCATTGATGGCTTCCTGCAATTTATGGCTCTCCTCCTCATTATTTACCATCCTACAAAGCTTCGTGCCATCTGCAAACTGCTTAATGACATATCCTACATTTAAGTCCAAATCACTAATGTACACTACAACAGCAGGGCTCCAGCACTGAGCCTTGTGCAACCCCACTAAAAATAGGCTTCCAGTCACAGAAATATTCCTCTACCATCACCCTCTGCTTTCTGCCGCTCAGCAAATTTTGGATCCAAAGTGTCACTTTAATTACAATCCCATGGGCTCTTACTTTGATCAGTGTGCCATTATGTTCCTCATCAAAAGTTCATGTAGACCATATCAAATGCATTATCTTTATCAAAATTTCTGGTTGCCTCCTCAAAAGAAAATTGATCAAATTTGTCAAACAATGTTCCTCTAACAAATTCATGCTGACTATCCCTGATAAATCCATGCAGATATTCCATCTCTTAGCATTCCTTCTTGTAACTTTCCCATCATTGAGTGACTGACTGGCTTGAAATTTCCTGGACTATTCCTTCCACTTTTTTCATTAATGGAATTCAGTCCTCTGGCTCTTCACCTCTGGCCAGAGACGATTTGAAATTACTGGCTTTCTCATCCCTTGTCTCCTTCAACAGCCTGGAATACACCTCACCTGACCTATAGATTTATCTAATTTAAAGGCTGCTTCATATTGTTACATCCTTCCTCTCTAGGTTAATTTCTCTTAATAATTCACAGTCCTCCACCTTGATATCCAGACCTTTCTTGTCCCTTTCCATTATGGAGGTTGATGCAAAGTATTAATTGAGATTGTGTCCATGTCTTCCAAATCCATAGAGAATCTCCACAGTCCCTAACGAGCCACACTTCAATTTAAGAAGTTTGTTTCTCCCTAGTCTGCACACTAAAACTATCACAGAGCTATGATTCATATTTCCCTTTGCCTTTCTATGCTCTCAGCTCATCTGTCTTGCTCCTCAGGCTCCTTCGCAATAAAGTATATTCCACATAGCCTTGCTAACTCATTTCTTTCTTACATAGAATGTGTTTCCTTTGCCCTTCTAACTCACTTGTTTGTGTTTTAATTTCTAATTTCATCTCAGCTCTCTGTCCTCTGGACGAATTGTCAGGATCCCAGTCCGCTGTCAATCTAGATTAGATTAATTGATTGACTTGATTTATTGTTACGTGTACCTAAGTACAGTGAAAAGCTTTGTTTGCAAGCAGCATATTTGGTCATACTTGAATTCCTTACATTTGAGTGGGTTTCCTGATCTGAAGGCCCCATGCCTGGTTTTTAGCAGGTTCTGAATGTCCTGATTCATCCAGGGTTTCCTGTTGGGGAACACCCGGATTAACTTCCTCGGTATGTAGTCCTCCACACACTTGCTGATAAAGTCTGTGACAGTGGTGGCGTACTCGTCCAAGGTACCTGCGGACTGTTTGAACATGACCTAATCAGCCGATTCCAGACAGCATCGGAGTTGATCCTCTGCCTCCTCTGACCAGCACTGGACCTGTATCTGCGAGGGGGGTCTCCTGCTTGAGATTTTGCTTGTAAACCAGGAGAAGAAACACAGCATTGTGGTTTGAGTTCCCGAAATGAGGGCGGGGGATGGAGCGGTAGGCATTGTTCATGCCAGTGTAACAGTGGTCTAAAATGTTCAGGCCTCTGGTGGGGGAGGTAATGTTCTGGTGGTACTTGGGCAATACCTACCTTAGATTGGCTTGATTAAAGTCAGAGTTCCAATAAACAGAGCCTCGGGATGTTCTGTCTCCAGGGTGTTAGTGGTGGAGTACAGCACATCCAGAGCTTCCTCAACTTTGCTTGTGGCGGTATGTACACAGCAGTTAGTATAGCAGCGGTAAATTCCCATGGTAGATAGAAGGAGTGGCATTTGGTGGTGAGGAATTCATGATTTGTCCATGCACCACAAGTTGTTGATTAAAAAGCAAACCCCTCCATCCTTTGTCTTAACTGAGCTTGATGTATGGTCCATACGATGGATAGAAAAACTATCAGCCTGAAGTGCGCAGTTGGGAATGGATGGGTTGAGCCAGGTTTCTGTGAAGCAGAGTGCGCAGCAGTCCCACAGATTACACTGGAAACTGAGCCGTGATTTGAATTTGTCCATCCTGTTCTCCAGAGATTGTATATTTGATAGGAGTAAGCTAGGAAGGGGGGCATTGCAACCATGTAGTCTCAGTCTTACTAGCAGGCCAGCATGCTTACCGCGCTTCCTCACAGGTTTCTTACATTTGAGTGGTCTGGTGATCTGGTGGAGTGTATTCTGACTGCTTCCAGTAAAGTGATCCTTCCTACAACCCTGTGGAGCAGGTAGGTTGCAGTTCAGTGCATCTTTGCACAGGGTCTGCTTAGGATCCAGTGGAGAAGTTCCTGGTTTCAGTTGCTGCTGATTTGCGGCTCCAGGACCAGCCACGTTTATTTTGCAGAAATGTTTGGGGGGCTCTCCAGGTACATTCTGATCAATTTCATATTAGGCAGGCATCTTATTGAGGCGGGAGTGTTTCCTGTCAGTTCTCCTTCCTGGGACAGGTCTCTCAGGTCCCTCCATTTGGCAGGCTCCAAGCCTGGGCCTCGCATAGGTTGCCTCTGGCTGGCCTGTCCTTCTTCCAGGGTGGTTGGATGGGGCATGGGTACTATGTAGTCAGCTGCCTTCATCCAGTAAGCTGGCTTTGAGGATAGGAGGAGCTTCAAACCTGTGAGTGTAGATAAAACATAGTTATTAGTAATTTGTAAAAGTATGTGATTAAGTTTAAAGAGTGTAGAATGATTGTAGGAAATAGGAAACTTAGATCTGCACGCAGGAGTTCACAAACAGTCAACTAAATCCGGCACCATCTTGCAGGGAAATGCAGTGCAGGGATTTTGCAGTGCAAGATAGCAGACGATGACACAGCCCTCCCAGATTGTCTCAACGCCTTCTATGTTCACTTTGAGCAGAGTTTCAGTGGAGAGGTAACACCTATTCTGACAAGTCGGAAAAATGTCTGGCTGTAACAGCTACTCCTTTTTTCAGTTATTTTAGGTGTTGGAGGGGATTTCTTTGAATTCCAGAAGTAGCAGTTACTGATTTATATGCTGTTGCATTGTTTTGGAATTTTGGATAAAAGAAAAGTCAAAACACAGCACTTTTAAAAGGGAGAGGAACAGATAAAGGAAGCACATGGTAAGGTCAGTGCAGGAGAGACAGAGACAGAGAGACAGAGAGACAGAGAGAGAGAAAGAGAAAGAAACCTACACTGACAAAGCAGTGAACCTGTATAGTTACTGCCTTTGCTATTTGAATTCATGTATTGCTGGACATCAGAGTACGTCTGGGAAAGTTAACAAACAGTGAAATTCAAAACTGATCTTGGAGGAACCTGTTTGTGAGAGGTCACAGCACAGAAACAGATAAGTGGATATTTTAAGCGTGGCCTTACAGTAAGTCTGCAGTAGTGAAGTAGAGTGGGTTATTTCTTGATTATATGTTTTATTGAGATATGTCTCTTGATTAAACTTAAAATATAAGCCATAAGTATTAATTTAACCTGGAACAGTGTTTTGTCGAGGAATAAGACAGTGCTATTTTCTGGGTCTGTAGATTTAAAGAAGCAAAAATGGCCTTTAGTAGAGTGATATGCTCCTCTTGTCAGATGTGGGAGCTTAGGGGGAGTTTATGGGTTATATCTGCAAAACAAAATGCTGTTGGTTGTGAATCCTATCAGATCAAATGGATCAGTTGGAGAGACAGTAAGAGGCAATGAGGAATTTACAAGAGCAAGGGGATATAATGGATGGCATTTATAAGAAGGGTGAAAAGTTGCAGATACAGTCACATAGATGGGTTAACTCCAGGAAAAGTAAGAGGGGGAGGAAATTAGCGCAGGAGTCTTCTATGGCTATCCCTATTTCAAACAATAATGCTGTTTTGGAAAATGTAGGGGGTGATGGGTTCTCAGGAGAATGTAGCATGAACAGCCAAGTATCTGTTATTGAGACTGGCTCTAATGCAATGAGCAGTACGTCGGGTTCCAAAAGATCGATTGTGTTAGGGGACTCTCTAGTCCAAGGTATAGACAGATGTTTCTGTGGCCTGCAGCAAAACTCAGAATGGTGTGTTGCTTCCCTGGTGCTAGGGTCAAGGATGTCTCAGAGAGGGAGCAGAATGTTCTTAAGGGGGAGAGGGAACCAGCCGGAGGTCATTGTACACATTGGAACCAACTACATAGGAAGGGAAAAGGTTGAGATTCTGAAGGGAGATTACAGAGAGTTAGGCAGGAATTTAAAAATGAGGTCCTCGAGAGTTGTAATATGTGGATTACTCCCACTGCTAAGGGCTTGTGAGAGCAGGAATAGGAGGATAAAGCAGATGAATGCATGGCTGAGGAGCTGGTGTATGGGAGAAGTATTTACATTTTTGGATCATTGGAATCTCTTCTGGGGTAGAAGTGACCTGTACAAGAAGGATGGATTGCACCTAAATTGGAAGGGACTAACATACTGGCAGGGAGATTTGCTAGAGCTGCTCAGGAGGATTTAAAATAGCAAGGTATTTGGGGGGGTTGGACCCAGGGAGATAGTGAGGAAAGAGATCAATCTGAGACTGGTACAGTTGAGAACAAAGGCCAGTCAAACAGTCAGGGCAGGCAGGGACAAAGCAAAGAACAAGGTAGGACTGATAAATTAAACTGTATTTATTTCAATGCAAGAGGCCTAACAGGGAAGGCAGATGAACTCAGGGCATAGTTAGGAACATGGGACTGGGATATCATAGCAATCACAAAAACATGGCTCAGGAATGTGCAGGATGGGCAGCTTAATGTTCCAGGATACAAATGCTACAGGAAGGACAGAAAGGGAGGCAAGAGAGGAAGGGGAGTGGCATTTTTGATAAGGGATAGCACTATAGCTGTAATGAGGAAGGATTCCCGGAAATATATCCAAGGAAGTTATGTGGGTGGAACTAAGAAATAAGAAAGGGATGATCCTTATTGGGATTGTATTACACACCCCTAATACTCAGAGGGAAATTGCGAAAGGAACTTGTAAGGAGATCACAGTTATCTGTAAAAATAATAGGGTGGTTATGGTATGGGATTTTAACTTTCCAAACATAGACTGGGACTGCCATAGTGTTAAGGGTTTAGATGGAGAGGAATTTGTTAAATGTATGCAAGAAAAGTTTCTGTTTCAGTATGTGGATGTATCTACTAGAGAAGGCGCAAACCTTGACCTGCTCTTGGGAAATCAGGCAGGGCAGGTGACTGAGGTGTCAGTGGGGGAGCAGTTTGGGGCCAGCGACCATAATTCTATTAGTTTTAAAATAGTGATGGAAAAGGATAGACCAAATCCAAAAGTTGAAATTCCAAATTGGAGAAAGGCCAATTATGATGGTATTAGACAAGAACTTTCCAAAGCTGATTGGGGGCGGATGTTCGCAGGTAAAGGGACGGCTGGAAAATGGAAATATGAGATGTGAGATAACGAAAGTCCAGAGAAATTATATTCCTGTTATGGTGAAAGGAAAGGCTGGTTGGTATAGAGAATGCTGGATAACTAAAGAAATTGAGGGTTTGGTTAAGAAAATGAAGGAAGCCTATGTCAGGTATAGACAGGATAGATGGAGTGAATCCTTAGAAGAGTATAAAGGCAGTATGGGTTTCCTCAAGAGAGAAATCGGGAGGGCAAAAAGGGGACATGAGATAGCTTTGGCAAATAGAGTCAAGGAGAATCCAAATGGTTTTTATAAATACATTCAAAACAAAAGGGTAACTGGGAGAGAATAGGGCTCCTCAAAGATCAGCAAGGTAGCCTTTGTCTGGAGCCGCGGGAGATTGGGGAGATACTAAACAAGTATTTTGCATCAGTATTTACTGTGGAAAAGGACATGGAAGATATAGAATGTAGGGAAATAGATGGTGACACTTTCAAAAATGTCCATATTACAGAGGAGGAAGTACTGGATGTCTTGAAACATATAAAAGTGAATAAGTCCCCAGGATCTGATCAGGTGTACCCTAGAACTCTGTGGGATGCTAGGGAAGCGATGCTGTGCCCCTTGCTGAGATATGTGTATCTTAGATAGTCACAGGTGAGGCACCGGAAGACTGGAGGTTGGCTCACGTAGTGCCACTGTTTAAGAAAGTTGATAAAGACAAGCCAGGGAACTATAGACCGGTGAGCCTGATGTCGGTGGTGGGCAAGTTGTTGGAGGGAATCCTGAGGGACAAGATGTACATATATTTGGAAAAGCAAGAACTGATTAGGGATAATCAACACGGCTTTGTGCATGGGAAATCCTGTCTCACAAACTTGATTGAGTTTTTTGAAGAAGTAACAAAGAGGATTGAGGAGGGCAGAGCAGTAGATGTGATCGATATGGACTTCAGTGAAGCATTTGACAAGGTTCCCCATGGGAGACTGGTTAGCATGGTTAGGTCTCATGGAATACAGGGAGAATTAGTCAATTGGATACAGAACTGGCTCAAAGATAGAAGACAGAGGGTGTTGGTGGAACATTTTTTTCCAGACTGGAGGCCTGTGACCAGTGGAGTGCCACAATAATCGGTGCTGGGTCCACTACTTTTCATCATTTATGTAAATGATTTGGATGTGAACATAAGAGGTATAGTTAGTAAGTTTGCAGATGACACCAAAATTGGAGGTGTAGTGGACAGCGAAGGTGGTTACCTCAGATTACAATGGGATCATGATCAGATGGGCCAATGGCTGAGAAGTGGCAGATGGAGTTTAATTCAGATAAATGTGAGGTACTGCATTTTGGGAAAGCAAATCTTAGCAGGACTTATACACTTAATTGTAAAATCCTAGGGAGTGTTGCTGAACAAAGAGACCTTGGAGTGCAGGTTCATGGCTCCTTGAAAATAGAGTCACAGGTAGATAGGAAGAAGGCGTTTGGTATAACTTTCCTTTATTGGTTAGAGTATTGAGTGCAGGAGTTGGGAGGTCATGTTGCGACTGTCCAGGACATTGGTTAAGCCACTGTCGGAATATTGCTTGCAATTCTGGTCTCCTTCCTATCGGAAAGATAGGGCTCACAAAATTTGAAAGGGCTCACAAAGGATTTACAAGGATGTTGCTAGGATTGGAGGATTTGAGCTATAGGGAGAGGTTGAATAGGCTAGGGCTGTTTTCCCTGGAGAATCAGAGGCTGAGGGGTGACATTATAGAGGTTTATAAAATCATGAGGGGCATGGATAGGATAAATATACAAAGTCTTTTCCCTGGGGTGGGCAAGTCCAGAATCATCGATTTAGGTGAGAGGGAAAAGATACAAAAGAGACCTAAGGGGCAACTTTTTCACGCAGAGGGTGGTACGCGTATGGAATTAGCTGTCAGAGGAAGTGGTGGAGGCTAGTACAATTGCAACATTTAAAAGGCATCTGGATGGGTATATGAATAGAAAGGGTTTGGAGGGATAGCAACCAAGTGCTGGCAGATGGGACTAGATTAGAACATAGAACATAGAACATAGAACAATACAGCGCAGTACAGGCCCTTTGGCCCTCGATGTTGCGCCGATCCAAGCCCACCTAACCTATACTAACCCACTATCCTCCATATACCTATCCAATGCCCGCTTAAATGCCCATAAAGAGGGAGAGTCCACCACTGCTACTGGCAGGGCATTCCATGAACTTACAACTCGCTGAGTGAAGAACCTACCCCTAACTTCAGTCCTATATCTACCTCCCCTTAATTTAAAGCTATGCCCCCTTGTAATACCCGACTCCATACGCGGGAAAAGGTTCACACTGTCAACCCTATCTAACCCCCTAATCATCTTGTACACCTCAATCAAGTCACCCCTAAACCTTCTTTTCTCTAATGAAAACAGCCCTAAGTGTCTCAGTCTTTCCTCATACGATCTTCCTTCCATACCAGGCAACATCCTGGCAAACCTCCTCTGCACCCGTTCCAGTGCCTCCACATCCTTCCTATAGTATGGCGACCAAAACTGCACACAATATTCCAGATGCGGCCGCACCAGAGTCTTATACAACTGCATCATGACCTCAGGACTCCAGAACTCAATTCCTCTACCAATAAAAGCCAGTACGCCATATGCCTTCCTCACCGCACTATTTACCTGGGTGGCAACTTTCAGAGATCTGTGTACATGGACACCAAGATCCCTCTGCTCATCCACACTACCAAGTATCCGACCATTAGCCCAGTACCCCATCTTTTTGTTACTTTTCCCAAAGTGAATCACCTCACACTTAGCTACATTGAATTCCATTTGCCACCTTTCTGCCCAGCTCTGCAGCTTCTCTATATCCTGCTGTAACCTGCCACATCCTTCCTCACTGTCAACAACTCCTCCGACTTTCGTATCATCCGCAAACTTGCTCACCCAACCTTCTAACCCCTCTTCCAGGTCATTTATAAAAATGACAAACAGCAATGGTCCCAAAACAGATCCTTGCGGAACACCGCTAGTGACGGCACTCCATGAAGAAACTTTGCCATCAACTACTACCCTCTGTCTTCTTCCATCCAGCCAATTCCTAATCCAAACCTCCAACTCACCCTCAATGCCATATCTCCGTATTTTCAGCAGTAGCCTACCATGGGGAACCTTATCAAACGCCTTACTAAAATCCATATATACCACATCTACCGCTTTCCCCTCATCAACCTCCTTCGTCACCTTTTCAAAGAATTCAATAAGGTTTGTGAGGCACGACCTGCCCTTCACAAAACCATGCTAACTATCCTTGATCACATTATTCCTATCCAGATGTGCATAAATCCTATCCCTTACAATTCTCTCTAAGACTTTGCCCACAACAGAAGTGAGACTCACCGGCCTATAGTTACTAGGGTTATCCCTACTCCCCTTTTTGAACAAGGGAACCACATTTGCTATCCTCCAGTCTTCTGGCACTACTCCTGTAGACAAAGAGGACATAAAAATCAAGGCCAATGGCTCTGCAATCTCCTCCCTTGCTTCCCAGAGAATCCTAGGATAAATGCCATCAGGCCCAAGGGACTTATCTATTTTCACCTTTTCCAGGATTTCCAACACCTCTTCTCTACATACCTCAAAGCCATCCATTCTACTTATTTGTGACACAGTATTCACATCGACGACAATGCCCTGTTCCTGAGTAAATACTGAAGAAAAGTATTCATTCAGTGTCTCCCCAATCTCTTCCGCCTCCACACGCAACTTCCCACTACTATCCTTGACTGGACCTATTCCTACCCTAGTCATTCTTTTATTCCTAACATACCTATAGAAAGCCTTAGGGTTTTCCCTAATCCTACCGACTAAGGACCTTTCATGTCCCCTCCTTGCTGCTCTTAGCTCTCTCTTCAGGTCCTTCCTGGCTACCCTATACCTCTCAATCGCCACAATTGAACCTTCACGTCTCATCTTGAGATAGGCCGCCCTCTTCCATTTAACAAGGGATTCCAATTCCTTATTAAACCACGGCTCCCTAACACGACCCTTTCCTCCCTGCCTGACAGGTACATAATTATCAAGGACACTCAATAGTTGCTCCTTGAACAAGCTCCACATATCATTTACACTCTTGCCTTGGAGTCTACTTTTC